>NC_056666.1:36293750-36600000 GCF_018350195.1 Panthera tigris
TAAAACTAGTAAGAAACATTAAATTCACTTAAACACAGAAGTAAAAGCTAAACAATATGAATTATAATTATAGTAAAAGTGTCTTTCCCCCTTGAAAAGCAACACATTGTAAATCCATAAAGTATTATGGATTCAATAAGACAACAAAGCTTACCAACAAAAATCAAGATGGGAGAGATCATAAGTAAACTATTTTTCATAAAAAGTAGTCAACAGATGCAGATTTTTAAATTTGTTAAATCAAAAATACTAATTTGAAAATATATATACACCCCTATGTTTGCTGTAGCATTATTGATAATAGCCTAATTATGGAAGCAGCCAAGTGTCCCAACAATAGATGAATAGATGACTGGTGTATATATACATACAATGGAATATTATTCAGCCATTTAAAAAAACGAAATCTTGCCATTTGCAATAACGTGGATGGAGCTAGAGAACATAATGCTAAGTGAAAAAAAAGTCGGAGAAAGACAAATACCATATGATTTCACTCATACGTGGAATTTAAAAAACAGAACGAATAAAAAAAACCAGACTCTTAACTGTAGAAAACAAATCGATAGTTAACTGAGGGGAAGTGTGTAGGGGATGGATGAAATAGGTAAAGAGGATTAAGAGTATACTTATCACAATGAGCACTGACACAGGTATAGAATCGCTGAATCACTATATTGTATACACTGTATGTTACCTATACTGGAATTAAAATTTAAAAAGAAAAACTAAAAAATAACAAAAATTATTTTAAAAGTAAGCATGTCAGGAGAAAGAGTGATGAGGAGATTATATGCATAATAATTTAAACAATTTATCTTGTTGACAAGATATAGTCAACAGATATTTAAAGTGATCAAATATTTATGTTTACATACAGAAAGCAAATGAAAACCAAACTAATATACTATTGGTAAAATACAGGACATGGTCTTCTGTACTACAAAGAAAAGGTGAGGGACGCCTGGGTGGTTCAGCTGGTTAAGGGTCCAACTCTTGATATCCTCTCAGGTCATGGTATCATGGTCGTGAGATCAAGCCCTGCATTGGGCTCCAAGCTGAGCATGCAGCCTGTTTGGGATTCTCTCTCTCCTTCTCTCTCTGCCCCTCCCATGCTCATGGGCACTGAATGAATGAATGAATGAATGAATGAATAAATAAGAACTGAATGTGAGGTTTAGTAAAGAGAGTTTTATTCCTTGGCTATTAGAGGTTAAAAATAAAAAAAAAATTTTTTACATTTATTTATGAGAGACGGAGAGAGACAGAGCATGAGTAGGGGAGGGGCAGAGAGAAAGGGAGACACAGAATCCGAAGCAGGCTCCAGGCTCTGAGCTGTCAGCACAGAGCCCAACGTAGGGCTCAAACCCATGAACCTTGGGATTACGACCTGAGCCAAAGTCAGACGCTTAACTGACTGAGCCACCCAGGTGCCCCAGGTAGAGGTTAAAAATAAACTGGAACAAGATCGAATATTTCTAATCTGTCATCTCAGTGGAGATGAGCAATAAATACTACTGTCTACTATAACTGTTATCTCAAGAGTATCCCTTACTTAAGCTTAAAAAAAGGGAGGGGAATAATTATTGATACTTTTCTTATTTACTCCAGAGTTAGCCTCTTACAATCATGAGGAACCTACAAGTAACCTACAAAGCGACCTATGAGGCACTTTTCAGAAACAGCAGCATCAAAAATACTATGGACACTAAGCGCATTTACTTTAAAAATTGAATATACAGAGCAGTTTTAACAATCTACCTACTGCAACAACACTTTCATTTACTAACCATAAAAATATAAACAGTGGAATAAGAAAGAAACTTTGACAGAATTTAGGTATAACTTAGTGGTAGGAATGGGGATGTATGGTAAGTGTAGGAAACTAAACTCAGAACACCTGTACCTTACCTTCTTCTGAAGAACATTAACCTTTCGCTCCTTCACATCCAGCATGTCCTTGAGGTCATGTATCTCTCCAGCTTGTGTCCCCTTCTCCTCAGCCATATCCTGAATTTGTTTTGTCTTCTTATTCAGCATGGTTTCCTTCTCTTCCAAACGCAATCGGAGAGCATCCACCTAAGAATGTGACATTTTTACAAATGATTAAATGAAAAGAAAGGAATGTAATTCCTTCCAAATAGATGTGTACAATTGCCCAAATGATACTTATATAGTAAGCGTTCATTAGAATCAATAAAATACCACTCTAAATATAATCATTGCTATTTAGAAACTAAACCATAAACCTTATGAGCAGTTTTGTAATAAAAATAAAATTTACATTAGTTAAATATACGATATAGCAGGATAAATATACCTGAATCAAGGGACAAAATGGAGACTTGTTATAAAGAGACTGAGTTTTGCCACTTCTATAAAAGTAGTATAATCTACAACTATGCTTCTCAAACTTTAGGTGCATTACAACCATCTGGAGTGTTTAAACAGATTGCCAGGCCCAGCCACCAGAGCTTCTGATTCAATGGGTTTAGGGCTCATGAATTAGTTGTGGGTTTTTTTTTTTTTTTTTTTTAATGAATTAGTTTTTCCAACAAGTTCCCAAATGATTCCACACTGCTTTTAGAAATCTAAAATTAGAAAGAAAGCCCTAAGTATCAATCACCAAGCATGACACTTACTGTATCACATAATACAAACTAATGGTAGAATGTGATGCTTTTTAGACAGACAATCCCATAATGCACTGAGACATCTGTACAAAGGAAAAAGCAAAGGTCTATTTTCAGACCCCAAGCCTAGTCAGCTGAAGCCTAGCATCCAGTTACCTTTATCCCCCCAAGTTTAACACCTCTCATTAAATATAATTTTCAAATAACTAGAAACCTAATAATAGTGCATATTTTTAAATCCACTCAAAGCAAATTTTATCAAGCATACTCACACATTAAATTTATTTTGGGTTTGTTTCTTTGTTTTGCTTTTCCACTAGATTTAAAGTTCAGCAAATAGTAACACATCTATTATAGCAAATGAGGGAGGTACATTTCTTTCATCTTAAGACAGTGTGTTGTTCAACAGAAATATGTTAAGTCCTATGCAAATCACAATGAAACTTAAGCTTTCTAGCAGCTACATTAAAAAATAAGAGATAAAATTAATTTTAATACTGTATCTTGTTTAATCTATCTACAATACTGTCATTTCAAACATGTAATCCATATTAAAAACTATTAATGAGCCATTTTACTTTATATTCTTTGTTTCATACCAAGTCTTAAAAGTCCAATGCATATTGTAATTTTTACATTTACATCATATCTCAATTTGGACTACCATATTTCAAGCCTCAATGGCCACATGTGGGCTGGTGGCTTCCACAGTGAAAGTGCAAATCTAAGACATCAAGTATATTTCTATAAAACATCTTTAACCTAGAACTTGTCCTGTATTATTTCTCCTGGCTAATTAACCAGCCCACAAAGAAAAAACAGGTAGCATGAGTAATGACTCACATTTAAAGTACACCAAAACTCTCAAGGACAATCTAATATTATATCTAAACTATAAGGTATTTGAGACCCAATACTGTGTATGGTAACACTTACTGCTAAGTATTATGGAAAATATCCTATGAGACTAGTCTCATTTGAGACTGCTATAGTTAAGTCATTACATACTTACAAATTATGTTGGTCTGTGCTGGAAAGGAAAAACATGTAAATAAACCAAATTTTACTCTGCTAAACTACACTTCTACCAACCACTTCAACGTCACTAGTCCCACCAAGCCAGAAATTGGGGAAGTAATCTTTTTAGGCTCCATTTATAATTCTTTACCACAAATTCTACCATGTCCCCTCAATAAATACCTGTCACTTCTAATTTTCCTGTATTCTATTTTAATAGGAAATATGGTAACCTTATTATATTCTGGAAAGGTCCACCTAAGAACTTTCAAACTCTTAAATTCTTATTTCTGAAACACAACTGTTTTCTTTCTTCTAGCCTACTAAGTCGTCTCTTTGTGCACAGCATAACCTCTGATCTAAAATCTCTTCTCTATCATTCATCCTATTCTGGTTTTACTTCTTTTTCTCCCAGCCTGAACAATCATTCAACACAGCCTCATAGCACCTCCTTTTTATTTTAGTCATATTCATTTTACACATCTTTTCTTCTCTATTAAATGGTTTTCTTCATTCTACTCTCAGACTTCTGAACCTTTCTGCATACAGTCATGTATGTGCTTGCCAACCATACCTACGGTAAATTAAAAATCCTCACAATTCTATCCTCAAGCATCATATCTTCTTCACTTGCATTATCCCTGTGGAAAACTTCACTCTCCCCTGGCGACCTGGAAAACTGGGACTGAGAAAAAGTAGCTATAAATAAACAATAGCAGGAATTAAGATTAACTCGTCTGTCTCCAGATCCTCCAATCTTAACCACTAATTCTGTAATACACTACCCCACTAACAACTAGACAAAAAAGAGTATATACGATTTCATATATGTAAAATTCTAGAGAATGTATATTAATTACAGTAATAGAATAGAACAGTAATAGATCAAGGTTGCCTGGGAAGAGGAAGAGGAGGGAGTAGTAAAGAATATCAGGGAAAAGTAAAGAAAGGAATTACAAAGAGATACATGAAAATCTGTAGGACATATTCATTATCTTGACTGTGGTACTGGTTTCACAGGTGTGTGTGTGTGTGTGTGTGTCAAAACTTACCAGACTGTACATTTTAAATATATGCAGTTTATGTCAATAAATTTTTTTTTAATTTTTTAATGTTTATTTATTTTTGTGAGAGAGAAAGAGACAAAGCGTGAGCTGGAGAGGGGTAGAAAGAGAGGGAGACACAGAATCCAAAGCAGGCTCCAGGCTCCAGTGGTCAGAGCCCGATGCAGGGCCTGAACCCACGAACTGTGAGATCATGACCTGAGCCGAAGTCAGAGGCTTAACCAACTGAATCACCCAGGTGCCCCAATAAATTTTATTTCTTAAAAAGCAAAAGCAGAAAGTATGGTATTTATTAAGAAAGAAACCAAAAAAAAAAAAAAAAAGAAAGAAAGAAACCAACAGACCTTTGCAAGAGAAACGGGAGCCAAGCTCACAGACCCACACATACAGGAACCCATACATATAAAAAACAGAGGTGATACTGCAAGCAGCGAGAAAAGGACAGAGTATTCAATAAACTGTCTTTAAACAATTGGCTACCCATACTGATGAAGGGGGTCAGATCTCTAACTCATACACAAAAATAAATTCTAGGTAAATTAAAGATTTTATATTTGAGAAGCAAATCTTTAAAACTTTTAGAAGGAAAATATAGAAAAATACTTTTAAATTTAAATTTAAAACTTCTGCACATCATGATACTATTTTAGAGTGTTTTATTATTTAATCTGTATTTTATGTGCCTGAAATATTTCATTCTTAACAATAATACTAAAGAAAATACAGGAATATTGATAGTTGCTTTAAAAATGTAGATATTTTATAAGCTGGCAAAATAGGATCCAATACTGAATTTCAATTTTCAAAATTTATGACCATTTACAATCACTCCAAAAAAATTTAAATGCCTAGGTATAAGCCTAACAAAACTTATAAAGGATCTATATGCTGAAAATTACAAATAAGAAATCAAAGAAGATCTAAATGTGTTCTTCTCTTGAATACTTTATGAAATGTAAACGACATGTGTTAAGATAGCCAGCCTATTTAAAATTTTTCTCAGAGATATGGAAAACGAAAAGATTAAAGTGATTTAAAAAAAAAATGTGTTTACTGACAAACAGTAGAACTACAATAAATAAAACCCAGTGAATCCAAGAAATATAACAACTAAAAATACACAGTTTTGGTGCCTGAATTCAGCACTAAAGACCTCAGAGCAAGAATTAAAATTCAATGCAAAAAAGATGAATTACATGATTTCCCCAACAGTCCTTTCTAAAGTGCAAGATGACAAAAGTCTTTACATTTCCTTGGTTTCCCATCACCAACCTATTAAAATCAGAAACACTCTACCATGCAAAGAAACAAAAAAGTCCACAAGACAATGTCAGAACTGAATATTGATTCAATTTGAAGAAATGGACCACCACCACAGAGCAAAGACCTTTGTGGAATATGAAATTCACAACCAGGCTGCTTAAGATGCCAAAAGAGCCCATTGACCCTTATCCACTTGGCATTCAGGCATAGCTCAAGCTGGCCTGTGTGGCTACTAATCCTATTTGACAGTATCAGATTTGGTTCCTATTAGCTGAATCCATTACAGGGCATCAGTCACGGTGATTCAAGAGGGTGCTTATTGACATCACTGACCCTTCTGCACAGTTAAAGAGGTCAAAGTCTTAAAAAAGTACACATGTCAGAAAATTTAAAAATAAATCATATACTAAATCATTTGCACCTAATTTCTACATTCTCATTTGTATTTTGTATACTGCATATTCTACTTCTCTCTTTTTTAATGCTTATCTATTTATTTTGAGAGAGGGAGAGAGACAGCAAGCAGGAGAGGGGCAGAGAGAGATGGAAACAGAGAATTCCAAGCAGGCTCTGCGCTGTCACTGTCGAGTCCAATGCAGGGCTCAAACTCATGAACCATGAGATCATGACCTGAGCGAAAGAAGTGGGACATTTAACCGACTGAGCCACCCATGTGCCCCTGAATATTCTACTTCAAACACATATACTACATATCCCAATAAACACAAGCAAAGACAAAGCAACCTCCTAAAAGACATTTCACTCAATATCCCTGAAATATATTATTGAATTCTTATTATAAAGGCAAAAAGTCCAGACATTTAAATTTGTAGATAAGTCTTAACTGCCTAATTTCTTTGTCTCTCAGTTCTTCTCAGCATTAATTTCAGAAAAATGAAATGTTTTCCTTCTGTGGGTAAGAAATCAGAATACAGCAGAAATACATCCCTCAGCATTTCTAAATGTTTCTCATTCTGTTGGTACCAAAGTCTCATAGGACAATAACTATAAGACCTCATATTTCTGCTTCTTTACCAAAAGTACCTAGATATCCTAGCTGCATTTGTACATTAGATCCCTCACTCAGCTAAGTGACCTTGGAAATGTGCCAGTGCTAACCAGTCATAGATACCTGCATGCCATTTTGAGGGAATGTCAGGTATGAGACCCACAGGAATTGGTGACTAAAAAAAAGTAAAAAATGAAAACTCTTGTATTAAACATACAAACCTTCAGTGTAAGAGTAGCTGGAAATGCAGGCTTTGGTATAAAATAGATCTCATATAACAAATATTAGGTACAGAAATACTCAAGTCCATAGTAATTAGAATTACTAAATGATCTTGTCTTTACGAAGTATTCAATTCAAATCACTTACTGTAATACACTTTTTCTTGGTCTACTTTTTTTGTGCAATGAAGAATTTAAATGTGTTTGTCTGGAGATCTAAGATAAAAATAACCACAAAAACCACTCTGCTACTACTAGATTAGTTGCTCTGAATTCTACATTGATCTTTTTGGTTTGGAGTGAGCTAAGTTCACAGTACAATTTTGTGTGAGGTCCATATTTTGCAAACCACAAAAAAACACATTCAGGAAAGCCCCTCAGAGACGAGCTGGACACATAATCATCACCCTAATACCATTCCTGGTAGGAGGAATAAGACCTTGTTTATTCACATCAGCTGCACTGGAGGAACAGCATCTACCTAGCTTGCCAAGCGTCAAGGTCTGTGGCAAACAGGTTATGCCAACTTCAAAAACACAGAAGGTTTTTCTCTATAAGATTTTCTCTACCATTGGACATGAACAGAAAAATGGCTACCCGGCTCTTCTGGACTCACTTCTGATCAAAAGCTATCAACTCTCAAGCTATCTTATTTACATCATGAATCTAAATACACAATAGCAGTAGTAACTGCATGGATACAATAGCTTGTTTACTAGAACTCCTATCTTGGCTTTGCCATGATTCACTCCTTTCTGATTCTCTGACCACAACTTTTCAGTTTTCTTCACAGGCTCCTCTGTCATTTTCCCCTCCTCACATCTCACTTTATATAACTTCCTCTGGAGAAACCAATTCAATCCTAGGCTACAGCCACCACATCCATTGTGACAGCTTCCAAATCTTTATTCCTAACCTCAAACAGTTCTAAAACCCTGAGATCTTAACAAAATATTCTACTTAACCCAGATTTCCACTGAATATTTAGTTTAGACTGAGATTTTGGAGTGCCTGAGTGGCTCAGTTGGTTGAATGTCCGACTCTTGACTATGGTTCAGGTCATGATCCCAGGGACAGGGGATCAAGCCCAAGTCAGGCTCTGTGCTAAACGTGGAACCTGCTTGGGATTCTCTCTCTCTGCCCCTCTCCCCCTGCTCACACTCTAAAATGAATACAACAGAATAGAATAGAATAGAATAGAATAGAATAGAATAGAATAGAATAGAATAGAATAGAAATTTTTTTTTTAGAACCTTTTCCTTTAAAGAACCTTTAAAGATCCCCTAATGAGGTCAAACATTAATGTAGATTAAATCTGATGGTGTTTATTATATTACTTTCTGCATTTCTTTCTGTATTTGGCAGTATTTCATAAACTTTTTAAAAATTACTAAACTAAACTCTGTGTATTTTAACGCTGATGAGGGGCACCTGGGTGGCTTGGTCAGTTAAGCATCCAACTTTAGCTCAAGTCATGATCTCGCAGTGCGTGAGTTCAAGCCCTGCGTCAGGCTCTATGCTGACAGCTCAGAGCCTGGAGCCTGCTTTGGATTCTGTCTCCTCCCTCTCTTTGCCCCTCCCCCACTCATACTCTGTCTCACTCTGTCTCTCAAAAATAAATGTTAAAAAAAATTTTTTTTCAAGCTGATGAATCAATGCCCAAACTAAGTGATTTGCCCAAGATCACTAAGTATAATTTCCTATCACCACATTTCTCATTAATCTCATCTAGAACGGAGGCTGAATGAAGGACGCTGGACCATAAGACTGACAACACCCACAAGTAAACGTTTTTTTAAAAGGCTATTTTGGCAAACAGCATTGAGCTGTTTAAAGCCTTATACCTGACAAAAAGTTGAAGAGCTCAGAGAAACATCAAAAAGGCCAAGGATGTAGATGTGCCTTTCCACAGTACATAATTTGTACTTTACTCACGAAGACACACACACAGAAAAGTTGCAAATTTAGTCTAAGAAACCAATGTCAATATTGTCTCCACCTGAAAATTCATAGTAAAGACAACACAATAACAACTACACAAAGTATACAGTAATAAGCTATATTCAGCTATGTAGCCTCAGTAGAAATGTTAATGTTGGTCTCTGCAAATCTGATAATGCAGGGCAGTTGGCCAACCTAGTTCTTCTACCCTGACCTCTCTAAGCCTGTAACACTCTAAGTCTGTAACACTTCCTCATTCTGGTACCAGACTAAAATTAAGTAAGCCTTATAATCGTGCCGGAAACCCTCAGAATCACAGAAAGAGACCATTTCCTCATTGGAAGGACCTGGTAAGCTTACCTGATTGAATCTCTCCTCTAAATCCTGGGTCTCTATATCCCTTTTAAGCAGGCTTTTCTAGTATCTGAACACCTCCAGTAAAACTCAGGTACACAGTTCCTCTCCAGAGGCTGCCCATACTCTGCTTTTACCAGGCATAAAAGCTATCTCTTATCCAGAAGTTTTAAAAGAAAAGAAAGAAAAAAAAAAAAAAAAAAGGCTTTTTCTGTAGTTTTATCCACTGGCCCAAGTTCAACCCCTTAGGCCAGATGCTCTTCTACGTAATAGCCATTCAGATACATGCAGACTATCATGTACTCCCAAGAGCATTTCTTTTCCAAGCTACCCTTCAACTATTCCTTAATATGCCATGATTTCAGACTCTTTGCATCTAAACATGCTTAAGTGTGCCAACATCCTTTAAATCACTGTATCCAGAACTCAATATTTTACGTCTGATTACTTTACCCTTATATCTAGGCACTTTCAAAACAAATGAAGATTGCATATGTTTTTTTGTTTTTGAAGGGGTTTTCTGGCAGCCACTATACAGATGCTTTTGTCAGTTTTTATGGGTTTGGTAGATTGATTGATTGGGCTAGCTTTTTGTTGGAGAGAGGGAGAGATGGAAAATTAACAATTTTTACAGTCATCCTTTTAAATTTTTATCCTGCTTGGTTTAGCCCATTACTCTCTTTAAAGATCTTTTGGAATGCTGAATTTCTTATCTAATATGCACATTACCCATCCTTCCTCCATATTTTTTTCCATCTGATTCATTAATAAAAATACTTAACAAGGAAGAGTTAACATTCGAGGGATACATAATAAATACTACCAGAAATTTTTATGTAAGTTAACATACATCATTAAACATCACCTTTTGGGAAAAGTAAATTTATAGTTGTGAAAAAACCTAATTACCATCTTATCCAGCTTCCATTTCTCCATCTTATTTACACTGCCTTGCCAGCGCCTTGAAGAGGTATAGGTCTACTACATTTCTCATATACTCCTGATCTTCCAGACTGGAAATCCTAGATATAGGATAATAAACTATAAGATATATCTTATATATCTTACCAGATACAAGAATAATATAAAATTAGCCTGAGATGACCTAATTTTTTTTTTATTTTTTAAATGTTTTTATTTATTTTTGAGAGAGAGAATGCAAGTGGGGCAGGGGCAGGGGCAGGGAGATGGGGGCAGAGGACCCAAAGAGGGCTCTGCACTGACAGCAGCAAGCCAAATGTGGGGCTTGAACTTGTGAACCCCAAGTTCAGGACCTGAGCCAAAGTCAGATGTTCAACTGAATAAGTCACACAGGTATCCCTGAGGTGACCTAGTTTTAATGTTGACTTTCAGTAATGACCATTTCCACCTCAAGATCCTTCAATATTCCATTCTAAAATAGCACTTAGGGGGCAGGACACCTGGGTGGCTCAGTCAGTTAAGCGTCCGAATTTGGCTCAGGTCATGATCTCACAGTCTGTGAGTTTGAGCCCCAAGTCAGGCTCTGTGCTCACAGCTTGGAGCCTGGAGTTTGCTTCGGATTCTGTGTCTCCCTCCATCTCTGCCCTTCCCCCACTCATGCTCTGTTTCTCTCTCTCTCTCAAAAATAAACATTAAAAAATTAAAAAAATAAAATAAAATAGCACTTAGGAAAAAGCTTAGGTGCACAGAGGTGGCAATCCTCTTTGTTCTCTTGTTTGAAAATCATAGTGCCATTTGCTCAAAGCCAATCTTAAAAACTGCTATTATCTTCATGATTCCTAAATGATAATCAATAACTGATTAGTAATTTAATTTGCACCTGGGATTTAAACTGTCCTAGCCAAAAACAAAACAAAACAAAACATTTTACAGCACTTTACAGACTAAGGACGCTTAAAATGTAGACTCTGATTCAAAGGTCTAAAGTATGACTCAAGATTTTGTTTCCAATAAGTTCTTAGGCGAGTAGACACTGCTGATCTCAGAATCACACTTTGAATAGATCTCTTGAATACTTTCTTATAATTTCTCTTCTCACACATCTTGGGTATTCATTTTCATTTTTCCACTATTAGAATATACAACCTACTCTTTTCAGTCCTATGATATTCTTCTGGATGGAGAAGACAAAAGCAATCTAGATGCGGAATTTCACCTGCTCTATCATTTAGCAACCTCATACCAACAAGGAGAAGCAAGTGATAAACTCTACCTTTTATGATCTTTCTCCAAAAGTCTTCACTTTTACTGGATAACCTTAACTAATTTTGAAGTTCTGGTATTAATGACACTATTGTTGTTAGGTTTGTGCCAAATTCTTATATTGATATTTGATTGTTTTTTTTCCTACTTGTCACATTAATAACCCTTTTCTACTATTGTCTCTTGAATCTCACCCATTCTTTGTAGAGACAATTTTTTCTTTTTAGCAGTTCTTTCTATGTGATCCATAGGGAGTAAACTCTCAGTCTGTGGTAGTCTGGAAAAAAGTCTTTCTTTAATCTATTCGAGTGATAAATGATAGTTTCACCGGGTTCAGAATTATGAACTGAGAGGGCACCTGGGTGGCTCAGTCGGTTAAAGATCTCATCTCAGGTCATGATCTCATGGTTCTTGAGTTGAAGCCCCGCATCAGGCTCTGTGCTGCCAGCTTGGAGCCTCAAGCCTGATTCAGATTCTGCATCTCCCTCTCTCTCTGTCCCTCCCTCTCTCTCTCAAAAATAAACATTTTTTTAAAATTAAAAAAAAAGAAAGAAACAGTTGTCTAAGGTTTTCACTGAACTTTGAAGGTTTTACTCTACCATATTCTCTCTTGCTCCTATTGTTGCTGTTGTAAAGCCTACTGTGGGCCTGTTAATCCTTCATAGGTAAACTATCTTTCCTCTCTCGTGGCTTTTGTTCCTTAATGTTTATTTATTTATTTTGAGAGAGAGAGTGAGTGAGTGGGGAAAGGGCAGAGAGAGAGGGAAAGAAAGAATCCCAAGCAGGCTCCACATTGACAGTGTGGAGCCCAACATGGGGCTTGAACCCACAAACCATGAGATCATGACCTGAGCCAAAATCAAGAGTCAGACATTTAACAGACTGAGCCACCCAGGTACCCCAAATTTCTGGTGGCTTTTAAAATCAGTTTATCTATGGTTTCATTGTGATTTATGGTAGGTGAGGATATCTTCCTGCTCAAGAATTATTTGCTCCTTAACAGAAGGTCCATTCCTATCATCTGGTCAGAAATATTCTCAGCAATTATCTCTTTTAAAATTGCCTCCCATTTCCTCTATCCTCCCCTTTTGAAACTCTCTTATATATGTTAGATTTCTATTTCGACAGACTTCTCTTTAATTTCTATCTTCTTATGTGTCCTATTGCTCTCCGGATAACGTCTCCTCAGATGTATTTTCCAATTCACTGTCTCTGCAGCTCTACTTTGCAGTTTACTACTACATTGTTCTTCCACTTTAGTTATTACGTATTTCTTTTAATAGTTTTAATTAATTTATTTATTTAAGAAAGAGAGAGTGCACAGGAGGGGGAGAGAGAGAGAGAGGAGAGAGAGGGAATCCCAAGCAGGCTCCACACCATCAGCATGGAGCCTGATGCAGGGCTCGAACTCACGAACCATGAGATCATGGCCTGAGCCGAGATCAAGAGTCAGATGCTTAACTGACTGGGTCACTCAGGCACCCCTAGTTATTATATATTTCATACCTAAAACTCTGTTTTGTTCTTTAACAACCTGCCTGGTATTATGTATAGTGTTTTGCCCTTTGTTCACGTTTTAAATCCTTCCTTCATGTATGTAACAATGGTAGTATTTATTGAGTGCTATATGTGCATGCACTAACTCTCATAACATTCTAGAAGGTAATGCTATGCTCACAAATGAGGAAACTGAAGCACAGAAAGTATCAACTTACATTAACAAGTAACTGGCAAAGCCAAGATTAAAAGACACTAAACAACTACAGCTAGTGTTGCCCTTTATTACACTGCTCAGCTTTTACTCACAATGGTCCTGAAACAACAGCCCAATAAGTTGTATTTTTTTCTTCCATTCTAAAGAGTGCTCCTATGCTTACTTCTCCATCCTTTAGTTTAATCATTTCATTTATGGTCTCTTTCTATTATCCAACGTTCCTAAGGGTCTAAACATTCTTATTTGTTCTTACTTTTGATATTGGTTCAGAATAAATTCCATAGGTGATTAACTAATTTGGGGTAGTAAGTTCATTCTAAGCATGGCTCTTATCTGTGGGAATCTGTGTGGACTAGGCTGAAATCTATGTTGGCAGCAGCTATGCATATTCAAACTCAAAGCTCATGAGAAGACACCTTTCCTCCAACTCTAAAACCAGGTAAGTCAGTTTCTAATATTATCAATTAATACTGGTAGGATTAATTTTTTTCTAATCCACTTTTTCTCACAAAAGTCCTAGATTTACTCGGTTTCAAATCTGTACCCCATTTAGGGCCAATGTCTGCTCTCCACATGTCAGCATTAAAATATAAGCCCCTTAGTTACCAAAAAGAATAACCCTTCAGAACAACTGTACTTAGAGTCCTTGTTGACAGATGCTCGGTGTTGGAAGGGATGAGAAAAAACAGAGACATCTGCCCTGTCAGAGAGATAAACCAAAACAACTCTGAGAATCAATGTGGTAAATACACCATACCCGACATACCTCACAGTAGTTACACAGTCAGAATTACTGCTTTCACACTTTCATCAACTTGGAGAAAGAAATAAATTACTCAATCTTCAGTTCACTTAAAACTATCATTGACCCATGCAAAGTTCTATTGTGCCTTATTATTTTTCCATCCACATCCAATATCCATTCCTCCATCAATATGCAGCCATTCTAATATATTTAATATGTAACTGAATATGCATTAACTTAAAAATACAGAGGCTTATTTTTTATACATATTTTTTAACTCATATGAATGTTATATACCTCATTCTCTTACTTCTAAATATATATATATATATATATATATATATATATATATATATATATATATATACACACATATCCATGACCTTATGATTACTTCTAAGATCACTGCTTTTGACTTTTACATAGTATTCCATGGTATATACCCACTATATTTTACTTATCCAACCCCTCTAGAAATAACCATTGGGGCCGCCTTCAATTCCTTGTTCTACAGTGAGCACCTTTATAATATATGTTCTCCTGTGAGTCAGTGGGAGCCAACTATGCCATATACCTTACAAGCACTGAATATTAACTCAATTTCTAATTTTTACCAATTTGAACAATGGAATATATTTCATTGTCTCCAAAATTGAGGATCCCATGCTATATTTATTTGCTAACCCTTTAGGCTTCCTTGTTTGTTAATTGCCTACTTAAATCCTCTCTCTCATCCTATAGTCTCTTTTTCTTACTGATTTATAAGCATTGTTTTTTTATTCTATATTCCAATCTTTGTTATTTTGGGAGGCAGTGAAAATATCTTCTAATCAGTCACATATTTGTTAACTTTGCCAGTAGAGTTCTTTCTTGAATTGAAATACTTAAATTTGATGGCGTCATTTAAAATGTATCTTAAATGTATCCCACCTAATATACATTTCATAATTAGGCTTATAGGTTTCCCTTTCACACTGAGGTCTTTAATCAATATGGAGTCCACTGTTTTATCTGGTATGTGATAGGCGGCCAATTTCATTCTCTGTATGTCAATTGTCTAAACATTCTTTTAATCTGCACTAGTTTATGATGGTCCCATCTATATATATGTCTAAACTCTCTTTTTTCCCACTGGTCTATTTGCCCATTCCTTTGCCAGTACTACACAATTCCAGGGTGAATATTCAGGTTGGTTTATGGCTCTGTGGTATATTTTCAAATCTATTAAGGCAGATCTACCCATCTTTTCCTCTTTTTCTTCACTTTAATGTTAGAATAGCTTTATTTGTCAACGTAAGTTTTAAAATTTTTCAATTGTGGTCAAATACACATAACATAAAATTTGCCATCTTCACCATTTTTAAGTGTATAAGTCAATGGTGTTCAGTACATTCACAATGCTGTATTACTAATCTCCATAATTCCCTTCATCTTACGAAACAAAAACTGTTCCATTTAAAAAAAAAAAAAAAAAAAACCTTCTCCATTCTCCCCAGCTCATAGCAACCACCATTCTCCTTCTATCTTTATGAATCTGACTTCTCTAGGTACCACATACAAGTGAAATGATACATTTTGGTGACTTGTCCATGTAAAACTTAAAGTAAAATGAGTTTCTAAAAAAACACTGCTGAGTATTTTAATTGGAATTGAAAAATATGTAAACACTTATTTGGGGAGAACTGATATCTTACAGTATTAAATCATACCACTTATTGATAACAACAGATCTCTGAATTTATTTCTTTTTCCTTGTATCCTCTTGTAGAGTCTTGGGCTTTCTTGCTTCTTCTACTTTTTGGAAAACATTAAATATAAAAAATGATTATTTTTTAATGTTTTATAAAGTTCTCCTGGCAAGCCGAGTCACAGGATTTAGAAGGAGATAGGGTTGAGGCTGAATACCATTTTAATTTTCTATAATGATTACTGTTCATGTTTTCTATTAATTCTTGAACCTACTTTGTCATATTTTCCAGAAATGTATTCTTTTGTTCTGTCTTTATAAGCTTATCAGAATATAATTGCTTATAAATGTCTTTTATTATTTTTAAATTGTATGGTGCTAGTAGTTACTTCTTTATCATTCTGTAAGAGACATTCCTATCTGATTAGCCTTTTTAAAACAACACTTAGTTTATTTTATCCTCTACTGATTGCTTACTTAGTATCTGTTACCCTCCATTTTACTGTTTCTTTGGTTTTGTTATTTTTTTCCTAGTTTCCAGACTTATATACTTAGCTTATTTGCATTTATTCTTTATTATTTTCCAATAAACATAAAAACTAGACATTTACCTCTAGATACTAGAGGATTAGTTGTACCCCACAGATTTTCTTTTGCTTTCTGTTCCAGTCTCCTTCAACCCATGGTCATTAAGTAGTATATTTTCAACACTAATTCAAAAAGATACATGCACCCCTATGTTTACTGCAGCATTATTTCCAAAAGCCCAGATATGGAAGTAATCTAAGTGTCCATCAATAGACAAATGGATAAGGAAAACATGATATGTATACAATGAAATATTACACAGCCATAAAAAGGATGAGATCTTGCCATTTGAGACAATACGAATGGGCCTAGAGAATACTATGCTAAGTGAAGTAAGTCAGACTGAGAAAGACAAATACCATATGATTCCACTCCTAAGTGACATTTAAAAACAAAAAAATGAATAAATAAAAAAAGCACAATCAGGCCTATAAATACAGAAGACAAACTGATGGTTGCCAGAGGGCAGGGGAGTGGGGGGTTAGGCAAATTGGGTGAAGGGGAGTGGGAGGTACAGGCTTCTAAATATGGAATAAGTAAGTCACAGGAATAAATGCACAGCATAATGAATACAATGATATTGTAACAGCAACATAATGGAACAGATGGTAACTATACTTGTGGTGGACACAGCATAACATATAAACAAATCACTGAGTTGTACACCTGAAACTTAATGTAACATTATGTGTCGATTATACTAAAAGTACTACATTTTCAGATTCCAAATTTATTTATGGTGCAATTCTTCATTACTGATTTTTTTTTTAATTTATTTTTGAGAGAGAGTGTGTGAGTAGGCAAGGGGCACAAAGAGAGGGAACCACAGAATCCAAAGCAGACTCCAGGCTCTGAGCTGTCAGCACAGAGCCAGATGTGGGCTTGACCTCATGAACCATGAGATCATGACATGAACCAAAGTCGGACATTCAACCAACTGAGCCACCCAGATGCCCCTTCATTACTGATTTCTAATTCTGCTACATTGGCGTCAAAGAACACAGTCCAGGTGACTTTAATTCTTGGGAATTTTGACGTATCCTCTGTGGCCTAACACATTTGATTTTTATGACTATTCAAGAAGTTCTTAAAAAGTGTTTTCTGTATTTGTTAGTGCAATATTTTACAGAATACCTATTTGAGCTTATTAATGTTATTGAAATTTTCGGAATTGTTTTTTACTTTTGTTTCTTTGATCAAGTTCTGAAAGCAATCTGTACTAATGAGCAACTGCAACTGTTGGTTTCATCTATTTCTCACCACTGTTGTTTTACACACTTAAAGGCAATGTTGTTGGATGCATAAATGTTCACAATCATCTTATTTTCTTAATCTACTGCTCTTTTTATCAGTACATAACATCGCTCTTTGTGCTTTATAACTTCTTTGCCTTAAAAGATAATTTAATTAATGTTAAAATAAGTGGGAGGGCATATTTTCTTGATAAACCTTTTATTTTTTAAATTTTATCTATTTTTTATTTTTAATTCTGCTATTTTTTGTTTTATGCTTAACTCTTATTGACAAGATATTTCTGTATCTTATTTTTTAGCCCAATTGAGGTCTGTATTTTTTTAAGTTTATTTATTTCTTTAAGTTTATTTATTTATTTTGAGAGAGAGAGAGGGAGACAGTGCAAGCGGGGGGGGGGCGGGGAGTGATAGGGAGGGAGATAGAGAATACCAAGCAGGCTCCACGCTGACAGCACAGAGCCTGATGCAGAGCTTGAACCCACGAACTGTGAGATCATGACCTGAGCTGAAACCAAGAGTTGGATGCTTAACTGACTGAGCCACCCAGGCACCTCGAGGTCTGTATTTTAATCTACGTTTAACTCATTGCATATATTGCCTTTCCCATATTCATACAATTTTGGCCAACATTTTTGGTGTCTACATACCATCTTGTTTCTCCCCATCCTCACTGCCTCATTCTTTTCTATTCTCCACTAGATAGACTAAATTTTATACTGAAGATTTGAAATTTATACACTGTTTTTATTCTCCTAGTATATTAACAGCAATACTTAACACTTATGTTTTCCTGGCATTTTCTCAAGTTTATCATTATTAGCATCTCCACAAACAAGACACGTTCACCACTGTGAATGGTGCTAATTCACCACTGGAGTTGGAAGACTGGTGGTGGTGGCAGGAAGCCCCCCAGATCTGAAAGCCTCTGGTATAGTAATATGTACCTCTACTCTGCCAACACTCTTTCTCTAAAATGATCTTCTACTCAGGTATAGAGAGAATGAGAAGGAAGAAGGGGCACTCAGAAGCTAGACAGGCCATCTTCACAAGCTCACTTGAATACCACACCAATGTTATACTGCAGTACCTGCCCCCACCACTACCCCATGACTCATACCTGGCTAAACACTGCTCACAATGGTAATGGAACAATGATCCACCTAGAACACTGGGAGAGAAACAGTCACTGAAAAATATCCCAAACCACCACATGATGCCAAATCCTCCTTTATTCTGAGTTGTTTCATATATACACATATATTCAGATTCCACACAAGGAGGCATTATAGCATTATGATCAAGAACATAAGTTTCGGAGTTTCAATTGATCAGACTCTGAATCCCAGGCAGTAAGTCATGTAACCTCCATCTCTCCAAGCTTCAGTGTGCCACCTATAAAGCATTATGACAATTCTTATTTGCTAGAAGATTACTGTAATGCTAACTAAGAAAATGAAAGAAAGTATACACCCCTGCATGATATGCAGAAAGCATTTAATGTTAGGTATTATCAAATATGTTTTTTAACTAGATTATCTCTCAAATGCACTCTAGCCCTAAGGGTGTATTACTAACTCTAAATATACTGGGGAAGTCAAAACTCTAGTTTGAAGAGCACAGCATATTGGGGTGCTTGGTTGGGAATGCAAGCAGAAGGTACATGTCAAACAACAATGCCTAAGCTCCAGTGCCTAAACATGCTAGAGCCTGGGCAGTTCTTTACTTTGTGCTGGATGCTGAGTCTCTGACCAACTATGAAAGAAAAGTCACTTCCTATAAACTGTCAGTAAGAAATGGATGATACCATTCACCTGTAATAAACAGAACTCTAGGGACACCTGGGTGTCATCTGATATTTGATTTTGGCTCAGGTCATGATCTCAGAGTTTATGAGATCAAGCTCTGCACTGAGCATGGAGCCTGCTTGGGATTCTCTCCCTCTCTCTCTCTCTCTCTCTCTCTCTCTCTCTCTCTCTCTCTCTGCCCCTACCCCGCTTGTGTGTATGGGCATACTCTCTTTCTCTCTCTCAAAATAAACATTAAAAAAATAAAAAATAAATAGAATTCTAAAATTAAATGTTCTGGAAAACAAAAAAATTGTACTGCTTTGAGGCAATAAGGCTTCCATTATTTTAACATACTGATAAAATCAGCTCTGCTCATTGAGAACTCAAACAAAATAAATTCATTGTAAAGTCCACGGTATGTCATCAAGACTTAGAAACAAGAAAGTGGGCATAAAATAGAAAAATTATTGAAAATATTATATTATAATTTCCTGAAAGTCCCAGGGTATTAGTGAGAGTGGCCCCAAGTGCCAATCAAAAGTAATGTGCTAATTTAAAACTTCATGTAACTCTCAACAATAAAAACAACAATCCTTATCTTACCTAATCCATACCATTAATGTGAGGATCACATAAAACAACAGAGATCAAATAAAAGTGCTTATAAATATTTAAAAATATTTGAAATCCACTGGCATTTAATAATTCCCTCTAAATTCAGAGGAGAGCTACATAATTAAACATCTATTCTAGCCACAAAAACCTTAGGAAGCTGGTACTATCATTATCCTCATTTACAGATGAGGAAATAAAGGATTAAAGAGGTAAAGTAATTCATCCAACATCACATAACTAATGAACACAGACAGTTGCATTTCAAATTTAGGTCTGACTCCAAAGCCCATGGTTTTAACCACTATGTTACTAGATCCAGACCACTTCTGTGAAGGTTAACAGATTAGAAGAGATGTTCATAAAACAGGAGCAATTCCAGAGATACTATATATATTGTACACTGCCCATCACAAGAGGGCCTCATTCCCTGGACCATGAACAGGAAAAAAAAAAAAGAAAAGAAAAAAATCAGGTCCTTTCCCATATCCCCATTTTACTTTAAGGATTTTTAAAAACTCCTTGATCCATGTTCTTTTTCACACACGCTTAGTGATGTGAGCATTAGATCAAAGTCCAAGACAGCTGAAGAAATGAGAACTAGATCAGTTAAGAGCAAATTACAGAAAATATATGAGAATTTGTTCAAAGAGCTGGTTCAAACTGCCTTTTATTGGGCTCTCATGAGAAAGATGCTTTGGAAAAAGTGACCCTGGTCAAATGTCACCAAAGTAATTTGAGAAAAAAAGTACATGCTAACAAATAGGCTTATCACATTCATATAATCATCCTAGATTCAAAAGGACATTAGCTTTTACACTGTCATCCTTTTGGATGAGATAGTCATATTTGAGCAATTTGTCCTAGTAACTTATAGGGGTAATCACTGAAACTCAGTTACTTCCATAATGGCTAAAAACAAATATAAGAACCATTCAAGAATGACCACAAATAGTCTTTAGTCTCTATGGTACAAGAAATCAATCACAAGCCCATCTGTGTGAGACCTAGCGAATAAGAACATTATTTGAGAGGGGTACAAAGAAAAGGATGGATTGCCAAGAGGAAAAAGTAATTTATTATCGACTGTGACAAGCTTTTAAATGTTTGCATTATCATTAACCAACTGCCTGGTTCTCTGATTCACACACCTGCCACCACCAGCCAATGCTATCACAGTAGTAAACTTGGACATAGGCTCACCTCTAAAACACTGGCACCCTCTTCTGACCTTTTTGCAGTACTGCATGCACACCAGTTACTGGGGTGAAAAATTCTAATAAAGCCATTAGTAATTTTGCAGGTAACATTTTCCAGATAATTTTATATTTGTAATTCCCTGGATGAACATAAAATTAGCTAAATAAACATATGAAATTGCATATCTTTTAAACAAACTTTATGCCAATGAAGAGAAAACCAACTGTGTTCTCTTAATATTTTCAGAGATTATATATTAGCTGATTTTATTACAATAGCTATGATGATGACAATAACGAATAGACAAAGATTTTATTGCGTGCCAGGCACTAGGCTGATGAGGCAGACACTCCTACTCTTGTCATCTTACAGATGTGGGGAAAGTGAAGCACAATGAAGTTAAATAACCCAGGATCATGTACCTGAGAATAAGTGGTAAAGCTGAATTTCAAACTATGGCCCTGCAGCCAAAATCTAATTTTATCCAAAATATCCCTGTGAGGGAAAATGAAGTTATCATGATAACATGAGACATGACTGAAATAGAAACAGTATAGGTTATAAGGAAAATTACAAACATATCATCCAAATCCCTCATTTTCAGCAAAGTCCCAAACTGTACAAAAATAAAATATTACATGAAAGAGTTTTGGCCATTTACCCATTCCTCCTCACTTGAAGATTCTCAATCTTCTGGGTCTATGTTTTTATACCTTCTTTTTACTCCTAATTCCTCTTTTCCCTTTTCTCTAACTATGCCCTTATTTACTTATCTGGTTCTTTAAATGAAAAGAAAAAAACTAATCCACATTGTATGCCTTTTCTTCTATAAAGCAGAACTACTTACCTATTTCTACCTAAATTCCCTATTTCACTATATCTTTAAAAAAATATTTAAGATAGTAAATCAAAATAACATCATGAATTCCTTCTCTTTGATCATTACAATTATGACAGATTCTCATCTGTATGGAATTATTTAGGGTATTCCTACCTAAAATCAGGGCTGAAAAACTGAATAATCTAAGATCTCTAAAAATAATAACTTGATTTTCACACAGGATACGAAGGCACATCATCTAACAATCTATGATTCAAAACAAGATCTATCTAAAACACTTCTAGATTCTGCAGTTTGCCTACATAAAGCTATTCATTATATCAAAAATTAAGAACACTTAATAATCTAAACACAGGGTAACCAAGGTCACTGTCATTCACGACTAGAAAATTCACATGGGTCAGAACAAAATACTCATTTAGATTTCTTTTTAACAACTACCGTTACATTTCATAATGTTAGAAGCACAAACTTAGGGAACGTCTAAAGAATTAAAAACATACACAAACTGCACCAGATTTAATTTATTAGATCTAAGAACTGAAACAAGATAGTTACATTTTTACTACAGTAACTGATCACACTGCTAAAGAATTAATCATTACATTATTCATATCTCCCAAATCTAACAAAAACAGCACAGGTAAAGGTGCCAAGGAATTGGCTCCCTGAAAATTCCAGAATTCATTTTACCTCGGTCTGTAGGATGGCAGCCCTTTGTTCTTTAGCAGTCAAGGACTCCTTCAGCACTTCAATGTGTTGCTTACTGTCTGAAAACTGGTTTGTGAGTGTTTCTAGCTTTGTCTGTAGGGCTAGTAGTTCTGTGTCCTTTCTGGACAGCTCCTGCTTCACCTGACCAATCTAGAGGAAAAAACAGAACATTGTAAGTAAAAAAGAAATGAAACAATCACCTCTGATCTGAATCTTTTTGACAGATCTGAGTCACAAAATACTAACTATAGCATTAGTTTTATGACAAAACACAATTTATCTTTTTGTATCACCTAATCTTGGATAACCACCCACCACAAAAAACAACAACAACAACAAAAAAAAAAAAAAAAAAAAAAAAAACAACAGGTTTTCAACAAATAGGGATATCCCAGTTTTCAATTATTGTGTTTCCTAAATACTCTTCAAAATCTCTTAGAAAAAGAATAGACAGAGAAAAATCCCAATTAGACTACTATGAGATAGCAGGCAGCACCTGAATACTATTGTGCTGATCAGTTTTCATTTTATTAAGTCAGACCTCTTAAAACATAAAGCAGGATTAGTGTAGATGTAAAACAGAAGGAAAAAAGAAAACCTCCTAGCATTGCCATTTAAAGCGAAATTTGAAAGCTGCTGCTAGTATACTTTTTATTTTTTCATTCACAAACAAAAGTTTACATAAAATCCTTATCTTAAAAAGCCACCATTAGTGTTTTAAGGCATTATAAACCTGTGCCTTTTAGAAATCACATAATTTTGAGGAGTTAGAGATACTGACCTAAAAAAAGATTCCACCAACAAAGTTCTATCATCTACAACATGTCGTATGAACTAGGTGGATAAAAGTATATGACTTAAATGCATAAAAGCTCAGCCATAAGAATCTACATGTGTAATTTGAATCTGAATTATCTGACAGAAAATCCGTAAGTCAAGAGGCATCCATTCATTCTCCCATAAATTTCTCATCTTAACTTTAAAAAATTTTTATTTCAAACATCTCATTTACATCTAAGAATTTTCTAAATAGGCTCTTATTGTAAATGTACAACAAATAAACAAAAATCAGAATTGCTTTTACATTCTGTCTAGTGCCTAGCAAGGTAGCTAGCTGTGCACTAACAGATTAATGACCAGAAGTATAAATCCCATAAGAAGTCCATAATTTATTTCAGCATTACTGATGAAACGAAAAGTACTTTGTATTTTTTTACATCTACAGAATCTGTACTATAATAATCTGAGGTATAAAGGACAATTTTGAGAACAATTTCACATGAGGAAGTGTGAAATAAATATTACTTTAATTAAAATTAGACTTTTGGGACGCCTGGGTGGCTCAGGTAGTTAAGTGACTGACTTCAACCCAGATCATGATTTTGCAGTTCATGAATTTGAGCTCCATGTCAAGCTCTGTGCTGACAGCTCAGAGCCTGGGGCCTGCTTCAGATTCTATGTCTCTCTCTCTCTCTCTGCCCCTCCCCTGCTCATGCTTTGTCTCTCTCTCTCTCTCTCAAAAATAAATAAAAATATTTTAAAAATAAAAAATAAATTAAAATTAGACTTTAAGGAGCACTAAAAATTAATTTCTAATTTACTCTTCTTGCTTAGCAACAAGACAAGCCTTTTCTCATATGCATGAAAATTCTATTTGCAGATTTAATTAATTATTCATTCATTCAACAAATATTTCTATATGTTTATTGTATGCAAACTACTATAGGATACTAAGAATGTCAGTGGAAGATAATTGTAAATGGCAGCTATCTTCATCCTGTAATATACAGATGTACCCTGAGTTACCACATACTGTAATGCTGTGGCATCTTTCATGACATCCCTTTCCTAACAAAAAACACATATTAGTATTTTTCTATCCTTAACATACAGGTTGCACTAAAAATACACTTATGGTATGAATTGATTAGGAGAAATGTTTAAAATTTTATCACTTCCTCAGCTAAAGAACTATTACGGCTTAAAGATTACTCAAATTTCCAACTACTTCCAATCATGTGATTAAAAATAAATATAAAATCCTTGTTTCCTCAGCATCTACATTTTTAAATAATCTTCAAATATTACTATATTGACCATAAAGAATGAAAAAGGAAGAAAATATTCTAAATGGAAAGCAGAGTTTAGAAGCACACATTTTCCATAAAAGTTAGGAGCACAAGGCTTTGCAATCACACCTGAGGATAAGTGTGTCTTTGAGTAATTACCTCTCTAAGTCTTGTTTTCCTAATCAGTAAAATGGAGCAAGTAAACTAATGTTACTGTATTTAGACATTAAATAAAATAATGTATGGAATGTGCTTATCCTGTTTGGTATAACAAAGAAATATTTATAATAGGTAAGGAAAAAAAAAAAGTAAAGTTATAGATCAACTACTCCTCTAGATAATACAGTTACTGTAAACCAAAACCAAAGTTTTTGTTTTTGGTTTACAAAAACCTAGTCCCTTTTAGACAAAATATGTCACTTTATTATCTGTATTATAAAGTGGTCCATAAATAGCAAAAATATCAAATTAGCACAAGTTTTGTTTTGTTTGGTTTTGTTTTAATAATGCTGCATTCCTGTCTTATCCCACAATTACTTTCAGGAGCAGTTTTTCCTGACATTTGTGTGACATATGTGCACATGGCCTAGCCACAGAGCAGTAAGTAGACTGAAGAGCTTACCAGCACGGGTTCTGGAATCAGACTGCTTACATAAAAACCAAACTCTGCCCCTTACTAACTATATATTTTTTTTTAATTTAAATTTTAGTTAACATACAGTGCGATACTGGTTTCAGGCACTAGTTATATTTCCTAAGCACCACTCTGTTACCTCAGTTTCCTCATCTATAATTTGGGGGTGATAATATACCTACCTTAGCAGGTTATAAATGCTTACTTACATGTTAGCTACTTTATTATTTTTTTATTGTATTTTGAAATGGAATTTAAGTTCTTTAAACACAAGATTAAACTAGATTTAGACACTTAAAGTATGTTTCATGCTAATTCTAATTTACTAGATAACTCTAAGCAAATCACTTTCTATATATCTGTTCTAAAAAAAGTAACATCTGTTGTAAAATCACCTAATGGTGACTTAAAGATAATACATATGAAGTTAAAGCACTTTACTCAAGAATTTCAAATTCTACGAGAGTCGATATTAAAAGTTCTCATCACAAGAAGAAAATAAAATTGTAACTATGCATGGGTACTATGTAGGATGTTAACTAGACTTACTGTAGAGGTCAGATAGATAGACAGATCTCAAATCATTATGTTGTACATGTATCAATTATACCTCACTTTTAAAAAAAAGAATTTTAAATTCAGATAAACACTACAACCTAGAATATCTACATACTCTTATACCAAAGAAGAGAGATCATCATTCATATAAACAGCAAGTATCTACAAAAGGAAAGGACTTAAGAAAAAACAAATTTTGAAGTACAATCCATACAGTGACAAAAGCAACAATAAAGAACCAGATATAGGGCTTCCAGAACATGTGAAGGCTCACTGCACACAAAGTGACATATGGGTCAAACTGGTGAACATGAGTCGGTTAAAGAGCAGAGCAGGCTGGTTAGTGCTAGTATTGGGCAAAGCTGCCAACCAAAGAGAATGAAAGTATAAGCCACCCAGAAGCCAGAGCCAGCAGGGTCCCACTGTGGGATCACTGCTCACAAAGAGTAAATCTTACGGCAAAGACCTCAGCCTGAAGACCAGCCGCTCTCTTTTTCAGCTCCTCCCCTTGAGCCTCTTTCGAACTTAGCTCCTCCTTCAGTTGTTCTACCTGTCACGACATTGTTATTCTTTTTCACTTATGTGTCAATTTAGGTATTATCTGCTTTTCAGCCAGAGCAGTAACTGGAAATGACAATAATTTAAATAACACAATCAAATCTGTTCCCTTAATTCCCTCTTCAAAGCACCCTAGATGATTCTCTATTTTCATTCACAGGATTTTTTAAATGGACTCAAATGTGCCCATCAGCAAATGGAAAGCAGAAATTATACTGTAGCATATTTTGTTCTCAAATTAGCGTGAAAAATACAAACTAACAGAAAGTTGGATATGTGAATTGTTAAGTTCTAAAATTAACATAAATTGTCAATAGTCACTGATAACAGATTCTTAAAATAATAAAGGAATATTTTACAGACTTTTATGCCAGGTATGGATACCACAGCAAGAAACTAGAAACCAGAGAGGGAGTTAGAATAATGGTGTATCATTCTTATAGTTTTCTGTTCTGAGAAACTGGCGAACTAATACAATTGGGATGCAGGAGGTATTTATTTTCTAGCTAATATTTTATCATCACAATTAGATTTTTAATTAAACCAAAACAAACCTAGCAAATTGATAGCCGTAATAAACTAGATCTTCCAATTTGCCTAAATAGGTATAGAATCAAACTAAATGGCTTTGGATCTAAGGAAAAAATATTGTGCCTAGTTAATACATATGAACTGACATGTCTCTCTGGTAGGTATCCTACTATAGATATATCAGAAGTACACATGGGAAACAATAAACCTGATACAAATGGATCTTTTCTAGGGAACGGACCAAAGGGCCTTCCTTTTTATGTAACTGTATTTGAAGGGAAAACATGATTTAAGCCATTTCAGGGAAAAAAAAAAAAAAAAAAGGTAGGGGGACTGGGTTCAGCCTCTCAGGGTTTGACTATTAAAATACAACTACACAAGAGGTAAAGAACTTGGTGTCTCATGTTCTGAGAAAAACTCAATTTGATGGAATTTATTGAATCACCTCTGAAGTACTAACAGATACAAATGTTAAACTGTGACAATACATATCAGCATTATACGATGAATAATTTTCTTTTAAGGGAAAACTTGAAATAACTATTTATCAGTAATTCTAACTTTAATTCTGGGAAAGTTCAATTCGAAAGAATTATAAGTCTTCTTCCCTGAAGTTTGATAAAACAATGTGAAGCTCTTCATCATCACTAAGGAAACAGAAATATGTATCAACTTCTCAAACCTCTTTTAAAAATTACAGTATCACACACCATTACCTTATTTTTCATAAATTTAGAATGGCTCCGATAGACCTCCATTTGTTTCATTTCTTCCTCCCGTTCTTCAGTACTCAAGGCTCCATTTGATTTCAGCATTTGAATTTCCTCTTCCAAGTCTCGGAGTCCACGCTCCATAGAGGAAATTTTTGAATCCTGAAGACAATGGAAGATTTAGACATTATTCACAAAGAATCAGAGAAGTTGAAAATCTCAGTCTTTACAGATGTTGAATTTAATAAAGATAAATATGCAGGAAAACTGCTGTCTAGCAACTGGTGTCTTGCTTCTAAATTAATATATCCTTTATGGCCACTTAGGTGAAAGAAAGATAGCTCGTACCTATAATATGATTTTTCCTCTGTCTCCTCCTCCAGTCTGCACCCTTTTGTTTAAAGTTGAGAGTATACGGGCGCCTGGGTGGCTCAGTTGGCTGGGCATCCAACTTTGGCTCAGGTCATGATCTCACAATTCGTGGGTTCGAGCCCCACGTCAGGCTCTGTGCTGACAGCTCAGAGCCTGGAGCCTGCTCCGGATTCTGTGTTTCCCTCTTTCTTTGCCCCTCCCCTGTTCACACTCTCTCTCTCTCTCAAAAAATAAACATTAAAAAAATGTTTTTAAATAATAAACATTTAAAAAAAATTTAATGGAGTCCACCCTCTCAAACCCTGCTGCTACTTTATCAACTAAGATTATGTAATATTCTAAATACTTGGTTGTCATTTCAACAATCTTCACTAGTAGAGTCCATCTTAAGAAACCACTCACTTTGCTCCTCTATAAGAAGCTACTCCTCATATGTTCAAGTTTTAGCATAAGATTCAATAAGCTCAGTCACATCTTCATGCTCCACTTCTGATTCTAGTTCTCTTGCTATATCTACTCCATTTGCAGCTCTTCTTCCACTGAAGTTTTGGACCCCTCACAGTCATCCAAGAGGGTTGGAATCAACTTCTTCCAAACTCCTGTTCAGGTTGATATTTTTACTTCTTCCCATGAATCACAAATGTTCTTACTGGCATCAGGAATGGCAAATCCTTTCCATAAGGTTTTCAATTTACGTGGCCCAGATCTTTCATAGGAATCACTATCTATGGCAGCTGTAGCCTCACAAATATATTTCTTAAATAATAATACCTGAAAGTCAAAATGACTCCCTGATCCATGGGCTGCAGAATGAATATTTTGTCAGTATGCATGCAAACAACAATAATCTCTTTGTACATCTCCATTAGAGCTCTTCAGTGAGCAGGTGCATTGTCAATTGAACAGCCATATTTTTAAGGCAAGCTTTCTCTCTGTAGCAGGTCCCAACAAGCGGGCTTAAAATATTCAGTAAACTATGCTGCAAACAGATGCGCTGCCATCTAGGCTTTGTTTACAGAGCACAGCCAGAGTAGAATCAGCATAATTCTTAAGGTCCTCGGAGTTTTTGGAATGATAAATGAGCACTGGCTTCAACTTAAATGTCACCGGCTGAGTTAGCCCCTAACAAGAGAGCCAGCCTATCTTTTGAAGCTTTGAAGCCAGATACTGACTTCTCCTCTAGCTATGAAAGTCCTAAATGGTTTCTTCTTCCAATAGAAAGCTGTTTCATATAGGGGTGCCTGGGTGGCTCAGTTGGTTAAGCATTTGACTTCGGCTCAGGTCATGATCTCACAGTTTGTGGGTTTGGGCTCTGCGTCAGGCTCTGTGCTGACAGCTCAGAGCCTGGAGCCTGCTTCAGATTCTGTGTCTCCCTCTCTCCCTGTCCCTCCTCTGCTTGTGCACTCTCTCGCTCTTGCTCTCGCTCTCTCTCTCAAAATAAATAAGCATTAACAATTTTTTAATTAACAATAAAAAAAAAGGAAGTTGTTTCATTTACATTGAAAATCTGTTGTTTAGTGGAGTCACCTTTATCAATGATCTTAACTAGGTCTTCTGGATAATTTGCTACACCTTCTCCATCAGTACCTGCTCTTTTTTTTTTACCTTGCACTTTTATGTTATGGAAATGGCTTCTTTCCTTAAAC
The DNA here is from genome assembly GCF_018350195.1 of Panthera tigris. Classification (NCBI taxonomy): domain Eukaryota; kingdom Metazoa; phylum Chordata; class Mammalia; order Carnivora; family Felidae; genus Panthera; species Panthera tigris. Next base: position 36,323,653 of record NC_056666.1, read on the forward strand.
CTCATGAACCAACCTCTGTTGGTTCAAACTTTTCTTCTGCAGCTTCCTCACCTCTTTCACCCTTCACAGAACTGAAGAGACTTAGAGCCTTGTGCTGGATTAGGCTTTAGCTTAAGTGAACATTGTAGCTGGTTTTATCTTCTATCCAGACCACTAATACTTTCTCCATATGAGCAATAAGGTTGTTTAACTTTCTTATCATTCGTGTGTTCACTAGAGTAGAACCTTTCGTTTCCTTCAAGAACTTTTCCTCTGCATTCACAATTTGGCTGTTTGGTGCAAGAGGTCTGGCTTTCAATCTATCTCAGCTTTGGACATGCCTTTCTCACTAAGCTTAATCATTTCTAGCTTTTGATTTAAAGTGAGAGATATGAGCCTCTTTTCATTTGAACACTCAGAGACCACTGCAGGGTTATTATTTGGCCTAATTTCAGTATCGTTGTGTCTCAGGGACTAGGGAGGCCCAAGGAGAGGGAGAGAGACGGGGGAACAGCAGGTCAGTGGAATAGGCAGAATGAACACATTTCTCAAGTTTGCCATCTTATATGTGCACACTTTGTGGTACCCCAAAACATTCAGTAGTAATATCAAAGACCACTGATCACAGATCACCAGAACAGTAATGAAGAAGTTTGAAATATTGAGAGAATTACTAAAATGTGACACAGAGACACGAAGTGAGCAAATGCTATTGGAAAAACAGTGCCAAAAGACCTGCTTGATGCAGGGGTGCCATAAACCTTCAATTTGTAAAAAATACAGTTTCTGCAAAACACAATAAAGTGAAGCAATAAAACGAGGTATGCCTGTAAACTATTTCAATTGCACTATCTGAAAATTCACCTTTAACATTATTATAAATCTTCCTAGAAAGATCAGGATGTAGTCCCTTAAGAATAACTAAAGAAGCACCTGGGTGGCCCAGTCGGTTGAGCATCCAGCTCTTGATTTTGGCTCAGGTCCTGAACTCACAGTTTGTGGGACCAAGCCCCACATCAGGCTCCATGCTGACAGCACAGAGTGATTCTCTCTCCCTTTCTCTCTGCCCCCCCCAAACAAATAAACTTAAAAAAAAAAAAAAAGAATAATAACTGAAATACTAGGCATACGCATGCGACTAACCTGCAAATGAAATGTGGTTTACCTCTGACATTAGTTTTGTGAGGGGAAGATGGATAATGAAAGGGAGCCAGTGGAAAGAAGGAGTGTATTTCTAGCATCACTGGTGCTTCACACAAGACAAAATCACCTCCAGCAATCAACTCAAGCTCCACACATCACACAGACAGCCTCTAACTCTACAAAGCCGCCATAAGGCCCCCAAGACACATTATCCATTTTCTCCTCTAACTCCAACACAAACACATGGGCAGCTCTTGACCAAATCAGCACCCTCACTACCAAATCATGTCCCATAAAAGTTCCTCCCCAAAAGGGACCAAACTGTAACTGAAAGTCACGAAGAAGGCACTGACTGCCCAGATAAGAGACGTGGCAGGCTACTCGCTGAAATCAGGACAGAAAAGTAGTATCTGATATGCTCAACTAATTCTAGCACCAACTCAATCAGACTGAGACTGGGTTTATTTGAGAACAGTCCTTCTAACAAGGTTTCTTACTCCTACAATGTATAATAACTAAGTAAATAAATTCCTTTTCATCTTACGACTCTGTACTTCCCCAGCTCTGGGTCTCCCCATCATTAATCAGCCAATTCCACTAACCTATTGAAATCCCCTGTTGCTTGCTAAATTTCCCAAATCCTCACTTTTTCTTTTGCAAAAGTTGTCTCCCTACCCCAAGTAAAACCTGGCTTTCCAAAAGGATGTAATTTCCCTGAACTCTCTCCAATGAGGGTCACTAATCCCCCAGTACCAGAAAGGAGCAGGGGAAAAAGTATAGGCAACCTCCCAGTTCCTCAATGCTGCTCCCTTTATTTTACAGCTCATACTCCTTTTCACTCTACCCCCTCCTCACTACTTCCCCATCCCTCTTGGCCATTAGAAAAATGTCTTTGGCACCTGGCTCACAATCAATCTTCCCTTCAAATGCCACTCTTGCCATCATCCTAGGATTTCAATGTCTGAATTTCAATGACCTCAACCACCAGTCCACTTCAGCTATCCAGTCGACAGGACTACCCTCTGGATCCTATCATCACCCAGGCCTATTGCAGGCTTCTCCCCAGGCCTAGTGCACCATCATCCTCTATTTGCCATTCCTCAACCTCACAGAGATCTTCACCTCACTAATGGTCACATTTTCTCCCAACCTGTCAGTACAGTCTGAATTCTCTTCCTTTCTATCCACACTACATTCTTGGACTGATCATGCAAACTCCTCTCTCACCATCATCCTCAATTCATGTGCATTCCAATAATTCTGCCATTATCTACCTAGCAAAACTGTAACCTATAGCAGTACAGTAATTCTTCCCTGTTCCTCCACTGCGAAAGGAAAAAGGAAAAAAATTAGAGGAGGAGGAAGCAGAAGGGGAAGTGGAGAAGGAGAAGATGGAAGGAGGGAAGAAAGCAAGAGAAGGAAGGTGAAGGCAAAGATAGGAGGAAGAGGAGGAAGAAAAGGCAGAAGAGAGAAAAAAGAAAACTACATCACCTTGAAGATAGTTGGGCTCTTTTACTGTCTATCAATCATCTTCTTTTCCCATTTCCCCCCAAGACTATTCTAGATCTTCATAATTCTCTCAGGATCATGCCACACTCTCAGCAACTCAACTATTTCAGCTGTGATTTCAGGATAGCATCCACCTGACCCAACTGGGCCACCATTATCTCAGGCTTTCTTAACAGAATGGCCGAAAGTTAACACAACTTAAAATAGCTCCACTGCCTGTTAATTATTACACTTCCCCATTCTATCAAAAGGCAAGTAAAAGAATTTTGGAAACATAGGTATATTCATGTGTTTTATTCTTACTTTTCAACAGGGCTCAGGAAATAAAACATACAAATAGATTTGTGGGAAATAAGAACATACAATTGAACCTTTCTAAAGACTCTTTACAAGATTATGTTCAAGACTACTTACTAATTGCCTAACTACAAAGAACCCAGAATTCCACTAATTCAGAATTTGTTTGGTAAATCTTTCCCCACTGGAAATAAAAATACACACAAATAAACAAAATTTTAGAATGAAATCATTTAAATTCAGAGAGAAATTCTTACAACCGTACTTAAGCATCTCTCTACATAAAACTATATACTAATAACTAAATATTCTTGTCATACCAACAACTATTGAATAAAGGCCCACAAAACAAAAACAGTGTCAAACTTTTTAGGGAATAGGAAGAAGCTAAGATTTAGGGAATATGAAGAAGCTAAGACTTACCTATAAGTCTTTCAGCTTTTGTAAGAAAGAGTATGTTGTTTAAAAAAAAAAAAGAATATGTTTTTCATAAAAATAGTAACAGGAGCAGCAGCTAACAGTTTACTATATGCCAGGTAGTATTCAAAGTGTTTTACTTGCTATAACTAATTTAAACCTCAAAACAACCTATGGGATACATACTATTACTATCGCCTTCTAGCCATAAAGAAATTGAGGCATAGAGAGGTTAGGAATTACTTGCTCTATTGTCATACAACTGATTCAAGTAAAGCCAAATTTTGAATCCAAGGAATTTAAGAAGACAAGCTCTTAATCAACCTAACATAAAGCCTAAAGATTTCTACCTATTCATTAACTTAAAGCAGAGGTTTACAAAGCATGGTCCATGTTCTATGTTCTGGGTCCCCCCAGGCCTTTTCAAGAAGTCTGCATAGTCAAAACTATTTTCATAATAATACCATGATTTGATTTGCCCTCTCCACTTATGTTACCATTTGCACTTCAGGTATAAAAGCAATGGTGGGAAAAAACTGCTTGTGTCTTAAGACAACAGGCAATAGCACCAAACCACGCTAGCAGTGACTGCACTCTTCAGTATCGGGTACTCACAGAAAAAAAAATTTATTAAAAAAAGTTTTTTGTTTTTTGTTTTTTGTTTTTTTTAAGTAAGCTCTAGGCCAAATGTAGGGCTTAAACTCATGACCTCGAGGTATCTCACGACCTCAAGGTCAAGAGTCGCATGCTCCACCAACTGAGCTAGCCAGGAGCCTCAAGAAATAAAAATTTTAAAAGACTACTTCCTTTGGGGGATGCCTGGGTGGCTCAGTCAGTTAGGCGTCCAACTCTTGATCTCAGCTCAGGTCTTGATCTCAGGGTCATGAGTTCAAGCTCCACATTGCACTCCATGCTGGGTGTGGAGCCTACTTAAAAATTTTTTTAAAAAGACTGCTTCCTTTGAGAATGTCCTTAATGAAGCAGTAAAAATTATTACTTTTAATTAATCTCAAACCTTAGGAACACATCTTTTTAATATTCTGTGTGATGAAATGGGAAGGAGCTAGGCATTTCTGCACATTGAAGTATGATAGTAGTTCCTTAGAATAGCACTTGTGTGCCTCTTTGAATTGCAAGCTGAATTAGGTAGTTTTTTCATGGAACATCATTTTTACATGAAGAACAATTGACAAACTACGGTTACTAGAGTTAATATTAGGCAGACATTTTCTAAAAATAAATGAATGAGCTTGTCATTTTAAAAGAATAAAAGGGTCCTGAGATCAAAAGGCTTAAACACAGCCGATTTAAAGGAATTCTGGACAACTTTTTGGTCCCATCTGACTTATGATCTATAACTAAAAGGGAATAAAACCAAAGTTCTTTTAAAGTGTCTTTTCATTGTCTTACTATTTCTTCTTAAATCTACAAAATAAGCAAAATATTGTTACATACCACTTTCTAAAACTCACACATGAAAGTACGTAATCACTTCAAAGTGTAAACTGACTCATAAGCTTCCTTGGAGACTCTTACCTTCATTTCAATAACAGTTTGCAGAGCTTTTGTTTTGGCAGAATCAGGAGCATTCTCAAATCTCCGATGCATCTCCTACACAAGAGAAGCAAAAGAGAGTAAGTGTCTCCTTTTCACTCTTATTTTTGCTCATGGGGAGGGTAGGGAAGGACAGGGAAGAGGGAATAATTGAGTAAAACAGATGATAACCCCAGTCCCGTGTGACACTTTGATCCCTGTCTACCAGACCTTTCCCAGCAGATCAGAGAAGGCTAGGGAGGTATGTGGGTCAAATACACAGGCACAAAGAGTCCCCATCTCGAACACCTAGTTATTTAAATTTAGTCACAGAGATGACATTAGAACAACAGATGAAAACTACACCACAACCCGAGATTGGTGTATCAATCCTCCACATGACTCTAAGATATACAAATCAGAACTCCAAACAATCCAAAAGGAAGATTAGAAATAGTCTTTTTTCAAAGGAGAAATAAAGGTAGTCACAATCAGTCTGCATTGCACAAAGCTGCTTTTAGTAGCTTTTAGCATTTGTGTTAACCACATCCTTTCCATAACATACACACCAGAGTAACAACCTGGCTACCTATGATGAAAATCTCTCTCCAATAGGGCAACAACTGGGAAGAAAAAAGAAGATAAGGCTGTTGGACAAGTTTCCTAAGTAGTTCATATTTAAATTTATAAAATGTCATAAAAACATAGCTATTCTTTTTAATCTAAATTTTAGTGAGTTCAGAATCAGGAAGAAAGGAACTGATGGTAGTAGTATCACATTCATGGCCTTCAAGGGTTACAGCAAAGTTATTGGACCACCTCAGGCTATTTCCTGTCAGATTTTGTGAATGTCTCTGAGTTAATCAGTCAACATTTTCAAAATACTCTGGGACAACTTCTAGTGACCCAAGAATACACAGATGAATACTTTCCATCTGAACCATACTTAACCATAACAAAAGGAATGTATAATACTTTAATTGCACCTTTCACCTAATTTATTCATTCTTGCCTGACCAGAAAGAATGGTTTGAGAAAAAGAAAACAGAACTGCACACTTCACTGAGTTACCTCTTTCTGAAAGACTGACAGAAAGAACTGATAAAAGTTCTAAATTATAAACAGTTTAAACACCAGTTTAAACACCAGTATCTTCTTAACATCCACATTCACACCAGCTGGCTGCTGAAAGTATAGTGCAAACCACTATTAATACATACCACCCTTTCTGACCACGCTTTCTGCTACTTTTCTCCCTAACTCCAGCCTTAAATATTCAACAAGGTGTTCGATCCACATGTGTGACAAACACCTCAAACTCTCCAGGCCCAAGAGTAAACTCTTGGAGGTGATCCAAAAGCTGTTCCATCCTTCCACTTACTCAAGTGAAAAACCTGAATCTTCTTAATGCCTTCCTTTCTCTTTCAAGTCAGTCAATCAGGAAATCCATTTAACTCTAGCTTCAAAACATATCTGAAATGCAAGCACTCCTTGTCATTTCCACTATGACCATTTGGAGCGAGCCACTAACAAAAATATATCTTCTAATCCAACGACAAGCTCCTAATTAGGCCCCCCTCTCTTTATCTTTCTCCCCTACATTCTATTCTCAACAGAGCATCCAGAGTCACCTTTTTATTTTTTTTTTTTAACGTTTATTTATTTTTGAGACAGAGAGAGACAGAGCATGAATGGGGGAGGGTCAGAGAGAGGGAGACACAGAATCTGAAACAGGCTCCAGGCTCTGAGCTGTCAGCACAGAGCCCGACGTGGGGCTCGAACTCACGAACTGTGAGATCGTGACCTGAGCCGAAGTCAGACGCTTAATCGACTGAGCCACCCAGGCACCCCCAGAATGACCTTTTTAAATATAAATTTAATTTTGTCAAATTAATTAATTTTGACAAAATTAATTTTGTCCTCTACTCAAAACTGTCACGGCTCTCTGTCTGACTCACAGCAGAGTCAAAGTCCCCTCACAGTGGCCTACAAAACCTTATCTCTTACCACTCTTCCCTCAGTCACCATGCTTCAGCCACACAGGACTCCTTGCTGTTTCTCAAATATGCTAGGCATTGTCCTGTTCCTTAGGACCTTTACACCAGATGTTCCCACTGCCTAAACTCTCTTTCCTGAGCTCATAGAGAGGACTTTGTGTCCTTCAAGTCTTGACTCAAATGCCTCTTCTGTATTAGTAGGTTTATGAGTTGTGATAATCATATTGTAGTTATACAAGAAAACGTCCCTATGTTTTAGAGATGCGTACTACAGTGTGTAGAGGTAAATTACATCGTGTCAGGAATTTTTTTTAAATCTTTGGTAAAAAAAGAAGAAAAAGCAAAAATAGGACACATGAAGCAAGTGTGGCAAAATTTTGGTAACTGGTATATCTGAGTGATTGGCATATGGAGATTCATTATGCCATTCTCATTACTTTTGTGTAAGCTTGAAATTTTTCATTATAAAATTAATGTTTAATGTTAGTGTAATGTACCTTATTTGAAAACTTAAAATGCACAAAAAAGAACCCATATGTCCTTTTCCCTCTACTTTACTCAACTTTTTCTTGTCCCATAGCATGTACCCTCTAACGTATGTTATGTGCCTCTATAAGAACATAGAGGGCCAGGGTCTTTGTTTCATTCACTGTTGAATCCAAAGTGCCTAGGACAATAGCTGGTACATCAGTAAGTGCTTAAGAGATATTTAAAGAATGAATGATGAATGAATGAATAATGAATGGCTACCAAACTTTCAAGAATTAGCTAAAGAGGGAATCTTCTCATGTGCTGAATTATGTACACCTCCTCTTACTTCTACACAGCCCTCCTCTAACACTTAGTACACTCTATTTGGAATGATCTTCTTCTCTAACATACCAGCCTGTACACTCCTTCAGGGCAAAATTGCCTTTTGTATTCCAGACACTGTCTGACATGTAAGCAATCATTAAAAATGATTTCTCCCCCACATCCATTCCTCTTTGGCTAGATGAAGGAAAGACTGAATAAATGAATAAATTATCAGCTAGTATTCATCTTCATCCCTGTATTGGAGCACTCTCTCTAAAGTATCAAAAAAGGATCTCCTTATTTCTAAATCTAAGAGCTGTTGTCCATCCACATCTTTTCTGAACTCCATGTAGTAGCTGACTTTTTTAAATGAAAACAGAGAGAGTTAAGGGAGAACATCTTTAAGATTTCTAACTGCCTTCCATTAATGAATTATCCTAGCTCTAAATGCTTATTCTCTGCCCTTTCTCCTATCCTAAGCACAGACATTTTCTAAGTTCCATCCTTGGAACTCTTCTCAATTCTATTGCCCCAATCCAGGGACTCCACTAGCCCACAGAGAAACTTGAAATGAATTAGACAATAGCAACCCCTCTGGGGTAGATGCAACCTCACCATGAAGCACTGGTTGAGTTTTAGGCCACATCTGCTCCATCAGCAGGAAGCTTTTGTTTGGTTGAACAATGTGCACACCAATCATACAAGGAAGCCCTTCCCCAGTCCCACAGATTCGACTACAGTTGATCTCTGAACAACAAGGGTTTGAACTGTAATGATCCACTTATTTTTTTAATAAATACAGTAAAATACTGCAAATGTTTTTCTCTTAGGATTTTTTAATGACATTTTCCTTTCTCTAGCTCATTTATTATAAGAATACAGTAAATAACATATAACACACAGAATGTGTGTAAATCACCCACTTATGTTATCAGTAAGACTTACAGTCAGTAGTAGATTATTAGTAGTTAAGTTTTGGGGGAGTCAGACATTCTACACAGATTTTCAACTACATAGGGGTCAGCTCCCAACCTCCTCATTATTCAAAAGTCAACTGTATTACCTTTCCATGGATGCACTGGAAAATATATTTTTCTATTCTTGTAGTGGACACTTATCACTTTTTCTTGCCATGGTATCTAATCTCCCTTCTACATTTGGGGATTCTACATTTTAAGCCAAGAGTCCTTCTGCAAAAGAAGTTAAAAATGCCACCTACTTTTTTCCCCAGCCTTTCCTGCAGTTAAAGCCCAGACACAAGACCTAATCTCCCCAACGAGACACATACATCACTTACTTTGAATCAGAATCTTGTAACAGAAGCAGGGACATGAATAGAGACAATTCTGTCAATGAGTGGCAGAGGCAACAGCCACCTCAAGTTCCCAGTCTCAGGAATGGCAGAGATTCCAAGGGTAGGGAGCAGTGTCAGTGGTGTCAGCCAAACAAGCTACCGTGTTTGTGTCCTGCACCAGGAGCACCACTGTCTAGACTAAACCAATAAAGGAACATGATGGATTTGAGGCTATTTTTTGGCTATATAACTTCTGAACCCAGACTCTTCAGCGCTCCTAGAGATTATGGAACCATCATCTCTAGCCTGGATTACAGCAACAGTCTCCCAAAGTTGATCTCCTTAGTAACACAATGGAAGACTGTTACTTTAATTTAATTATTTTAATTAATTCTTTCTCAACCTCCCCAAACAATTCATCCATATCACTAATGAATTCCAGGGTGCCAAATCTAGTGGACCCCTTTCTGTCCTCATCTTCCTAGAACTCTCAGAGGCATTCAAAGCAGTGGGGCCACTCCCTCCTATATACACATTTTCTCTTGACTATTATGACACCACACTCTCCTACTATTTTTCTTTTTCTCCAAGGGCTCCTCTATTTCTCTTACAGGTTCCTCCTTCAAAATTAGACCCCTAAATACTATAGTGATCAGGTGACCAGTCCCTAAACTCTCTTCTCTTTTCCATCGAAACTCTCTAATCTTCTACACTGCTTAAAATTCAATTGAAATGCTAGTGAATTCCCAGGCCTGTCCTCTGCTCTGATTTCAAGACTCCTTTATCCAACTGTCCATTTGACATCTCTATTTAGAGGTCTAGTAGATAATTTAACTTTTATTATCTGTAACAAAACTTAATTTTACCTTCCTTAATCTAGCTCTTCATCTGATGAGTGTGACGAGAGGTAAGTCTTCTCCATCTCACTAAACATCACTACCCTCCAGTAGCTCAAGCCAAACACCAATGTCTCCTTTCATTCTTCCCAGATGTTCAAAATTCAGTAGCAGGCAGTGATTGCTCCATCTTCAAAATATTTCTTGAATTTTTCCATTGTACTCCATTTCCAGCTCAGTTTAACCCCACATTACTACAACAGCTGTTCATTTCCTTCCATTTCCTCTGGCCACTCTCAAGAGAGCACCAGAGTAGTCTTGATAAAGCATCAACAAACCATGGGAGTTTAGTCTGCTTTGAATCTTTCAACGAGTTTCCCATTCACTTCTCATTCTCTACAAAATCAACATGATCTGACCAAAATGAATAGAAGACTGACCCTCCTGTTGTACTCATTTTAAACTATTTTAAAATTAGATAAAATGCATGAAATAACTGTTTTCAGACACTGGAAAAAGGCACACTGATCTATGATCCTTGAAAGAATAGAAACAAATGTGATGGCCCAAACCAGCTCTTCAGAATATGATGCAAGGAGAGAAAGCCAAACAGAAAAGAGCAGTCATACAGAGCTCAGAAGACAGATCAATGGATAAGACTCCTAAAGACAGTGAAAATGTGCAGAGCAGAGTATCACAGAGAAGGAAGCTAGCCATAAAAGCAGCAGTATCTAATTTCACAGGGGTCCCCTTGAGTATTTGGCCAAATACTAAGTATGTACGCACAGGGCAAGACTCCACAACGTCAAACAACAACTACTAAGGATAGAACAACTACCCAGAAAGCTATGAATTGAGCAACTACCTGAACTCACATGAGGCTAAGGAAATTTTAGTTCCAAAGGGCCAAAATAAAGAAAACATCAGAGGCATTTAACAGAGACACCAGAAAGTCCAAGTCTTAGAAGTCGCAATCATCTGATGAGTGTGATGAGAGGTAAGTCTTCTCCATCTCACTAAACAGCACTGCTCTCCCAGTAGCTCAAGCCAAACACCAGTCTCTCCTTTCATTCTTCCCAGATCTTCAAAATTCTCTATATAGAAATTAAGGCCTCTATAGGAAAGGCTATCTAGATCAGCTCTAACAGAATTTAAAAGCAAGTCCTATAAAGATCAAGTTAATCCACAACACTTCATTTAAGGAAGACAGTAAAATCCAGAACACACTAATGCAGGACAAAATCTCAACACGTTAGTTTAAGCCATAATTTCTCACCTACACTAAAACAACAAATCCACCGGCTTCCTATGAGCCTCGAGTTTGTACACATTTAACCTATTCTCCACACTGTAAATAAGATGACCAACTGGACACACAGCAGATATTTAGTAATATTTATTCAATAAAATGAGTGTACATATAGAAAAATAAAATGAATCCTACTAATTGTAAATAATCTTCATCGATTAATAAAATCCTATAACCTATACATTTCTCATTTGGTGTTTCTATATCTACTTGAAAATATTAAAACTGCATTTCCTTGATACCTCACAATTCAGATACTGAACAAATTAATTTTATCTGACTTCTTTCCTATTACCTAATTCCAAATAAGGTCAATTTCCAAATGTTTTATAAAGTTAAATTATAACAATTTTACTTTAAATCCTAGCAACCACATATGCAAAACATAAAGAAAATAGAAATCCATTTGAACAAAAAATCCTCCTTTGCTAAGGAACTAGGCTGCATTTTAAACCATCCACAGGCATAAAGCTTTCCTATTAAGACATTTGAAAACCTATCATTCGTAACAAATTTCCATTCAGAGGCCTGCACATTAAAACTCATTATGAACACATCTTGCAGTCAGTGAGCTGATAAACTCCCCTTTCCAACTGAGTACATCAAGCCTCTGACTCATGCACTGTTAATAAAGAGACTGGAAATAGAAATGAATGTACTATTCAAATAAATACAAGAACTAGAATATTCTATTTGCTCACTCTATTTCACTCCATTGGCCTGAAATTTCTCATCCAAAAACAATTAAAGTACAGGTAGAATTATCTGGATCTTGTTACACTGTCAACTGTGGTAAACAACAGAAAATATGTTCATTTTCTCTCATTAATTTACCAGAATAATAACTAACCTAGAGTTAGAAAACAAGCAAGTTAGGAATAAATCTTCGTATTTTTCTCTCTTTGGCAGTTTCTTTTAAAAAGTCAACTTTTACTTACACAACTGAGAGAAAGAAGTATTTGTGACTGACAAGTAGTACTTATGTCTGAAATTTCTTTTTTCAAGTTTCAGGTTTTAGCCTCCAGCACCCTTGGTTCAAGGGTAGAAGCTCCAGATTACTTGTGAGGCCCCTTTACAGATTCAATCCTCCATACAAGTTCTGGCTTTAGTGTACTCAAAACACAGAGGAGACAGAAATAAAGAAGAAGGGGAGAATAAACGGAAAGAATCCTCACTGTTTTCTGTATCTCTCAGACACCATTGTACTTTAACCCTTTTACCACCTCTAGTAATGGCTTTATTCTGAGAAAACATCATCTTCTTGTCAAAATAGAAATAGGGCACAAATGACACATTTTCTCTCAATCTCCTCTGCTTATACCTTACAACTGCTAATGATAACAGGCATCCCTCAGATATACTAGTTAGATTCAGAATTCCTATGCTGGAACCTAGTCAAATATTAATACTTTTAACCTCAAACATTTCTGTAAACCCCAACATGATAGAAGTTATACTAACAAGGTTTGTTGACTGAAATATTAAAGAGATAAAAACTAGCATGAATGTATTAATGTTTTAAAACAAATTTATATTTTATTTACCACAATAGCATTTACACTTTTAAAACTGAGAGCACATATAGGTATATAAACAATGTGTTTAGTTGGCCAACAGATAATGTTTGGTATGCAGATCCGAAAAAGTCCATAGTCAGCTTAGGTGTGTTCTGCCAACAGACTGAGAACCAAAACTGGGTTTTCAAACTATGGTGTATAACAGAATTACCTGTAAAGCTCTTTAACACTCTGTATGCCCAAACCCCAAGCACAGACCAAGCCAAGTCTTGACTGTAGTTCAATGTTTGTCCACCATATGTCTTCACTATTCTACCAATCAAAGGAAAGGTACTACAGTAAACAATATAAAATCTAACAATAAGTAGTCCCACAACAATGTAATTTAGCATAAAGAAAACACAATGCTTAATTTAAATTTATTATTGTCTTCTTTGGCTTTTCTTTGATGGAATTATTTATCTGTTATCTACAGAATAATTTTTATAAACAAAATAGAAAACTAATCACAAATGCTACTGGAATGCTATTTTAATGTTACAGTATTTCATCAAATCTAAGATGCCACTGATTATAATATATACTATTGTTTTATGTACTGGAAAAAAAAAGGGGGGAAATGCCTCCAAATAAATAATTACACAAAGCTTTATCATCCAGAATTTTTATTTTATACTGACTATAAAGTAGAACTTAGAGTTCTCTTTTACTTATTTAACCATATTTTAACTATATGCCATTTTGAACTGTTTTCATAACTTTCCCCATGCCAGCAACTCTGGTGTCAATGCTGATTCATCACATGATATTACTGATGACATACTGAACAATTAAAGTTAACATGAGAAATACCAACAAAGCTCACACCCTCAACTACAGTGGTAACAAACTGAGCAGCTATGACTGAATGCACAGGCAAACAAATCAGCACCACTACTGCCTTGTTGACAGACTGTAAGATACTGCCAAGGATAAAATTTAACTCAATGCCATATTGCTAAAGTAAGAAAAACTGTGAGTCTTAGGATTGATGAAATACTCTTTTTCTTTAAAGATGAACACAAAATCCAATAAATAACAAAACCTATGGATATCCTGGTATTGCCAACTCACAATTCTTTTTGATTCCCTTGATCTACTAGTGCGATAATGTGCAAAAGTCATTTCAAGTCACCACTCACCTACCCTAGATTAGAGCTGTTATTAGACTTCCTTGTCTACTCTTGACTCTCCCTCCCCTATTTATTTTCAACATGACCAGAGTAAATTGTAAAAAGCAAACCTGATCTTAACATTCCCTTGGTTAAATACTGGAATGGATTTTTCTTGCACTTTGAATATAACTGTTGCATTACCTGCAAGGATCATGAAGGCAAGTGCTTTATCTCCCAAAGGGCATGTTTTGTTCACTATTTCCCTAGTGCTTTGTACATGCTTAGTGCCAGTAAATATCTGAAGAATGAAAGGAATGGATTTGTCCTTGGATACCTCTTCACCCTGTCATCTGATGCCAGCCTTCACCTTATACAATTTGCTTTTGCCCTCTAGCCTCCTTGTTGCTCCTTCAAAATTCCTTCCCATCAGGCCTTTCGCAACTTTTAACCTTTATTCATGAAACAGTTTTATCCAAATGTTCAGCATGACTTTCTCCTTGTCTTTCCTCAAATCTCCTTACCTCAGGGGCACCTCCTCATACGAGCTTATCCTATTTACAGAAATCCCCTCCCCAACAAAATTAGACTCCACCCAATCATGTAGTTACATCCCATAATTATCAGTTTACTGTCTCCCACTAGATTTTTAAGTTCTAGGAGGGCAGAGACCATGTGGTCTGACATAAAAAAATGTATACCCATGCCCATCCTAGGATCAAATACATATCAAAGGCTCAATAGTTATTTGTTGAATAAATAAAAAAGGAAAAGTGGTGCCAGTAGTCTCTTGTTTTAGAAACAATCTTTATGTATCAGGTTAGCCATACATTAGAAAACTTTACCCCAAATCATCATTTTAACTTTTTGTTAACTGTATTTTCTAACATACACGAATTTAATTCTTTTTTTTTTTTTTTTTTTTTAGAAAGAGAGAGAGCATGCATGAGTGGGGGGCAGGCAAAGAGGGAGAAGGAGAAAGGGAGAGAAAGAATCTTAAGCAGTCTCCACACTCAGCATGGAGCCCAAAGTAGGGCTTGATCCCACGACCCTGGGATGATGACCTGAGCTGAAATCAAGAAACGGACACTCAACCAACTGAGCCACCCAGGCGCCCCCACAAATTTAATTCTTTAAGGTTCTTCCTACGGCAGTGAAAGATTCTTTCCTCTCTCAAAATTATATTAAAAGCTTTTTACTTACATTTTCTTCTAGTTTTTATTTTTTATAAAGTAGCTCTTTATTTCATCTAGAATTTGATGTAACTATGTAACTGTTTTCCAAATGGATGGCCACTATTTAAAACATCCATCATATACTTAAAACTGTATTATTTCCGGGGTGCCTGGGTGGCTCAGTCAGTTGAGTGTCTGACTCTTGATTTTTGGCTCAGGTTGTGGTCCTGGGGTTTTGGAATCGAGCCTGCTTTGGGCTCTGTGCTGAGTGTGGAGCCTGCTTGTGATACTCAGTCTCTCTCCTGCCCTGCTCCCCTGCTCTCTCTCTCTCTCTCTCTCTCTAAAACAAAATAAGATTTTTAAAACCGTATTATTTCTGGTTTCTATTTTGTTTCATTGATCCAGCTATCCACTGTTGTGCCAGTACATTTTAAGATCACTGGGTTTAAAATACGTGTATCATGGGGCACCTGGGTGGCTCAGTTAGTTGGGCATCCGACTTCGGCTCAGGTCATGATCTCACAGTTCATGGATTCAAGCCCCACATCGGGCTCTGTGCTGACAGCTCAGAGCCTGGAACCTGCTTCAGATTCTATGTTTCCCTCTCTCTCTGCCCCTCCCCGACTCACTTGCTTTCTCTCGCTCTCTCTCAAAAATAAACATTAAAAAAAATTTTTTTAATAAAAAATAAAGGGGCACCTGGGTGGCTCAGTCAGTTAAGCACCCAACTTCAGCTCAGGTCATGATCTCATGGCTCATGGGATCGAGCCCTGCGTGGGGCTGGGCTGACAGGTGGGAGCCTAGAGCCTGCTTCAGTTTCTGTGTCTCCCTCTCTCTCTGCCCCTCCCCTGCCTGCTCTTGTTCTCTCTCTCTCTCTCTCTCTCTCTCTCTCTCTCTCAAAAATAAACATTAAAAAATTAAAAAATAAAATAAAAAATAAATAAAAATAAAATATGTGTATCATGATCTGCTTAAGCAAGTGTTCCTACACTGTTCTTCTGCAAATAAACTACAACATCATTAAGGCATGTTTGAAAATCATTCCCAGTAGGATTACATTAAATTTACAGATCTGGGGTAAGGTGACATCTTTATATTGATGTTCCCATCTACACTATAATGAAAAATTAGCCTTTTCCTCTCCATTACCATTACTGATATTATTTATTACATTTCCTTACCTAATTGTACCATGTAACACACCCAGAATAATGTTAAATACTGATGAACCCAACCATCTTTGACCTCTTTCTAAAAAAAATTTTTTTTAATGTTTATTCACTTCTGAGAGACAGAGAGAGACAGAGCATGAGTGGGGAAGGGGCAGAGAGAGACAGGGAGGCACAGAATCCAAATCGGGCTCCAGGCTCTGAGCTGTCAGCACAGAGCCTGACACGGGGCTCAAACTCACGAACCGCAAGATCATGACCTGAGCAGAAGTTGGACACTTAACTGACTGAACCACTCAGGTGCCCCTGACCTCTTTCTAACTTCAGTGGGCATTTCTAATATGGCACAGTAAGCCTGATGCTGGCTATTAGTTTGAAATGTGGTTATTATATACATTTATTATGTTATTATTTATTTAAATCTTATTTAAAAGTATTCAATTCTTATTTTTAGCTCATTTTGTTTCATTTTCAATCAAAATTCTGTAACATTTTATCTAATATATTTCAGACAGCCATCAAATACCACAAGATTCTCTTTTCCTTTTATCTAATACAAATTGTAACTGTGTATGATAAATTAAGCCATTCTGGCATTGCTGGAATAACCTCCTTTTGGTCAGAGTATTATCCTTTTATCATAATGCTGATTCTATCTGCTAATATTTTATTTATAATATGTATAACTAAACTCATAAGTAAAATTAGTTTTGAGTTTAACTTGTTTTCCAAACTTCATCAGATTTGAGAACCCAGTGGTTTCACTGGGGAAAAAAAACTTGAAATGCTATCCTTCTTTCTGTAAGTTCTAGGTTTAAATTTTTTGGCCTACATTTCAACTTACTCAACGAACATTTCTTGAGTACCCACTGTGTATTTGATAAACACTGGTAAAATAAAGATTTTTTTAAAAACATGTATCTTTGAGGGCGCCTGGCTTGCTCAGTCAGGGGAGCATGCAACTGTTTATCTCCAGGTTGTGGGTTCGAACCCTATGTTGGGTATAAAGATTACTTAAAAATAAAATCTTTAAGGGCACCTGGGTGGCTCAGTTAAGTGTCTGACTTCAGCTCAGGTCATGATCTCACAGTTCATGAGTTTGAGCCCAGGATCAGGCTCTGTGCTGACAGGTTGGAGCCTGGAGCCTGGAGCTTGGTTCAGATTCTGTGTCTCCCTCTCTCTATCTGCCCTTCCCCCCATTATGCTCTGTCTCTCTCTCTCTCAAAAATAAATAAAAATATTTAAAAAATATATATATATATATATAAAATAAATATTTAAAAAATGTATCTTTGATGCAAAAAATGAAGCAAACAATGAAGAAACATACAGGTAAATATAAATATACTATCATAGGATTGGTTCATCTACATTTAAGTATACAGCTACACAAGGAAAACTTCAAAGAACTAAAATTTGGTCTAAGTCTTGAAGGTAAATAGGAGAAACAGAAAAGAGAACTAGAATTCTAGACATTTGTTTCTGAAACAATCATTTCCACCTGCTCTTAAGTAATTTTAATTTGTATGACTGTGTTTTCCTGTAAGATGATGCTATGTTACTAACAGCAACTAGAATTGTGTGTTGGTATGATTGATAAGGCCTACCTATATTTCTTCCACACTATGTACGTAAGTGGGACTTGATATTGTAGAGCTTGTTAGTTGAAAAATCAGTCTTATATTCATGTTTTTTTCTACCACTGTTTCAAATTCACCACATCTCTGTTCTCTGCCAGAGTAACAATGTAGCTTTTCACACTCCTTAACTGTTCACAATTTATTAACTCCAAAACTCAAAAGTAAATAGGCATAATAAAAAAGAATGCAATCTAGCCACTTACGATAACATGGATGGACTTAGAGGGTATTATGCTAAGTGAAATAAGTGAAAGAGACAAATACCATATATTTCACTTATATGTGGAATCTAAAACACAAAATAAATTAACAAAAAGCAGAAAGAGTCTATAGAGGACAAACTGATGGTTGCAAGAGGGGAGATGGGTTGAAGGATAGGCAAAATGGGTAAAGAGGAGTGGGAGATACAGAATGAAGAAGTCACAGGGATAAAAGGAGAGCACAAGAAATATAGTCCCTGGTACTGTTCTAGCATTGTATGGTGACAGATGGTAGCTATACCTGTAGTGAGTACAGCACAATGTACAGAGGTGTCAAATCACTATACTGTACACTTAAAATTAATGTAATGTTCTGTGTCAACTATACTTCAATTTAAAATGCTTTCAAATAAATAAATGGGCATAGGTTGAAACATTCAGAACAGAAGCAGTAAAAACATAACACTCAAAATTCATGATGCTGGGAAACATTTCAGGTTGCATGCTGTGTGAGATTATTACAACTTCTCTAACAAAAGTCTATGGCCAGGCTCTAAGTAATCTCATTAAAATATAAAGTCTTTAATGTAAATTGAAACAAACTCAGGATGTGCCTGTAACATACCAGTTGACTGAAAATTTCCTAAAATATTACAGTCTGATAATTTGAAGAGCCTAAAATGTACATAGCTGCTGATTAATCCTAACAACATGTTATATACACCGCTGGGAAGATAAACTGGTCCAATCACTCCGGAAGATGAGATTATTCAGTTTCAAAAATGTACACACCTTTCAAGCAAATTCATTTCTAGGAATTTATCCTAAAGAAAAAAATTAATGTACAGAGATATATGGTTAAGGATATTCAGCACAGCAGTTTTATACTACTGAAAAATTAATAGTGGTCTAAATTTTCAATATTCAATCAAACGTTATAAATTCATCTGAAATTACAAAACTCTACATATACCTGACAAAAGATGGTCAAATACATTATCAAGAAAAGCATGTGACATTACATTATGCATACTACACTAACACAGTAGCCACAAGCTGCACATAGATACTTAAATTTAAATTTAATTAAATTTAATTCCAGATTAGTTATAGTGAAATAAAATTTAAGTCAGTTCCGCAGTCACACTAGCCACAATTCAAGAGCTCCATAACCATATGTGACTAGTGGCTACCATAATGAACAAAGCAGATACAGAACATTTCCATCATCACAGAAACTTCTATTAGACAATACTAATGTACAGTATTCTATCTTTTTTAAGAGAAAGAAATACAGAAGGGTGGCGAGCTGGGTGGCTCAGTCAGTAAAGCATCCAACTCTTGATTTGGGCTCAGGTCATGATCTCACGGTTGTGAGATCAAGCCCTGCATCAGGCTCTGTGCTGGCAGCAAGAGGTCTGTTTAGGGTTCTCTCTTTCTCTCTGCCCCTCTCTCACAATAAATAAATAATTTTTTTAATGCAGAAGGAATGTATACATAATAAAAATGACTGGAAACATATGCATAACAGTTATCAGTAGGTAATGATACCTGGGATTTTAAGTTTTTGCTAATTTTACTACAATAAGCTACCATGAATTTACTATGTAATAAAATCATGTTTTTAAAAAACACTGAATTTCCTCTTTATCAAAAATAAAATGTCCTCACTGTAAATATTTCATATTCCTTACAAAAGGAGAAGTTATAGAACTACAAATATAGAAGTATCCTTTTACAGTTACTATTTTGCTGCTTTGGGAATATTCCATGCTTTAATTCCTTTCCTCATACTTCATTCAGACTGACAGTAACACAATTCTGTGATTTTTTTTCCGTATCCAAATGGGAAAGTTATCTGAAGTCTCTGGCCACATATAGAGAATTACAGCTGTCGATTTTTTTTAATTCAAAGGAAGATGTATTTTTCATTTATGTTTTCTTAAAATGAATCATTACCTAGAAAAGTGAAAGGTTATCAACAGTCACAGTGGCCAGCTTAAATCTGAGTTTCCTCTATAAAAAATAACTGACAGTGTGCTCTATATCATTCTTTCTCACCGTGCCTCCATGGCAGCAAATGATTTTTATTACATATCTTTTAGAGCAAGTCAAGTTTCTATGGCAACCACAGAGCAAACATCCATTACTACTACCAAGGACTATATAAGCACATCTAAACTGAAGTAAACACTTTTTCTCTTAATAATATTCTGAAATTAAACAATAATTAGGTAATCTGATTCTGTTTTTGCTGTGTGTGTCTCTATGAACAAATCAAGAGATGAGTAACAAACTAAGAAAATTCTGTGTCCCTCTAGCAATAAAATGTGTCTACAGAAACCAGATTGGGGGCGGGGGGGGGGGGGGGGGGGGGGGGGGGGCAGAAAGACCCAGAAATTTATCAAGCCAGTATACATACTAGTCAATGCCATCTCATACAAGAGAGCAAATCAGAAATCAGTGAAGCCCTTAAATATCAAAGAAGAAATTCCCTTCGGGCTAACTCAATGGAGTATGTAAATTTATCTAAGTCAAGATGCTGACTAATGCGGGGTGGGAGAGACAATCAGTAAGTCAAGACAACTGAAAAAGCACTCACCTCTCTCAACATACTGTTCTCTTTTTCCTTCTGCTCCAAAAGGCTTTCTAGGTGGTGGACGTGCATCTCTGCCTCTGCCAGTCGTCTTGTTCTCTCATGATCTTCTTCAGTAGCCTTAGCAGAAAGTCCTTTGCTCTGCAACATCTCCAGAAGTTTCTTGATGGATTCATCCCGAGCATTTAGGGTTTGCTTCTGAGTCTCAATACGCAACTCCATTTCCTCCAAAGTCTTTCGAAGAAGAAACAGCTCTTTGGCCTGCCGCTCATGCTCAGCATGTAACCTCTGAAAGTTCTCCTCTGTCAGCTCTGCCACGAAAGGTTCACCAGTCCTACTGCTACTATCTTGCTGAAACAGCTGGTTCAGGTCCCTCTGGATCCGCAATTCATCCTGGAGAGCCTGGATTGTCATTTGCATGTGCTAGAACCAAGACAAAACAGAAAACCCCAAGTCAGCTTCCCTCCTCAAGAAGAAAAAATAAAGCAGACTGGGAAAGTCAGGAAGTAGCTACCAGGGCTCTCAGAACTTGAATTTAACAAATTAGAATTCATGTAATTTTACACTGTCTTAAAATATGATTGAGATAATCTATAAAATGTCAATAATTTAGCCTCTATTACTCCCAAAAGGAAACAAGAGAAGTATGGCAGAACTTCACTTTGCATAAGCCATGACAAAATAAAGGCATTGTTCGAAATTAACAGAAATATTCACAGAACTAAAGGGAGGGGAGGAGAAAGGGGAAATCTACAGGAATACAAACACATCATACAAAAGTTTCACCAAATAATACAAAGGATATCAAAACACAAAATGACTTAAGTAAGTTTACACATTAAATAATACTAACATTTAATGAGTAGCATCTACATGCCACACACTTTTTATGTGTTGATTCATTTAATCTTCATGACATGTGTACTATTAATTTTTTTACTACTTTTTTACTATTATTATTATTCTTACCGATGATGACACTAGTCTTGGAGATTTTTTGCTGTTTATTTTTTTTAATATTTTTTAATGTTTGTTTATTTTTGAGAGCAAGAAAGAGTGCAAGTGGGGGAGGATCAGACAGAGAGGGAGACAACAGAATCAGACGCAGGCTCCAGGCTCTGAGTTGTCAGCACAGTGCCCGACATGGGGCTTGGACTCACGAGATGTGAGATCATGACCTGAGCCGAAGTCAGACACCCAACCTACTGAGCCACCCAGGCACCCACTACTGTTTATTTTTGAGAGAGAGAGAGAATGAGAGAGCGTGCAAGCCAGCAGGGGAGGGGCAGAGAGAGAGAAGGAGACACAGAATCTACAAACTCCTGTCTCCAAGTTGTCAGCACAGAGCCTGATATGGGGCTCAAACTTAAGAACTGCGAGATCATGACCTGAGCCAAAGTCTGTCAGGTCTTTTTAAATCTAGAGATTTAAGTAACTTGCCCAAGATCACACAGTAAATGATGGACCTGTCATTGAAATCAAAGGAATTTTCCCAGCCCACAGAAACTAGTGCTACCCGAAGAAAATAACATAACTTGAAGCTTTCATAAGGGGAGGAGAAGGAGTGCCTGGGTGGCTCAGTTGGTTAAGCTCTGACTCTATCTCTGCTCAGGTCTTGATCTCACAGTTTGTGAGTTCAAGCCTAGTGTCAGGCTCAGCACTGACAGCACAGAGCCTCCTTGGGATTCTCTCTCTCTGCCCCTCCCCTGCTCACACTCTTCTGCCACCCTCCCCCCACCCCTATCAAAATAAATAAATTTTTTTTAAAAACTTAAAAAAAAAAAAACCAGGGGGATGGGGAAATACCTCACCATGTGAGCTTTTCATACAGGGAAGGATAATAATATAGGTGAGTAATTAAACAAAGATGTCAATGCAGTTAAATTACAAAATGTTTGAGACAGCATATCTTTAGCCTGTACACCTAATGAAGGTATATGAACCTTTAATCTGAATGGAAAATTTCCAGCACGTTAGACAAAGAATCTAAAAGTATTCACAAGATTCATATTTTTAGAAATGAAGAAACAACAACAACAAAAATCACTCTTTGTATTAAAGGTTTAAAGACTGGCAGTATGCCATAGTGGAAAGAACACTAACCCACAATCAGAAGACATGACTTTTAGTTCCAGCTCTCACACTAACTGCTATGCAATTTTGGATACAATGCCACTTTCTGCATTTCAGATTCCTCATATTTAAAATAAGGATTTATATACCTGCACAATTTTTTCACAGAGATTTTAATAATATCATGGAAATCTTTGCAGATTATAAAACATACATTGTTGAAAAATTCTGGCAGACTACAAAATAGCAGTACCGTAAATATCTCAAATAAATGATCTGGCAAGGATACAAAGATGTATGTACAAAGATACTTATTCTTATTTATAATAGTGACAAAATTAGAAACAACCTAAATAGATATTAATAGGTGATGAGTTACAGTAAATGAGAAATGTCCACATAATTTAATACTATACATCCATAAAAAAATAACAATGTAGGCGCACCTGGATGGCTCAGTCGGTTAAGTATCCAACTTTGGCTCAGGTCACAATCTCACAGTTCGTGGTTCAAGCCCTGCATCAGGCTCTGTGCTGATAGCTCAGAGCCTGGAGCCTGCTTCTGATTCTGTATCTCCCTCTCTCCCTGCCCCTCTCCTGCTCATGCTCTGTCTCTCAAAAATAAATAAACGTTAAAAAAAATAACAACAACAATGTAGATTGGTATTTAGTGATTTAAATCTATCGTCACAATATACTGTTTTAAGTGTAAAAAAGCAGACCACACAAGACTAAGTATAGGATGATCTCAATCTAATTTTTAAAAGTGTATATACATCTAGAGTAAAGTCTAAAAGGATACAAGCAATTAATTACCAACGACTATCTCTGGGTATGAATAGCTTTTACATTTTTTCTTCATACTTTTTTGTACTAACTAACCATGTAATCCTTTTGTAATTAAAAAAACAACAACAACAAAAACCACCTTTTTACCTAAAAATAAGAGAAACAGATTTCAGAGATAATTGCTTGGGTACAGAAAACCGTGCTCAATTTACTACCACTTTTGTTAAAGAAAGGGAATAATATTCACTATCTACTGTAAGTAAAAAATAAAATATTCTTAAGAAATAAAAATATTTCTGGAAAGTTACACAAGAAATAATTTTTTAAAAAGTAAAACTAGAATAGCTGAAGGACAACTTATAAGAACACTTTACTAGAAATTTATTCTATTCCTCTTGAAATTTTTTTATTCCTCCAGAAATTTTTAACTGAAGTATAATTGACATTGAAATCTTCTTAGTAACAGCTTTATTGAAATATAACTCACATATAATAAAGTTCACCTGTTTTAAGTGTATAATTCAGTTTTCAACATATTAAAAGTTGTACATCAAACACACATATCTAATTCTAGAACACTTCCATCACCCCTTAGTGAAATCCCAGGCCTATTAGCAATCACTTCCCATCTTCCCTCCTCCCAACCTTCCTCTTAAATTTGAACAAAATAGATGTGCTACCCCACTCAAAAATTAAATTTAGGGGTACCTGAGTGGTTCAGTCAGTTAAGCATTCAACGTTGGCTCAGGTCATGATCACCCAGTTCATGGGTTCAAGCCCTGCATCAGGCTCTGTGCTGACAGGAGCCCAGAGCCTGCTTCATATTCTGTGTCTCCCTCTGTCTCTGCCCCTCCCCTGCCTGCACTCGGTCTCTCTCTCAAAAATAAAAAAACATTAAAAAAAAATATTTTTCAATTTAAAAAGGGCGGCTGGGTGGCTCAGTTGGTTAAGCTCAGGTCATGTTCTCACAGTTCTTGGGTTTGCATCCCACATCAGGCTCTCTGCTGACAGCTCGGAGCCTAGAGCCTGCTCCAGATTCTGGGTCTCCCTCTCTCTCTCTGCCCCTACCCTGCTTGCACTCTCTCTTTCAGAAATAGATAAAATTTAAAAATAATATAAAAATAAAATAAAAAACAAATTTTTAAAAGTGCTTACAATACTTTTCAAACTTAAAAAAGAATGAAATTCTGACATGCTACAACATGGATGAAACTTGAGGATAATGCTAACTAAACCACAATAGACAACTATTATATGATTCCACTTAACACGAGGTATCTAGATTAGTCAAACATATGAAGCAGAAAGAACAACAGTGGCTGCCAAAGCCTGGAAAAAGCAGGGGTTGGGGAGGGATGGGAAGTCACTAACAGGTATAGTTTTACAGGATGAAAAGAGTTCTGGAGATGGATGGTGGCAATGTTTGCACAACATAATGTACTTTATGCCAATGAACGATACACTTGAAGAGTAGCTAAGATGGTAGATAAAAGATGTATTTTACAGTAATAAAGAAAATGAGGAAAAATGATACCTGCCATAAAATTCCAATTTATGGATATTAAATTATTTATGACTATTGATAAATATTTAGGTTGGTTCTGTTTTCACTATTACAACAGGCACCTTCATATGTATATCTTTGTACATGTATCCAAATTTTTACTGGGGATAAATTCTCAAAGGGGAATTGCTGAATTGGAGGATATGCAATTGTAATTTTGATTATATATTAAAAATTATCTCTAAAAGGGTCTGACACATTTAAACTTCCACCAAACAATATCTGGGAGTCGCCACTTCCCCATATATTTGAAAACTGTAGGTATTTTCTTTTTCTGGCATTTCTTTGATTATAAGCACAGCTAAATACCTATTCACATATCTACTGGCACTTTGTATTCCTTCCTTTGTTACTCATCTGTCCTTGTTCTTTGCCCATTTTTTAATTTTCCTAATCCACTTAGGAAAATAACCTTTTGCCTACTGTGTATGTTACAAATATATTTCCAAGTCCGTCATTTTTCTTCTAACAAATTTTATGGTGACTATCATAGAGATTTTTTTTTTTTTTCAGTGCAAACACATCAACTGTTTATTTCATAATTTCTAGTTTTCCTATTAGGCTTATCAAGTAGTGAATTTTCAATTCTGGTAATCTTCAAACTTTTGAAAACCACTGCTTTTTTCTTACCAAGAATACATTTATAATAAGACTATCAGATATTTTAATTCAGGAATAGGATTTTTTTAAATGCATTTAACTTTCAGCATCACATTTTAAAGATTCTTAACAGTTGTTGAACTTCAAAATCTTTAATGAAAAGATGTGTCAAAATGCTAGTAATTCTCTAGAGCTTATTATCAATTCTATTTTCCTTCTTTACATCTGAAAGTCAAAAAACCCAGTTAAAGCCTGAGTGAGGGTAGTATCAGAAGTTAAATTCAACAATGAAACTGATTGCTAGGTACAACTGTTCCTCCTTTTTTGGACATTCATCACCAATTCATTCAGGTTAGGAGAAACAGGTGTTGACTACAGCTAATAGCCTCACATATACTTTAGCATTTACAATTTGATTAAATCTGGCATGGCAATTATTTGACAATATAGAAATTATAACCATTAATGTTATAATTTCAGCTCTGCTTGCACCCATTTATCTACAAAATAGAAATAAAATGATGGTCTGACTGGTAGCCTAGAAAGCTACACAGCAATTTTCTCCACTGAAATAAATCCCTACTTTAGGCTACATTCAAGCTAGCTTTACTTTACAAAAATTCTTGCCAAATTCCTTGGGAGAAGAAAGAAGCAACAGGCTAAGAAACTATGCTACTGTTTCTCCAGCATATTCATACAGATGATAAACTGAGCAAACCTATACATCCCATAGACATTTATAATGATCAACCAAAAAAAAAAAAAAAAGACATACTGAATTTAGAGGGAAGACCTCAGTTGTAAGACATTAGGAGAATTTCTATTTGGGAATTCTGCCTCATGACATTCTCCAAAATGATCTCCGACTTCTGATATTCCAAATGTTATACCAACACTCAGTAGTCTACCACTTTTCACTCTGACATTCAGGTGATCTGGAAAGACTGGAAAAGTAACTGCTTAAATTTTTTTTAATTGTTTTTTTTTGTTTAATGTTTATTTTTGAGAGAGACAGAGACAGAGCGCAAGCAGGGGAGGGGCAGAGAGAGAGTGAGACACAGAATCTGAAGCAGCTCCAGGCTCTGAGCTGTCAGCACAGAGCCTGAAGTGGGGCTTGAACCCACAAACCATTAGATCATGACCTGAGCCAAAGTCAGACACTCAACCAACTGAGCCATCCATGTGCCCCAGTAACTGCTTAAAATTTAATCCAAGGATTGTGCTATTATTATATGACACTCTGCCTCAATGAAATGATAGAGTATTGTGAACAACAGGAATGAACATTTTTAAATCTCCGACAGAGACTATGACTTCTATTAGAAAAATAATACATCTGAAACAAATGGCCAAAAAATCACCACAGCTCTTCATATAACATATTTTAGATAAATATCAGAAGCTCCTCTAAGGCATAACTTCCCAAAAATAATCATTAATTTCTTGGAATAACAGAGTGCTTTGGTCCAGTTTATCCTGATTTCTAAATTGACAGAATTTTGTAGTCTAGAGCTATTTTTAGTTAGAAAAAAAGAATACAGTAGTCCCCTCTTTATCTACAGGGAATATGTTCCAAGACCCCCAATGGATGCCTAAAACTGTGCATAGTACCAAATCCCATATATACTATGTTTTTTCCTATACATACATACCTATGATAAAATTTATAGATTAGGCATAGTAAAAGATTAACAACAAAGCTAAAATAAAATAGAACATATCAGTATACTAATAAAAATTTATGAGAATGTGGTGTCTCTCCCTTAAAATAATCTCGTGTTCTGTACTCAACCTTCTTCTGATGATGATGTGACATGATAAAATGCCTACATGACTAAACAGAAGTGAGGTGAATGAGGTAGGCATTGTGAGGCAGTGTTAGGCTACAAGGGACCTTCTAACAAGAAAGTCAGAAGGAAAAATGAGGTCTGCTTCCAGACCACAAGTGACCACCAGTAACTGAAAGCACAGGAAATGCAACGATGCAAAGGAGAGACTACTGTATTATGGATACAAAAAGTGATCATCATTTCAAACAATATATCACAGAGAACTCCATGAACTATGTGTCAAGATGACCAGTTAAAAAAAATACAAGTATAGGGGTGCCTGGGTGGCTCACGTGGTAAAGTTTCTGACTTCGGCTCAGGTCATGATCTCACAGTTTGTGAGTTCGAGCCCCACATCAGGCTCTCCGCTGACAGTGCAGAGCCTGCTTTGGATCCTGTCTTCCTCTCTCTGTCCCCCCCAAAAAAATAAACATTTAAAAAAAAGAAAAAATACCAGTATTGCACCCTATTATGTTAAATCAAGAACAATTTATTCTGAAACATGTAAATGTATATATTAAGTAAATTTCATTAATGTAAGATGCAAAAGAGCCCATAATAATTCTTACTGAAGTCATCTGAGTCAAGCTTACAGCTTCCTCAGGCCATTTGAGGTTCTGATCTGTACCGCTACATTACCATATCCCTAACAATAGCACTTACCAGACTAATCTGAAATATATTTGTCTCTGTCTTCAATAAAAACTTTCTAGGACTTTAACGGTTGTCATCTCTTTACTATGAGGTACAGCACAGTGCTCAGTATATTAAGTGCTCAATAAGTTTTTGATGAAAGATTGAGAAAAACAAATTTTGAGAAATTATTCTGAAAGTAACAGCTAGTAGAGAACATGCAAATCAAGTCCCTGGAGAGCTGTATCTTTCCCCTATAATACAATGATTAACTCATATTCTGTAACAATTCTTTACCAACTAACACAAAAAATTCTATCTTAGGGGTGCCTAGGTGGCTCACTAGGTTAAAGGTCTGACTTCGGCTCAGTTCATAATCTTAGGGTTCATTGGTTCAAAACCTGAGTCAGGCTCTATGCTGACAGCTCAGAGCCTGGAACCTGCTTTGTAAGCATGAACCAATGAATAAATGAATAAACATTTGAATGAATAAAACATTTTTAAAAATTCTATCTTAAATAAAAACTACCCAAAATACGAAACACAATCCTAATAAAAAATTTTAACTATATCCTCTGGATTTATTCATGGGTTTGTTTTTTTTTTTTTAATAAAATAATCTCTATACCCAACGTGGGGCTCAAACCCACAACCCTGATATCAAGAGTCACACGCTCCACTGACTAAGCCAGCCAGGTGTCTCTGGATTTATTCATGTTTGATCCAAAGCAAAGAGAAGCATTTTCAGATAATCAACAGTCAACAGGAATCTTTCATAGTTTTAATACTATACAAAGCACATGGAGTTCTTATCCAAAAATAAAGCTTACAAATTGATAAAACATAATAGTTTAAAAAAAGAACAACATAATAGTTACTCATCAGCACTACACCCTATTCTAAATTTTAGATTAAGAATAATATTCAAGCCTGGGTGGCTCAGTCATTTGGGTGCCTGGCTTTGGCTCAGGTCATGATCTCGTGGTTGGTTCATGGGTTTGAGCCCCGCATTGGACTCTCTGCTACACAGGACCTGCTTTGGAACCTCTGTCTCCCTCTCTGCCCCTCCCCAGCTCACACTCTCTCTCTCCCTCTCTCAAAATTAAATAAACATTTTTTTTAAAAAGTTAAGAATATTCAAGACAGAAATGAGACACATACATGTAAGGCACTTAATTCTACATGCAAGATATTCAAATGAAGCTTAAGAACCTATCAGAGATCACTATGAGCTAGACTCGTGAATCTTTAATATGAAAAGAAAGTATTTTAATTTCTATCACTTTAGAAGGAAGTCGGTGAGAAATTTAACCAGGCTAAACCTCAGAGACTGAGGAAAAGCCTCTAAGGTAATTCATTTCTTGTAATCATCAGTCTACTATTCTTTCAGTTGATTACAAGGATTTATTTTCTGTGCAGAAAAGTATACTGTAAACTATCAACTATTAACCAAACCCAAGTTCTCAGATTAAGAAACAACACACCAGAATTCAAATGGTTAATTAAATTACCCTTATGTTACGCTCATTCTCTTCTGAAAAAAGACAAAGAGTGAAGATAATGAACAAGCAATTATACCAGAATTCTACCAACTACTCTCCACTACTGAATCCAGGAAAAACGTAGAACCTATATCTTTAT
This sequence comes from Panthera tigris, assembly GCF_018350195.1. Taxonomy (NCBI): domain Eukaryota; kingdom Metazoa; phylum Chordata; class Mammalia; order Carnivora; family Felidae; genus Panthera; species Panthera tigris. Next base: position 36,353,338 of record NC_056666.1, read on the forward strand.
GCTAGTACAACCCAGAATGGAAGTTAAAGAACAAATGAAAATGCTATCAAAATAAGTTGACCCTTGAATGAACAACGTGGGTCTGAACAGCATGGGTCCATTTACACACATATTATTTTCAATAAACAGTACAGTAAATGCATTATCTCCTCCTCATGATTTTCTTTTTTTTTTTTTTAGGGGACCTCATGATTTTCTTAATAACACTTTCTTTTCATCTAGCTTGCTTTATTGTAAGAATACAGTATATAATACATAATAACATACAAAATATGTGTTAACTGACTCTATGTTATCAGTAAGGCTTCCAGTCAATAGTAGGCTATTAACCGTTAATGGGGGGGGGGGGGGGGGGGGCGATGAGGGAGAGTCAAAAGTTACATGCAAATTTTCAACTGTGCAGAGGACAGTGCCCCTAATCCCCACATTCCTCAAAGGTCAACTGTACATTTAATATTTTATGACCTCAGAGATAATCAACAATTCAAGTAACAGTAAACTGCTTTTAGTACAAGTCCTAGAAATGCCAAATTGCTTTTAGATACCCAAGCACCATATTATTTATTATTTACCCCTTAACTTCTACTTATGTGATCTCCTCTGCCCTTTCCCTCTTTCACTCCCAGTTTAATCCTACTTGTCCTTTTATTCTAAGCTCAGGCATTATCTCCTCCAGAAAACTGTTCTGATTTCCCCAACTAAAAGAAAGACAGAAAGAGGAAAGAAGGAATTGGTGAATGAAGTGCAGAAAGAAAGGACAGTATCCCAAACCAGAAATTACAATGGTAAAAATATTATGCTAAGCAATATCAGGATTGAAGAGATTCATTTCACTATAAATGACATCAAAATAACTGGAAAAAAAAAAATCTTCAAAGTAAAATCGACCAGCAAAGAGATCCTAGGACAACCACTTCCATTGTATTTAACTTGAAAACACTCAGCAGTAACAATGCAATGGCAGAACTATAAGCAACCAAAAAGATAGTGTTCATTCCAGCAGCATTTCAAGTATCAAACTCACTTCTTTCTTCATTCTTTACAACCCAACAGTTTCAAACACCTGAAACAAAGGTAAATGAAATCCCCAATCTTGGTCACAGAAATACTGGTATATGAATCAAAAAGAAAGAAGAGTAAAGAACAAAGAGCTAAGTGATGCCAATCAGCTATGAAAGTGATATAATCTTGGCAATGCTGCTTTGGAGAGTAGATTTTGCTGAATGAATACACACAGAAGGCAAGAAACTTGGCCATCTGAAGGGAGTCCCTGCTGACATTCAGCTGCACACAACGTAAAGCTGACAGGGTCTAATGTCTGTGTCCCACAGAGCTATGTCAACAATGAAGTCACTGTGTACCCACAGCTTATCAGAAACTATAGAATTTCGCTCTCCTTCCCCCACCTTTTCCTCCAGAGGAAGAGAAGCAAGGAAGACTGATATTGAAGGTACAGAAAGATCATAACCTTACAGTCTTAGAGAAAAGCATTCATTTAAACAGTACTACTGTTTAAGATGCTTTGACATACACGATCACCAAAAAATTTCAAAATGAGATGAAGCCAAACAAAATTACTTGTAAAATTAATTCTGTCTGGAGAAAATTACGTAAAACATATACAGAGAACATCAGTAAACCAGACCAAACCAACCAAAATTATTCATATCTTATTTCAATACTTATATTTTTATTAAACGTGCTTTCCTATAAAAATCAAATCTAGCTATTAAGCAAATCAGAATGAAACTGAATACAGGCAACTGAGAGACTGCCATAGTCCACTACTGTAATTTGTTCTAGAAATACTAAGAACAAGTGTAGTAAGATGAGAAGACAATAAAGAGTAGAAGAATTAGAAAAGAAGAAACAGTCATTATACAAAGATTATATGATGAAAATTCAGAAGAAATTACAGACGAGACATCTATATCATTAAGAGTTCAGCAACCTGGTAAATGTCAGATCAACATGTAAAATTTAACTGCATTTCTCTACACAAATGTTTTAGAAGTGTAATTAACAAGAGACAGAAAGAGAAGCTTGATAAGAACAAAAAGGCACCTGGGGATAAAAACATGAACAACAACAACAACAAAAATATGACGCTTTTATAGATAAAATCTTGAATCTTCCTTGAAAGTAACTGAGATATAAATATAAATATTTATTGTACACAATCCTTTAATAATTTCCATGGCAATCATCAAACAGGGTATGTCTAAGACCCTTGCACATGCTTCTGTAAAAATGTTAAGCAGATAAAAGAAATCTTTAGTAATTAATCAAAATTTTTTGAAAAATTAATAAACAGAAAAGAAATGAATTTAGGTAGTAAAGAGATAGTATTAAAGACTGCTTCATGATTCAGTGGCACTGTTAAAAGCAAATAAGAACACCAGATGGAATCTTCATGGGGTACTTAAAGGGAAAATAAATTTGCTTTCCTGACTCTCACCAATTCTATCATAAGCCCCAATAAATATATTTGTGACCATTATTTTCAAACAACTATTTAACTCCTGCACCCATATTTGCAAGGAGTTTACTTACCACATCATATTTGCATTTGAAGTGATCTGCACCATCACTTCATCTCCCTGCATACTTTTAAATAAAAGATATTGAGATATCTATGTTAGAAAGCACACTTGGTATAATTAAAAACTGACAGGGGCTCCTGCGTGGCTCAGTCAGTTAAGCATCCAACTTCGGCTCAGATCATGATCTTGCTGTTCATGAGTTCGAGCCCCATGTCAGGCTCTGTGCTGCCGGCTCAGAGCCTGGAGCCTGCTTCTGTGTCTCCCTCTCTCTCTGTCCCTCCCCTGCTCATGCTCTGTCTCTCTGTCTCAAAAATAAACAAGCATTAAAAATAAATAAATAAACAAACAAACTGACACACTGGACTTAATCAAAATAGAATTTTATCAAAATTTTTCTCAAAGTGATCATTATAAAAATAAATTGATAGGCCACATACTGGGAAAAATAGTAACTGTCAAAGGACTTGTGTCCTGAATATATAAACAACTCCTGAAACTCACAAATAAAAATAAACAACTTAAAAATTTTTTTTTAATTTTTTTTTTACATTTATTTATTTTTGAGAAACAGAGTGAGACAAAGCGTGAGCAGGGGAGGGGCAGAGAGAGGACACACAGAATCTGAAGCAGGCTCCAGGCTCTGAGCAAGCGGTCAGCACAGAGCCTGATGCGGGGCTCGAACCCACAGACCGTGAGATCATGACCTGAGCCGAAGTCGGACGCTCAACCGACTGAGCCACCCAGGTGCCCCAACAACTTAAAATTTTTAAAATGAGTGAAAGATACTTTGGAAATCTACAACTAGCCAATGTGGAAATGAAAAACTAATATCACTAGTAATTAGTAAAATGAAAATTAAAACAGAATGAGACACCACCACACACCCACTGGAATAACTAAAATTTAAACAACACCAAATGTTAGCAAAGATGTGAAACAACCAGAATGTGAAATTACATCAATGCTCTGGAAATTAGTCTGCCAGTTCCTCATAAAATTAAACATACATCTATCCTATGACCCAGCAACTATACTCCTACATATCTCCTCAAGAGAAATAAAAACATGGCCACAAGCACATGTGTATAAAAATGTTGACAACAGCTTTATTCAGAATAGCCAAACACTAGAGAATGGATAAACTGTTTATGCAACATCCATATAAAGAAAACTACTCAATGTTAAAAAGAATAACTATCGATACATTAAACATGGATAATGTAAAAACAACACACTGAAAAGAAGCCAAACACAACAGAGTACAGACTAGATAATCCCATTTATACGAAGTTCTACAACAGGCAAGACTAATCTAAGGTGAAAGAAATTAGAACACTATTTGTTGGAGGGCTGGATACTAACCAGGAAAGGGTGCAACGAACTTTATGGATGATGACAATGTTGTGTCTTTATAAGGTATTGGCATTTGTCAAAATTCATAGAATTATGATGCTGGAGTATTTCCTGTATGTATACTACACTCAAAAAAAACATTAAAAACGAAAAAGATACAGGTTTGAAAAGGAAAAAATAGATATTCAAGATAATTTAACAACTACTAATGACTTCACTTAAACGGACAGTAATTTAGGAAATTTAAGAACTTTTCCAGTTCTAAACATGCTTTGTAGGATGCTCTATCACCTAATTCAGTGGTAGCCATACATTCTTAAAAAGGTAAAAGAGAAAAAGACAGAAACTTAGGGTTATAAAGATTCATTCAAACATGCAACAAAGTACGGAAATCACCTCAACAATTTGCCTTATTTTCTTCAGATCTCCCTCTCTCTCTCTCTCTCTCTCTCACACACACACACAATTACTTGTTTATAATTCACATAAATGATGCCATCTGTACATGCTTCTCTTTGCAACTTTGTTTTGTTACTCAACTTAATGTGACTGAGAACGGAAAACTGGAGCAACCACTATGGAAAACAGTATGAAGTTCCACAAAAAATTAAAACTAGAACTACCATATGATCCAACAAGCCCTCAATTGCTGAGACTATGAACCATTTCTTTATTCTCATTTAATGTGAATACTCCCAAGTTTCACCACAGATACATTATTAGTATGTTGGATTACTTAGTGCTGCCCAACACAAACGTAATATGTACTGGATTACCCCTCAAAACCTGGAAGAATCTAAATTTCAAAATACATCTGACCTTAGTATTTTGGAGGAAGGGATTGTGTACCTATATTCCATATTATGAGTAAATACCAATTTGTCCACTGGCCTACTGAGGAAGAGTTAGGTATTTTTCCACCTTCTCACTATTATACTAAATGCATGTATATCTATCTCCTTGTACACATGTGATGCAACTGCTAGGTAGCAGAGTGTGTTCTTTAACTTTACCAGTCATCTAGCTTTTTTAATTTAATATACAATAAGCTGAATACAGATGATGAAAGGGTACAAATATCAAGCCTAGAATTTTCATACCTATAGAGTCATTAATCATACAACACTTTCCATTACTCATATAACCACTTTCCTAGGAAGAAACTTTTGGTAGAAATGGAAGGAGTTGCTATTTGAAAAAAACAAAACAAAAAAAAAGCAAAAAGCCAAATGATTATGTATTCAATTCCACCCATAAGGAAAAAACAGAGTATTCTCAAAGTTTTTCATTATGAAGCTGGAAAATGGAAGGCAGAGCAGAATGCCTTCATTCTGAGGCACGAGAATTCTTTAAAAATACACATACATTCTACCCATAGAACCTTCTGTCTCTGAAAGAAAAAAATGAGAAAAGAAAAAGAGATTGGGAAGAATTCTAATTTCTCTCTTCCTCTCACCCTTCATCTGAAAATGACATCTTTCTCTGAGAATCCCCACAACAGGAAACTACTTTAATCTTAATACTAAAATTTTGATCTCAAAGATTCCTATAAAGTCATCTTTGACATGAGGACCCTGAAAACTTGAAAGCAACAATAATCAACAGTTTCAACAGTTTCCCTTCTATCCTATTCATATTTATTGCAAAAATAAACAAACACACAAGGTTTTAGTACCAAGTATTTGAAAATGTCGAGATACCTATTGATTACTAATATTTAAAGCATTTTTAAACAATATATGAACTGGAATACATGCCTATACCATTTTTTTTAACTTTTTTATGATTTATTTTTGAGAGACCGAGACAGAGCATGAGTGGGGGAAGGGCAGAGAGAGAGGCAGACACAGAATCCAAAGCAAGCTCCAGGCTCTGAGCTGTAAACACAGAGCCCGATGTAGGGCTTGAATCCAAGAACCGAACCATGAGATCACAACCTGAGCCGAAGTCGGATGCTCAACCACCTGAGCCACCAATGTGCCCCTATATAATTGTTTTTCTTGACAGATTTTCATAACAAATTCTTTGATCCACATATTACAGGGAAAATTTGCATGTTAAATAAACCTACTTGTTTAAACTAAGATATCTAAACAAAAAAAAAAGGAAATAATTTTTAACATAGTGTTATATTAGTTTAAGGTGTAAAAATATAGTGATTCAACAATTCTATACATTACTCAGTGTTCAACATTATAAGTGTACTCTTAATTCCTATCACCAACTGCACCCATCCCCCCACCACCTCCCATCTGGTAATCATCAGTTTGTTCTCTATAGTTTAAAGTCTGTTTCTTAGTTTGATTCTATCTTATTTTTTTTCCTTGCTCATGTGTTTTGTTTCTTAAATTCCACATGAGTGAAATCATATGGTATTTGTCTTTCTCTGACTGACTTATTTCACTTAACATTATAGTCTCTAGCTCAATCCATGTCATTGCAAATGGCAAGATTTCATTGTTTTTTATGGCTGAATAACATTCCGTTACATAATATATACCACATCTTTTTTATCCATTCATCTACTGATGGACACTTGGGCTGCTTCCATACTTTAGCTATAGTAAATGATGCTGCAATAAACATAGGGCTGTGTATATCCTATCAAGTTAGTGTGTTTGTATTCTTTGGGTAAATACCCAGTAGTGTGATTAGCAGATCATAGAGGACTTCTACTTTTAATTTTTTGAGAATCCTCCAAACTATTTTCCACAGTGGCTGTACCCGTTTGTATTCCCACCAACAGTGCACGAGGGCTCCTTTTTCCCCACGTCCTCATCAACACTGTTTCTTGTTTTTGATTTAGTCTTTCTGACAGATGTGAGGTATGACTGGCATTCCCCTGATGAGTGATGTTGAGCATCTTTTCATGTGTAATGACCATCTGTATACCTTCTTTGGAGAAACGTCTGTTCATGTCTTCTGCCTATTCTTTAATTGGATTATTTGCTTTTTGAGCTATTGAGTTGCATACGTTTTTTACATATTTTGGATACTAACCCTTTATCTGATATGTCATTTGCAAATATCTTCTCCCATTCCACAGGTTACCTTTTAGTTTTGTTGACCGTTTCCTTCTCTGTGCAGAAGGTTTTTATTGTGATATAGTCTCAATAGTTTATTTTTGCTTTTATTTTCCTTGTCTGAGGAGACATATCTAGAAAAATGTTGCCATAGCCAGTGTCAGAGAAATTATTGTCTGTGTTCTCTTCCAAGATTTTTATGGTTTCAGGTCTCACACTGAGGTCTTTAATCAATTTTGAATTTATTTTTGTGTGTGGTGTAAGAAAGTGGCCCACTTTTCATTTGCATGTAGCTCTCCAGTCTTCCCAAAACCATTTGTTGAAGAGACTGTCCTGTTCCCAATGCATAATCTTGCCTCCTTTGCAGAACATTGACCATATAATTGTGTGTTTATTTTCTTTTAATTCTGTTCCATGAATCATTTTTTGTGTCAGTACCATACTGTTTTGACTACAACTTTATAATAACTTAAAATCTAGAATTGTGATACCTCAAGTTTTGTTTTTGTTTTTTGCTTTTTGTTTTTTTGTAGGACCGCTTTGGCTATACGGGGACATTTTGGTTCCATACAAATTTTAGAACTGTTTGTTCAGTTCTGTGAAAAATGCCATTAGTATTTTGATAGGTATTACATTAAATCTGTAGATTGCTTTAAGCAATATGGACATTTCCACAATATTTGTTCTTCCAATCCATGAGCATGGAATGTCTTTCCATTTCTTGTGTCCTCTTCAATTTCTTTCATCAGTGTTTTACAGTTTTCAGAGCACAGGTCTTTCACTTCTTTGGTTAAGTTTACTTCTAGGTATTTTATAATTTTGGGTACAATTATGATTGTTTTTCTTAATTCATCTTTCTGCTGCTTCATTATCACTGCATAGAAATTAACAGTTTTCTGTAGATTGATTTTGTATCCTGTGACTTTACTGAATTATCAGTTCTAGCAGTTTTGGTGGTGGGACGGGGAGTCTTTCAGGTTTTCTATATATGATATCATGTCATCTGCAAGTAGTGAAAGTTTTCTTTCTTCTTTGCCAATTTGGATGCTTTTTATTACTTTTTCTTATCTGACTGCTGTGGCTAGGACCCAGTACTGTGTTGAATAAAAGTGATGAGAAAGGACTCCCTTGTCTTGTTACTGACCTTAGGGGAAAGCTTTTAGTTTTTCACCATTGAGTATGATGTTCACTGTGACTTTTTCATATATGGCCTTTATTATGTTGAGGTATGGTCCCTCTAAACCTACTTTATTGAGAGTTTTTATTGTTTAGTATCATGTTATTTAATCTCCATGTATTTGTGCTCTTTCCAAATTTTTTGCTTGTGGTTGATGTCTGGTTTCATAGCATCGTGGGCAGAACAGATGCATGATATATCTTCAACCTTTTAAATTTTGTTAAGGCTTGTTTTATGGCCTAATATGTTATCTATTCTGGAGAATGTTCCATGTACACTTCAAAAGAATATGCATTCTGTCATTTTAGGATGGAATGTTCTGAATGTATCTGTTAGATCTATCTGGCCCAGTGTGTCATTTAAAGCCATCATTTTTAGGGGCACCTGGATGGCTCAGTTGGTTAAGCGTCCCGCTCTTGATTTCAACTCAGATCATGATCTCATAGTCTGTGAGATCAGGCTCCGCATCGGCCTCTGCACTATCAGCACAGAGATATTCTCTCTCCGTTTCTCTCTCCCCTCCCCTGCTCACTCAGCGCACATGCTCTCCCACTCTCTCTCACAAGATAAATAAACTTCAAAAAAAGATTAAAAATGAAGCAACCATTTCTTCGTTGATTTTCTGTTTGGATGATCTGTCCATTGATTTAAGTGGGGTGTTAGAAGTCACCTACTAGTCGTGTAGTAAGTTCCTTCATATTTGTTATTAACTGTTTTATGTATTTGGGTGCTCCCATATTGGTTGCATAAATATTTACCATTGTTATATCTTTTTGTCCCCTTTATTACTATATACTGTCCTTCATCTCCTGTTACAGACTGCTTTCAAGTCTATTCTGTGGGAATGCAAACTGGTGCAGCCACTCTGGTAAACAGTATGGAGGTACCTCAAAAAATTAAAAATAGAACTACCCTACAACCCAGCAATTGCACTACTAGGTATTTATCCAAGGGATACAGGTATGCTATTTCAAAGGGACACATGCACACCAATGTTTATAGCAGCACTATCAACAATAGCCAAAGTATGGAAAGAGCTCAAATGTCCATCCATGGATGAATGAATAAAGAAGATGTGGTGTATATATACATATACAATGGAGTATTAAACTCCATTCAAAAGAACAGAGAATCTTGCCATTTGCAACTACGTGGATGGAACTAGAGGGTATTATGCTAAGGGAAATCAGTCAGAGAAAGACAAATACCATATGACTTAACGCATATTAGGACTTTAAGATACAAACAGATGAATATTAGGGAAGGGAAGCAAAAATAATAGGAAAACAGGGAGAGGGACAAAACATAAGAGACTCTTAAATATGGAGAACAAACAGAGGGTTACTGGAGGGGTTGTGGGAGGGGGGATGGGCTAAATATGTAAGGGGCCTTAAGGAATATATTCCTGAAATCATTGTTGCACTGTATGCTAACAAACTTGGATGTAAATTTAAAAAAAAAGAAAAAAGTAAAGTAAATAAAGTCTATTCTGGGGGCACCTGGGTGCTCAGTCAGTTCAGTTGTCTGACTTCAGCTCAGGTCATGATTTCATGGCTAGTGACACACTCTGTCTCTCTGTCTCTCTCAAAAATAAATAAAACATTTTAAATAAATAAATAAATAAATAAATAAATAAATAAATAAATAAATAAATAAAGTTTACTTTGTCCAATGTAAGTATTGCTATCCCTGCTTTCTTTGGACATCTATTTGCATGATAAATGATTCTCCAACCTTTCACTTTCAATCTACAGGTGACTTTAGGTCTGAAAGGAGTCTCTTGTAAACAGCATATGATGAGCCTTTTTCTTTTATCCACTCTGTCACCCTTTTGTCCATTTACATCCAAAGTAATTGCTGATAGATATATATTTATTGCCACTTTTGTTACTTTTATAGTTTTTCTCTGATCCTTTCTTGCTCTTTTTCATGGTTTGCTGGCTTTCTTTAGTGATATATTTGAATTCCTTTCTCTTTATTCTTTGCATCTCTTTTACTGGATTTCAATCTATGGCTACCAATAGATTTGTATATAACACTTTCTGCAGGTAGCAGTCTATATTAACTTGATGGTCACTTAAGTTTGAACCCATTCTTTACTCCTGTCCCACACCATATTTTAAGTATATGGTGTCATATTTTACATCCTTTTGTGAATCCCTTGACTGATTTTTACAGATATACTTATTTTTACTGTTTTTGTGTTTCCTACTTTTCATATTCTCACTTATGGTCTTTCCTTTCCACTCAAAGCGTCCCCTTTATGAATTCTTGTAGCCTGGTTCAGTGGTCATGAACTCCTTTAATTTTTGTCTGAGAAACTCTTTATTTCTCCTCCTATTCTGAATGACAGCCTTGTTAGGTACAGTATTCTTGACTGTAGATTTTTCTCTCTCAGCATTCTGAACAGATCATGCCACTCCCTTCTGGCCTGAAAAATTTCTACTGAAAAAATCCACAAATGGCCTTATGGGGGTTGCCTTGTTTGTAACAGTCTTTTGCTGCTTTAAAAAAATTTTTATCGTGGCACCTGGATGGCTTCAGTTGGTTGAGCATCCGACTTTGGCTCACGTCATGATCTTGCAGTCTATGAGTTCAAGACCCGCGTCAGGCTCTGTGCTGACAGCTCAGAGCCTGGAGCCTGCTTCGGATTCTGTGTCTCCCTCTCTCTCTGCCCCTTCCCCGCTCATGCTCTCTCTCTCTCCCTCTGTCAAAAATAATCATTAAAAAAAATTTTTTCAATAAATCTTTTATCACTACTTTTTGCCATTTAAATTACTATGTGTCTTGGTGTGGACCTCTTTGGGCTGATTTTGTTGGGGGATTTCTGTGTCTCCTGGATCTGGATATCTGTTTCCTTCCCCAGATTCAGAAAGTTTTCAGCTATTATTTCTTCAAATAAATTTTCTGCCCCTTGCTCTCTCTTCTCCTCCCAAGATCCATATTATGGAATCACTCAGTTCTCTAAGTCTGTGTTCATTTTGCATTTTTCCCTCTCATTTGCTCAGCTTCATTACTTCCCATTACTCTTTCAGGTCATTAATTTGTTCCCCTGCTTCCTCTAGCCGGCTATCTATTCCATCAAGTGTATTTTTAATTTCAATTATTGAGTTCTTCATCTCTGATTGGTTCTTTTTTATCTGTGTTACGGGTTTCACTGATATCCTTCACTCTTTTCTCAAGTCCAGTAAGTATCTCTATAATCATCACTTTCTCTATCAGTTATATTACTTATCTCCATTTCGCTTAGGTCTCTTGCTGTGATTTTTGTCCTGTTCTTTCATTTGGGACATATTCCTCTGTCTCATTTTGCTTAACTCTCTGCGTCCATTTCTGTGTGTTAGGAAAGTCAGCTAAGTCTCTTGCTCTTGAAAGGAGTGGGCAGGCATACACTCTCTTCCACAGGGATAAGCAGCTGCTGCTAAGATCAGACCAGCCAGGGCTGCTCCACAAAGTGCATGCACGGGCAGCAGGTACAGCTTTAACAAAGTGTGGTCATCCTCTGCAGGATGTCAGGAGACGTAGTGTTGGCAAGATTTCCACAGGTCTTCTCTAGGTGTGGACACACAGTACTGACTGGGATTGACACAGGCCAGGTTGGAGGGGGTGGTGCATAGTATAAGCAAGTTAGGTAGTGAACGCCAGCACAGCTCTAGTTTGATTATGCTGGGGGGGCAGGGGAGGGAGCCAGTGCCAGTCAGTTCCTTTCTTCCTAGAGAAGTCCCTCAGCAAACTGAGTTTAGTAAACAACTCTCCCTCCCATAGGCCCCAGACATTTTTCAAACTGTTGATTCTAAGCAGCATCTCCAAGGGCTACTTGTGGTGCTGTCTCTTTAAGAGTGGGGCCTCTGCTTCCTATTGCCCTCCAGGGTCTCCTGGAGGTGAGTCTGTTGATTTTCTAAAGTTCCAGGCTTTCCCGTTGGTTGTAAGAACTCAGAAAATTTGGTCCCTCTGATTTTCAAAGCCAAGTGCTTTGGGGATTCACCTTCCCCAGGCAGGTTCCCCAGTGTGCTAGTCTATTTCTCATCCCTCTTCACACCCACGGCTCCCTCCCTCCAGAAGTCAGACCCACTGAGTCCTCAGCCTTCCTACCCTCTTTGATGTGGCCTCTTCTCTATATTTAGTTGTGGAGTTTATTCAGCCAGTCTTCAGGTTGTTTTCTGGTTTATTTGCACTGATGTATTACCCAGTTGTATGTACGAGAAAAGGTGAGTTTCGGGTCCTCCTATTCTGCTATCTTCCCCAGAAGTCAAAAACGAGAAAATTTAAATGAGATGTTTGCAAAGGAATATTTAATGACTTTAGTGAACCTAAAATATTTCATATTTATTTCTAATATAGACTTAAGCAAAAGAAAATTTTAATTCCAACCTATAGAGCAGTGCCACAAAAACATGAAGCCCCCAGCAACTCAAGACCAGTACTTTATCATAGGAAGAAAAACTAACCCCTAACCTATTTCAATACCAGAAGAATAACACAGATCCTGAGAAGAACAACTCTGGCCACCCTAGGACTCCTCACTATCAATAACAAGAGCTAGTAATTAACATGAATGAATCTACATCAGACAGTTTTGCCTATAAAGATAAGGAGGCAGTACCATGGAAAAAGAAACTTAACTAAACAATGAAAACTATAAGAAAAAATACTAAAGTATAATCCCGCACGGATGGAAGAAATATTTTTAGTAGCTACTATGTATCCGGCATTATGTTCCTTGCTATAGACACAATGGTAAGTAGGAATAATAAACATGGTCTGTGTCCACATAAAGATAGGTAAGATGGTCATTAATCAAAACACATACACACATGCATGAACATACATATACACAATTATAAATGCAAACAGGGAGAAAAGCTACAAATTCAAGGAAGTAAGAAAATATATAACAAAGAGACCTTACCCACCTTGGAAGGGTCTCAAAAAGTTCACCGAAAAAATGTGATTTGAGGACTAAATGAGATTTGAACAGGTTAACTTATGTTCATTAACTATTTAAAGAAATGACACTTATTCTCTGAAGAGAGGACAACTTACGTGAAGACCCTACAGAAGGATGAGGCAGGACACATTTGAGGAACTAAGGAGACTGAAGCACCAAGAACTTTAAAGGAAGTGTGGCAAGAGTTTTAATAGACTTTAAGGGCAACAGGAAGTCACTAAAAAGTTCTGAGCAGAGTACTATCATCATCATCATCATCACTAATATTTACCAAGTGCTTACCACATACCAAGCATATATTATGCCATTAAATTACAATAGCTACATGAGGTAAGATTTATTATAACTGTTTTACAGGTGAGGAAACTAAGGTTTGGAGAGACTAAGAGGTAAGGAGAGACTAAGGTTTGGAGAGACTCATATAACTAGTGAGTGTGAAGCCAGGACTCAAACATCACTAAAAGTTAAAACTCGCTGCAATGTGGCTGCACATTATGGGGAAGGAGAAAGACTGGAGAAAATTGGGAGACTGTTGCAATAATCTAGCTAACGATGATGACCAAACTATGATGGTAGTGGCAGTGGGGGTGGAAAAACAGATGGCTTAGAGAAATATTTAAGAAGGAAAACAAATCACCAGAATTTGAATGTCCACGTGAAGAGAATCAAGGAAGCCTCTAAAGTTCATGACTTAAACACCCTGGACAAGTGGTAGTACCATAAATAAAAATGGGAAAAAATAGGGAAGGACAAGAATTGAGGAAAAATCATGAGCTGAATTTAAGGAGCCTTTGAGATACTGAGAAAAGGTTTCAAGAGACCAACTGAATATGTGGGTCTGAAGAGTGGAGGAATGACATGAGGGGAGGGGGAAGGGGGGGAAGGGGGGGAAGAGGGGGAAGAGGGGGGAAGGGAAGGAAGGGAAGGAAGGGGAGGAAGGGGAGGAAGACGAGGAAGGGGAGGAAGGGGAGGAAGGGGAGGAAGGAGAGGGGAGGGGAGGGGAGGGGAGGGGAGGGGAGGGAAGGGAGGGGAGGGAAGGGAGGGGAGGGGAGGGGAGGGAAGAAAGGAAAGAGAGGCACCTGGGTGGCTCAGTCAGTTAAGCATCCAACTCTTGATTTCAGCTCAGATCATGATCTCCCAGTTCATGAGTTCAAGTCCCACATCGCCTGGGATTCTCTCTCTCCCTCTCTGCCCATGTGCTCATGCACTCTTTCTTGCTCTCTCAAAATAAATAAACTTTAAGAAGAAAAGAAAAAAAATAAACAGGATAACATGGCAGGTTAGGAGCAGGTGGTCCTACTTTAGATAGAGTGGACAGGAAAGGTCCCTTTGGAGAAGTAACATTTAAGCTGAGACCTGAGGCAGCTAGCATGTAAAAAGAGTGGGGTAAAAATATCTGGCAGCACATAAGAATAAAAAGTTGAGAACGCAAATATTTACATAAAGGAAAATTTTTTCAATGCCAAACGAGCATTAGTACAATGTAGTACTAGAAAAAGAATATCGACAGGCTAATGGAAAAGACCTTACAATAATTAAGCACTTAATAAAGAAAAAGGAAATGCCACAATCAAAATCATTTAACAATTATTAGGAAATTATTAGGAATTATTATTAGGAAAATACCAAAATAAGTATGCTATCCTCACACAAAATTATAAAATAAATTTCAGGAAGATTAAGGAAATAAGTGTAAATTCAGATTAGAAAATAAAAAGAAAATATTGGGGCACCTGGGTGGCTCAGTCAGTTAAACTTCCAACTCCTGACTTCAACTCAGGTCATGATTTCAGCTCAGGTCATGATCCCAGGGTTATGGCTTAAGATTCTCTCTCTTGCTCCCTCTGCCCCTCTCCCCTGCTCATGCTCTTCCTTTCTCTAAAAAATTTAAAAAAAATTTTTTTTTTTTTTTAAATTTGGCCTATATGTAAAATCTGCTTCCTGGGAAAATCCCCTCCCCACCTAGTGTCATCAAGTTTCTAACCAAGTTCAAAATTCACAGTAGTGTTAAACTTAGCAAATAACCTGAAATCAATACATAAAAGCTCCATTAGACAATATAAATGTAATCTCTAGACTCAAGTGAAATTCTCATCTAAGCAATACACAGAGAGTTTACAGACACAGACAGAAATAAAGAAACTGTAAAATCATCTTATGCTCCAACAAAGCACTAGTAAGAGTTTATGTCTATCATTCAGAAACTCTGAAGTCACTGCTTGACATTTGGAACAAGACTATAATAAGATCTTTGAAATTGAAATGTCAAGCTAACACAACCAGCTATGGCAATTACTCTAAAAAGCAGGGGCTAAAATGGAATACAGTCAGAGCGGCAAACTCCAAAGGACACACATACAGTCTGTTTTGCTATAAACTATGTTTTTATATTATGTATTAGCTCATACATAATTATGATAAATAGAGAACTATCATCACATCAAAGCTGTGTTGATTCATAAGCAATTTTTCCTAGGCAAAGAAACAACAAAGGGCAGAAGCAGAATTACAGCCTTCAGCAGAAAGGAAAATGCCCTCAGCTTGGCTGTTGCATAAACAGGAATCCTTTCTGCTCTATTTTAGGAAAATTAAAAATGAGCACCTGCAGCCAGGGCACTCCCTTCCAACAGGAGCACACCCCTAAGCACTCCTGGCTCTCTGCTCAAGGCAGGCTGCACTTCCTCTTGTGCTCAGAAATCCACTTCCATCTGCATTGTCTCAGCACTGCAAGCAAGCTTGTCCACTCAATTATTTTTATGAGTTTTCAATAGCTGCTGGAACAGACTCCAGCCAAAATGACCTGCCACCCTGGAGCTATCCAAGTTATCTCCTGAGGTACCATTTATTATTTCTGTTAATTGTTGTGGTTACAAAGTTGCATGTATTTTGAGTAGTCTCCCCCAAACCCTAACCTTCCTATAGTGAAATTTTACAGAACCTGATGGTGTCCATGTGATAGAAGAAACACGATACTAGTGATATTCAAGCTGACTTGTTACAAAATGAGTTGTCAAATCAATTTAGTGGTTGACAACCAACATTATTTTCTCAGGAAAAAAAAAATAACACTTAAAATATCTAAGTACAATTCCCATAGATAGCAAATGTTTTATCATGAAACTTGTATTTTTATTTAGGCATATATAGGAAATATGACATATCTCTACAAATTATGACCAAAAAAGCATTTAGTTTATGCCAAATTAAAATACATATCGCTAAAATGATTCAAAATTTTAGAATCACTATGGCTTAAAAAGAAATATTAATGTTAACGCCTAAATGTTACTAAAATTTTTCATAAAAATGACCACCAGGGGGCACCTGGCTGGCTCAGTTGGTAAAGCATTCAACTCTTGATCTCAGTGTCATGAGTTCAAGTGCCACATTGGGCATAAACCTTACTTAAAAAAAAAATTTTTTTTTTCATGAAAAAAAATGACCACCAGTTTTTAAATTCAAAGTGCTACTGAAGGAGGCAAACTTTCATTCATACACTGTTTTCAATGGAACAGTCATGCCTAAAACATCAGTATCTGACAAACACAAAAAAGTATATTTAAAATCAAGATTTAGAACTAGGTACAAACAAACAGGGACACCTGGGTGGCTCAGTCGGTTGAGCGTCAAGCTCTTGATTTTGGCTCAGGTCATGATCTCATAGTTCCTGGGTTTGAGCACCACATCAGGTACAGAGCCTGCCTAGGATTCTCTCTCTCCCTCTCTCTCTCTCTGTTCCTCCCCCACTCACTCACTCTCTCTCAAAATAAATAAATAACATTTTTAAAAAATAAACAAGGCAACAAAAAAAGAAAAGAAATGGACTACCGAAAAGGAAATCCCTTTCCAAGTTTAAAAAAAAAAAAAGTAATTTACTATTTATTTTAAACATGTCATAGAACACATATTTTTACTAAATTCTTAACTATAACTTTCATAGTTTCTTTTAAATAAAGAAAACCGAACTTCAAATACAAACTTCTATGGAAAAAAGAAAACAGCTTTTCAACTGCAATATTGAAAATTAGAAGATAAAACACAATTCAAAGAACTGCAAGTTCATAATCAGCATAATCAGCAATTTCCAAAGTATCAAATTCATACAACAAATCTAAACTTATGACTTAAGATGCTCTAAACATAATCAGAGCAAGGTTAAGTAACAAGAGTGCTCCCTACTGGCCAGTCTTTGATTAGATTTCAAAAGTTCACTCTATTTGATTGATAAACTAGGTTTAAAGTGAGTCAATGTCAGTATTTTAAACTGTAAAGATTTTTTTTTAATCCACTAATCGAGTTGTTTTCTTGTCCCTAACATTAGAACCAATGTATGTGAAGCCTTCAGCCCATACTAAATAAATCATCATCATCTTCATAGTGAACATCTGTTGTATTAATGGCTGTTCATAAGCTTTTTAAAAAATAATTGAGAGGTGAAATTCACATAACATAAAATCAACCATTTAAACTGAACAATTCAGTGGCATTTAGTATATGCACAATGTTGTGCGACCACCACCTCTAATCTAGTTCCAAAATACTTCCATTCCTCCAAAGTAAAACTCCTTACTCATTAAGCAGGTTCCGTCCACTACACCCTCCCCACAGCCCAACAATCACCAACTGGTGTTCTAGCTCTGCAGATTTGTCTATTATAGATATTTCATAGAAATAGAATCAAACAGTATGTGACCTTTTTTATCTGCCTTCTTTCACTTAATATAATGGTTTGGAGGTACTCCCACATAATAAGTTATCAGAAGTTCATTCCTTTTTACATCTGAGTAACATTCTGTTGTGTATATATACCACAATTTGTTTATTCATTCATCCACTGATGGATATGTGGACTGTTTCCAACTTGGCTTATTGTGAATTATGCTGCTATAAACAGGTATATATACGTAACTTGTTAGAATGTCAGTTCTCATTTTTTTTTTTTTTTTTTTTTTTTGGTGCGTATACCTAGGAGTGAAACTGCACAGTCATATGGTAATTCTATATTTAACTTTTTCAGGAAATGCCAAATTGATTTCCACAGCAGATGAACCATTGTACCTTCCCACCAGCAATGTAAAAGTGTTCCAATTTCTCTACATCCTTACTTGTTATCCTTTTTTTTTTCATTATTATGCATTATTATAGCCATCCTAGTGGACCGTTTTTATTTGCATTTTCCTAATGGCTAATAATGTTGAACATATTTTCATGTGCTTGTTCTCATAATCTTTCAAGTAGCCTTTGTACACGAGTCCTGCTTCCCCAAGGTAAGAGTAAAAACTCAAATTCCCACACTCCCCTGTAGCTAGAACCAGGCATGTGACCTGGACCCTGCCACTCAGATGTATACATATAAGACTGACATGGAATTGAGTAACAAAAAGAAAGAGGCTCTATTTCCATTTTTACTGGTGCAGATGGTGACAGAGGAATCCAAGTGGGGGAGATGCAAATAGCAGCAGTTTCCCAGTGATTACAAGGTCAATTCTTGGCCATTAAGTGGCATCAAAACATCAGCTGAAGAATTTCCCCTAGGATCCGGTGAAGCAATGGCAGCTTTTCTTTATGGCCCCAGTATACAGAACATGGTAGAAGCTAAGTCTCACAAGCCTGCCAGCAATTTTGTAAACTACTCAAATATCCACTTGATAAACTCCTTTTCTATTATATCATTATCCTGGAAGAAACATTAGATTTATCCTACCTAACTCCAAACTGAAAACCTACAATAAATGTCAAGTAGTTACAGGGGCAAGTACATCTAGCTCAATCTAAGAAAATTTCCTAATATTTAGAGGTCTATCAAAAAAAAAATTTTTAAGTTGTATTCAACCTTAAAATAGAGTAAACCAGTCACTGCAAATTTAATGTTGGTATTGCACCTGCCAGGCACACTCTGAAAGAGGTGGATGGAGAATTGAAGAAGAGAGCCTTTAGAACTTCTTCCCTTCTGTATTCCTACCATGTTTCCTATACTAAATTGAGAATAACTTAAAGATAAAATCATACCCTCATAGCCCATTCAATACCACTCAAATATTTACTAGTTCACTAGCAAGTAAATGAAAGTCTAGCTTTCACTGTATAACAATTCATATGAACATTCAGACTAAATCTTATTCCTCATTATCTTTTACTTTATAAGAAAAGCATGCCCATCATAAGAGGAAAAAAAGGAATTACAGATAAACAAAAAGAAAAAAACCACAATGCTACTCATCAGAGAAAATCACTTAAAATATTTTGGTGAGTATTCTTCAAAACAGTTTTTCCTATGCTGAATTTCACCTTTTAAAAAAAGATTATTAGGGCCGCCTGCGTCGCTCAGTCAGTTAAGTGTATGACTCTTGATTTCGGCTCAGGTCATGATCTCAACAAGTTTCATGGGCCCCACATCAGGCTCTGTGCTGCTAGCACAGAACCTGCTTGGAATTCTCTCTCTCTGCCTTCCCCCACTTGCACTATCTCTGTCTCTCTAAAAAAATAAAATTTAAAAATAAAAAATAAAAAAGATTATAATAGGGGCGCCTGGGTAGCTCAGATGGCTCAGCATCCAGCTCTTGATTTCAGCTTAGGTCATGATCTCACAGTTATGAGATCCTCAAGTTGGCCTCCACACTTAAGATTCTCTCACTCCTTCTCTCTCTGCCCCTCCCACCCCATGCATGTGCACTTGTGTGCATGTACTCTCTTCCGTTCTCAAAAAAAAAAAAAAAAAAGATAATAAAAATAAAACAGCTAACATTTAATTAGTGCTCACCACATGCCAGTCTGTATTTTAAACGCTCTATGTATTTTATATTTTAACTCATATAAAATTTGCATATGCCCCATGATGCCCTATTATTATTTTAATTTTACAAATAAGGAAACCAAGGGGTGCCTGGGTGGCTCAGTCAGTGTCCAACCTCGGCTCAGGTCATGATTTTGTGCTTTGTGGGTTTGAGCCCCATGTCGGGCTCTATGCTCACAGCTCAGAGCCTGGAGCCTGCTTCAAAGTCTGTATCTTCCTCTCTCTCTCTGCCCCTCCCCTGCTCACACTGTGTCTCTCTCTCAAAAATAAACATTAAAAAAAAATTTTTTTAAACAATTAAGGAAACCGAGACACAGAGAAGAAAAGTAACCTGCCCTAATTCTCTCTCTCCCTCTCTGCCCCTCCCCTACTCACAGGTTCTCTCAAAATAAATAAATAAACATTAAAAAAAGAAACCTGCCCTAAATCACCTTGAGAAGAACCACCCCAGCCCTACTCCATAGTTCGTGTGCTTTTAACACTATGTTATGACTCCATACTTCTTCCAAAAATTTATATACCATATATGAGTACCCTTCCATTTCAGTAACTTTTTTAAATCCTGAAATTGTGAAATAAATAAATAAATAAATAAGTAAATAAATAAATCCTGAAATTGTGGGAAATACACTATGTATTTTAAGATATAATAATTATTTTAGATCTATAAATTCCAAATTTAAGGAAATTCTTAACATTAAATAATATTCCACTTACATGAACAAGTGGCACCTCAGTGAAGAAACAGCTTATTCTTATGAATAATTCAAATCTTGAAGCTAGTCTAAGCCAAAATACTCTAGAATTCTGCCATTCCTAAAACTCATCTTTATGAAACCACAGAGCATATATATTTCATGACAACATGGTTTTAAACTCCTCACAAGCATGCCTGTTTCTCTTTCTCCCCACTCCCCTTTTCTTAAAAAAATCACTCAAGGCACTCAGCATACTACTGGGCATTCACAGTAGGCACTCAATAAATATTTATTGATAGACTGGTTAGACAATGGTATGTTGAAGTAGAGACTAGTAGAAACAAAGGTCATCTTGTGACAGTGAATGCAGCTGGACCAGCTTTCTTTCATCAGGAAACCACAGAAGACCCACAAAGCATTCCATCCCATATAATGCACAGTGACATACCAGAGAAAAACAGTTAACACTGCCACCCGCTTTGCCTAAATGCTGAACTTTGCACCATCTAAGGTCAGGTAAATATACAAAGAGGCAAGGTACAAACTAAGTGATTTATTTTTAAAAGGAGTGTTGGGGCAAGAATCCTAGTGACACATGAATGACAGGCAAAAACGAATATCTTAAAAGTGCTATTTCTAACCAAATGTAGTTGTTTTGTGATGTTCATCATAAAACATACCCAGGTCCTAGAAAATCATCTGGCTTTAGAGCAGCCCTCTACAAGAAAGGCAGTCAGCTAATGAATGACTAGCCTTAGATTTCAAAGTTTGGCTAATTCTCATGAACTGAAAATTGTGATAGTTCAAACTTTGGATACCTGTATTTCTACAGCATATAATATGTAAAATAATGTCTTCTTTGTGAATTTTCAGATCCTTATCCATGAATATGGGAAATTCAGTTAAGAAACAATGATAATACCCTATTTTTTTTCTGAATCCAGAAGACCAGGAAACCAGAAATACAATAAGTAGTGTGCTTTGACACATTAGTTCCAATTACTACAAACACTTGAAAAATAATCAAATAACTACCCAGGAAATCAAGGCTGGCTTAAAGACCACACTCTCATTTGCCCAAAAAAAAAAAAAAAAGAAGAGGCAGTCTCCGCAGAAAAGAGTAAATCCTCAGATTGTACGAAAAACTGAAGCAAACATCTCAGTAATCTGTATGGTCTCTGCTTTTATCTATCTATACGTGCACATACTTACTATGTGAGCTGCAAATATAAGCTAGCCTCCCTATTGAAAGAAAAATGGAAAGCATTATTTTCCTAAGGTATACTCTATGACTGAAGATAAAGAATTCTAGGAAGAAGGAACAAATAATCTAAGAAGGAAAGCAAACAGGAAAAGAGTCTGGAACGAAAGGAGAAAGAAACAAGTGTGTCGAGATTATAATTACAAGACATACTGTGGTATGACGAATGAATGAATGGACAGATGGATGTATGGATGGGAGGAAGGGAGGGAGGAAGGGAGGGCAGAAGAGGAAGGGAGGGTGAGAGGATTGCTATTAGATAGTAAGTCCATACTTTACAAAGCTATGCACAAATCTTTACTACAAAAAGTGGTGAGGGAAATTCACAGACGCTAGCAAGTTTGGGGAATCCTTACATTAACTCCAAGATGTAAAAAAAAAAAAAAAAAAAAAAAAAAAAAAACAAACACAGAGGTGATTAACAATGTCCTTCAGAAAAATATAAAAACAGCATCATAGCTATCTCACAAAACTAACTTGGCTAGAGAGATCTGTACCA
The DNA here is from genome assembly GCF_018350195.1 of Panthera tigris. Taxonomy (NCBI): domain Eukaryota; kingdom Metazoa; phylum Chordata; class Mammalia; order Carnivora; family Felidae; genus Panthera; species Panthera tigris. The sequence goes on from NC_056666.1 coordinate 36,375,633, forward strand.
AAATGAAACATCTATTTAAAGCATGACAAAAAGCCAGGCAATGAAAACTACCATAACTGTTCCAGAATCAAGTCGATGGCATGGCACTGATTATGAATTTGTGTTTACTAAATAAATAACACCCATCAATACTCTTTCTTCTTGACATTCTTTGTTCAGAATGTCAGTTATATTTAGGGAGAACATGCTATTTTAGAACTGAACAAATGATACAGTTATCCCTTTAGGTTCTGAGTTCCTGTTTTCACAACACTGTCAAACTTCTTATACCACCATACATAACAGCTTACCCTTCCTTCTCCCAGGTTATAATACAGCTTAATAATTCTGTAAACTATTCAAATAAATGATAAATAAACTATTTAAATAGAAAAATACAGCTTAACGTAAAAATCACTGATCTTAAACGCAGAAAAATCACCATATTTTATTCCTTGTACTCAAAAGTGTGAAGTAAGATACCTATAGCCTGTAATGACCAAAAAGGGAATATTAATTCATAATAAATACTTCTCAACACACCATTAACATCTGCTAATTCTAGGTAATGGAAACATGGGTTTATATTTGTTTTATCATTTTTTTTAAGTTTTCTGGATGGAGAAAAAATAAGTCCAAGTCTAATGTTCTAGATTTCTAGCCCAGACAGTCCAGCAGCATAAGCATCACCTGGGATACTGTCAGTACAAATTCTTAAGCCCCCTCCAGGCCACTCCAGAAATTATGAGGGCAGTGGGAATGCAAGCTGGTGCAGCCACTCTGGAAAACAGTATGGAGGTTCCTCAAAAAACTAAAAATAGAACTACCCTACGACCCAGCAATTGCACTACTAGGCATTTATCCAAGGGATATAGGGGGTGCTGTTTTGAAGGGACACATGCACCCCCATGATTATAGCAGCACTATCAACAATAGCCAAAGTATGGAAAGAGCCCAAATGTCCATCGATGGATGAATAGAGAAGATGTGATATATATATACAATGGAATATTACTCAGCAATCAAAAAGAATGAAATCTTGCCATTTGCAACTACGTGGATGGAACTAGATGGTAGTATGCTAAGTGAAATTAGTCAGAGAAAGACAAATATCATATGACTTCACTCATATGAGGACTTTAAGAGACAAAACAGATGAACATAAGGGAAGGGAAACAAAAATAATATAAAAACAGGGAGGGGGACAAAACAGAAGACACTCATAAATATGGAGAACAAACTGAGGGTTATGGGAGGGGTTGTGGGAGAGGGGATGGGCTAAATGGGTAAGGGGCACTAAGGAATCTACTCCTGAAACCATTGTTGCACTATATGGTAACTAATTTGGATGTAAATTTAAAAAAATTAAAAATAAATAAATAAATAAATAAAATGAAATAAACATTAAAAAAAAAGAAATTATGAGGGCAGCCTCCAACAATTTGTGCTTTATCAAACCCTCCCCATGTATTCTTTTTTTTTTTTTTAATGTTTATTTATTTTTGAGAAAGAGAGAGAGGGAGACAGAGGGTGAGCAGGGGAGGGGCAGAGAGAAAGGGAAGCACAGAATCCGAAACAGGCTCCAGGCACTGAGCTGTCAGCACAGAGCCCGATGCGGGACTCGAACTCATGAACCCATAAGATCATGACCTGAGCCGAAGTCTAATGCCCAACTGACTGAGCCACCCAGGTGCCCCTCCCCAGGTATTCTGATACACACTCAAGTTTGAGGGCCATCTGACTAGATAAAAAAAAAAATCTTACCATTCATCAAGAATAGAAAAGAGGAGAAGTGGGGTGCCAGGGTGGCTCAGTTTGTTAAGTATCCAACTCTTGGTTTTGGCTCAGATCATGATCTCATGGTTCATGGGTACAAGCCCTGCATCAGGCTCTCTGCTATCAGCATAGAGCCCACTTTGGATCCTCTGTACCTCTCTCTGCCCCTCCCCCATTTGTTCGTTTTCTCTCCCCTCCCCCAAAATAAACTTTTTTAAAAAATAATAATAAATTGGGGCACCTGGGTGGCTCAGTTAAGTTTCCAACTTCACCTCAGGTCATGATCTCATGGTTCATGGGTTTGAGCCCTGCATCCGGCTCTGTGCTGACAGCTTAGAGCCTAGAATTGACTTCAGATTCTGTGTCTCCCTCTGTCTCTACCCCTCCCCCATTCATGCACGTGTGTGTTCTCTTTCTCAAAAATAAACATTAAAAAAAAGATTCTTTCAATAAAATATATACAGACTACATATATAAATATACATTGAAAAAAAATATATATATATATAAATGAAACTCTAAATTCTCAGCCTAAAATATACCTTATGATTACCTGAGAGAATGCTTTAAAAATACTGATGCCTAGCTCCTATCCTATACCACCTAAATCAGATTTTCTGGAGGTGGGGACTGGCTAAAAGTATCTTAAAAGCGCCTGTGTGGCTCAGTCACTTCAGCATTCAACTCCTGATTTTGGCTCAGGCAATGATCTCAATTTGTGGGACTGAGCCCTGCGTAAGTAAGGCTCTGCACTGACAGTGTGGAGCCTGCTTGGGATTCTCTCTCTCCTTCAGTCTGTCCCTCCCCCACTCACGCAGTGTTCTCTGGCTCTTGCAAAATAAACATTAAAAAAAAAAAAAAAAAAAACCACCACAGGCAATTCTAGTGTGCAACCATAGCTGAAAACTACTCAGTCCAAATGAAAGTTTTTGTCTCTATTTGATATAGTTCCAAATATAATGAGAAACTGCTATATCAGAATCACTACACGGGGCACCTGACTGGCTCAGTCAGTTGAGCATCCAACTTTTTTTTGTTGTTGTTCATTTATTTCTGAGACAGAGAGAGACAGAGCAGGAGCAGGAGAGGGGCAGAGAGAGAGGGAGACACAGAATCAGAAGCAGGCTCCAGGGTCTGAGCTGTCAGCACAGAGCCCAATGCGGGGCTCGAACTCACAAACCATGAGATCATGACCTGAGACGAAGTCGGTCGCTCAACTGACTGAGCCACCCAGGTGCCCCAAGCATCCAACTCTTGATTTCTGCTCAGGTCCTGAAACTGAGCCCTGTGTCAGGCTCCACACTAAGCATGGAGCCTGCTTAAGATACTCTTTCTTTCTTTCTTTTCTTTCTTTTCTTTCTTTTCTTTCTTTCTCAATCTCTAAGATACTCTCTCTTTCTTCCACCCCCCCGCCCTTTCCCCTGCTAACACTCTCTCTCTAAAATGAAAAAAAAAAAAAGAGGGGCACCTGGGTGGCTCAGTCAATTGAGTGTCCAACTTCGGCTCACATTATGATCTCACAGTTCGTGGGTTCAAGACCCATGTTGGGCTCTGTGCAAACAACGCAGAGGCTGGAGCCTGTTTCGGATTCTGTGTCTCCCTCTCTCTCTGCCCCTACCCTGCTCACACTTTGTGTGTGTGTGTGTGTGTGTGTGTGTGTGTGTGTGTGTCTCAAAAATAAATAAAAATAAAAAAAAAAAAAAGAATCACTAGGCAGACACTTCTCAAAATCATATTCAAGATAATCTTCATTGATAACATACATATACAAACCTTTTTTAAATAATTGTGTATTGGGGCACCTGGGTGGCTCAGCTGGTTAAGTAACTGACTCTTGATTTCAGCTCAGGCCTTGATCTCATGGCACATGAGTTTGAGCCCTCCTTGCTATTAGCCGCGGGGAGCCTGCTTTGAATGCTCTATCTCCCTCTCTCTCAGCCACTCCCCTGTTTGTGCTCTCTCTATAAATAAATAAGCTTTATTAAATAAAGTTATGTATTTACTTTTACAGCTTTTTGTTAAGTCCAAGTGATATGTTTTCCACATGTATCAGTAAGGATTTCACAAATAAGATTCCATTTTTTTAAAACTGAGTCAATTTTTTTTAAAAATTTAAATAAAGAACAGTTATAAGAAATAAGGCAAGCATTGTGAAGAAGGTAAGCAAACAAAAAAAGTCTGGTTAACTTTGACCAAGGTGCTTATTAAAAATACAGACTTAGAGCCCTATCCCAGCAGTCCTGAACCATAAATGTTGGAAGCAGGATCCATAAATGTAAAGGTGATCCTTATTCACTAAAGCTTGAGAAATGCTCTAATAATAAGAGGTATTTCAGTCTTTTGCCACTGAGCAGAGAACAAGTTTGGATGTGAAAGGGAACCCTCTCATTCCGTTCATTTCACTACCATCACTTCCTGGTCTCTAGAAGGGTAAGCCCCGGCTACACCTGCCCAGTGAGGAAGAAGTACAGTTTCTGCTTCAACACTTAGATCCCATGCAGACTTCCCAGTCCATCCCCTTATTACAAGTGGCCCAGAACCAGAGCTCATTCTGATTTTACTCTGTTCCTTTCACCCGTCTCATCTTCTTTACAAGAGCCCCATGCCTTGGGTATTCCCACTCCAATATGACCACCTCTTGTTCCATGCTCATTCACCTTTCTAATTACCCTGTGAAACTAATTCTTTCAAAATTTCACAAAATACTTGGGGCACCTGAATGGCTCAGTCGGTTGAGCATCCGACTTCGGCTCAGGTCATGATTTCTCAGTTCACAAGTTCGAGCCCCACATCAGGCTTGCTGCTATCAGCCTGTCACAGCGCACAGCCTACTTCAGATCCTCTATTCACCTCTCTCTTCCCCTCCCCTGCTTGTGCTCTCCCCAAAATTAATAAATATTAAAAAAAATAAAATTTCACAAAATAGTGGCACAACTTAATCACCTCCAGGTTATATTTATACTCTCAATTTCCAATGTTAAATATACTCTGTCCAAATTGTAAGTTATTTTTAAATGTTCAAAGATTATGGTATATTTATAAACCAACTCACTGGACAGAGGATTGAAAAACAGGTTTCAGTTCAAGTATCAACTCTTATACATTAGTAGTATCCAGAGATTCTCAACCTTAACCAAATATGAGAATCAGCCAGGGAGCTTTTAAAAATCTCCACATGGAGGCCATGCTCCAGTCCCATTTAAATCAGAATTTCTGGATGTGAGGATGAGACTAGGCATCTTTTTTTTTTTTTTAATTCCTCAGGTAATGCCAATATGCAACCAAGATTGAGAACCACTGAGCTAGCTAGGTTCAGCTAGAAAGATTAACAAGATAGATTTAGACGCTGTCTGCCATGGGTGGACAATACGTTTGCCATTATTACACTAAATTTACTCAGCCAAATACAGGAGACTCTTGATAGAACAGCAACTTCTGAGGACAGAAATTATAAACTTCAACACTAATGACAGGAATATGCAAGTACTTGTTTATAGTTTCCTTTTTTATCAAGAAACACCCTGTATTTGTTTACTCTGAGCTAGAAGGTGTTTTTTTAAGCCAAACATCATACCTCCAAATATGAATAGAATTTTTACAGATTTAAATAGGCTCAGATTAAACTTACAATTTTCCTCAGTGCCTATAATATCTTTTTTTTAATTTTTTTTTTTTTTTGAGAGAAAGACAAAGTGCAAGCAGGGGAGAGGCAGACAGAGACGGAGACAGAATCTGAAGCAGGCTCCAGACTCTGAGCTGTCAGCACAGAGCCCAACGTGGGGCTTGAACTCACGGACTGTGAAATCATGACCCAAGCCGAAGTCAGATGCCCAACCAACTGAGCCACCCAGGTGGCCCCCTACGATATCATTTATACCCACCAATGAACTAGAGAGATACTAAGCAAGAAAGTTAAAATGAACAGATACTATTGCCCATATGTACCACAAAGCATATTCAAATATAGTTCAATACCATCAAAGTTCAATACCATACATCACAAACAATTTCAATTGTTTTTGGAGACTCAATGATATAAATCCCTTTCAAGATTATATTTATTATACTCAGTAAAATTAGATCTATTAGATCTATCTTGTACAAACAGACTGCACTCTATATCATGAATCTTTGAGTATGTGAAATTCAGGTTTAAAAACCTATTTTGTAATAAATATACCACCAAATATTATTTACTATTCATTATGAAGTAAAAAGTATATCCAAAAAGTAATAATAAAAAAAGTAATAAAATTCACTTTATTTTTTCCACTTTACTCTTGGTATGACAAAGAAATAATGTTTAATTTTAGGAAGCTACAATTCTTCTAATAAATGAACACCTGGCAAAGAGAGTCACAGTTGTATCCACTTCCTGCCATAAATGCCAGCAGCAAGTACATCCAATTTCAAGTTCCTCTGAAGCCAATGAGTGGGCAGAAGATAATCACAGCCAAAATGGAGAACACATGGCATTCATTCTTTGAAAAAAACCAGCCGTGGATTACAACCAGGAGGGGAAGCCATCTGTCACAAGAAAAAGGTGGCAATAGCTGTCAAGGACTATAACATGCCACCTTAACCTGGGCATAATCAAGCGTTAGATTTTAATTCCAGCTAACTCTTGTAATAAAAAACATTTTTTCAAACTTCTTAGTGTCAAATCATGAATGGAATGGGTAAGAGGAAGAAAAACCACCAACACTGTATAATTCTTCCAATACTGTGATTCTTATCTCACTACTAGGAAGAGTAACAACACAGCAGGTAGAAACCATACACATGCAAAAAATTTAGAAACAAATTCAATTCAAATTCTACAGAAAGCACTGGCAGTTTTATCTGCATTACATTTCCAGCCTATGAACATTTGCCCAAAATTTAAAAAAAAGAAGCAAGCAACTTCCCAAATACGGAGGTAAAGTGAACCACAAGGCAAAATTCAACCTTTACCACTGCCCCACCCTTCACCTAACAACACCCCTCCAACCACCCTAATCCCTCTCAATCCCTGCAAAACACTGTAATGCAACATTTTTAAGATCAATGTGAGCAAAGCATCCTTTTTAGTGACATATACTTATGCAAAATTCAGCAAAAAAAAAAAAAAAAGAAAGAAAGAAAAAAAGGACAGCACATAAAATAAACCTGATGGGTAAATATAAGCATTGTGTTACCCATTCTCAAAAAATCTCCACCGCCTTGTTGAAGGTTAAGTCTTCTTCATACAAAGGCACATAGTTTAAATTATTTATGGACAGTTTTGGGTCTAACTAACCAGCCAGGAACTCCACCACAAAAAGAAAACAGAGCAGTAAAAAAATTATTTCCAGCAGTATTACATTCCTTTTGGGAAAGCACTCTATAATTCATGGATGAGTCATTATGGAAATAAAAATGTTAAATAATGGATATGACTGTAACTGAAAATTCTGAGCACTAATTACCCTACTCAAAGTTCCTGGTAACTCCTTCAGGAATATTAAGGCTATACTGCTAGTGATTAGTTATCCAAATGAAACTTATTATCTATTGTGACCCACTTTCCAGAAAAACAGATCCCACGCTACAGTTTCCCTTCTCAGAGCAGACTATAAGGTACATTGGATACTTCAAAAAGTGTTATACAATTATTACTTGTATTGATGAAATATTTGACTCCTTCAACATCTATTGCATTGCATACCTATTATGTCAGGTAACCCTGTCCATAATTTTACACGTATTATCTTCTTTAATTTCATTTACTATCACAACCATAACAGCATTTTTTCCATTTGACAACTGATAAAACTCCATGAAGGTTCTCTGTTCTTTATATACAAGCATTAGTTTTATGCTGCCTACTTTGGAAAGAACATCAATAATAGTCAAGTACTTCTCATTCCCAGAAGTGCTAACTTGGTTATATGAATCGGTCTTAAATTAGGGCATTATAATCAAGGTGAAGAGACTACTAGAGAACTCCATTCAAATGACTGACAAAAATAAAATCAGATCATTTTACAAGAAAGACTCTCTAGAGACCACCTGTCCAGCTCTCTGGGTTTTACAGATGAAAAAACTGGGTCCAAAAAGATTAAACAACACACCTAGTTACTGAATAGCAAGGACAGGACCAAAAGAAGAATGCAAGTCTCCCTCTTTAAAATTCATTGTCCACTACACCAGTGATTCTCAAGCTCATCAGACCCAAAGCCACCCCTTCCCTTTTAATAACAAATATTTTGTGATGTAACCTTTACTATCCAAAATGAAAATTCATAGGATAATAAGCCCATCCTCACAGAAATCAAAAAATATAATGCTCTATGAAAAAAAAGGATTTTATAATAAAATGTGTGTTAATATGTCAATGCTAAGTGTGTGTGTGTGTGTGTATGTGTGTGTGTGTGTGTGTGTAAATGCTGTGGCACAGCTACACCCAGAGACACATGTACTCCCAAATAGGGGCTGAATAAGTGGTTGCTTCCAACAAGGCAACGCTGCTGCTAAAGTGATTTTCCAATAAGAAAAACTCTAGGTAATGTTCCAAACAAAATACAATCTTCCATCAACTTACACAGTAGTCCCACTGATAGAAAATTCAGCATATATTGAAGCCATTCAAAAAACGTTAATATAATTATGCACACATTTATGTAGTTAGGATCTTAGAAACAGATATTTCACCTACGTAAATTTCTGGCAAGACATTTGAAAATCATGGAATGTGGGGGAATTTTTTAATACGAAGGGATATCCTAAACGTCACAGGCCCTCTCTACCCTAAATCCAAAAAATATCTCCTGCCTCCAACTTATTTGAGCAGCCAATGTTAGCATAATTTTCCAACAACTGAGAACCAATACACCTCATCTTGAAAATAAGTACCTATTGTCAGAAATACTAAGAGAAAATCAGGAATTTATCTGCTATCATTTAAATAGATTCCTTCCTTATCTGCCTCATCTACTGAAAATGCTCTGTACTGTGGATAACACACTTTCACAGAGAAGTAAGAAATATACCCCAGGAAATTACAGGAAAGAATGGAAACACTCATAAAAGTGTGATTCTCTCCTTAGAATCCAGCACCTATTCTAAGTTCCTATGCCCATGAAGAAGAGCCATGTGGCAAGAGTTAAGTTACTAATTATTCAGGTGATCAATCTATGAAAAATAATCAAAGTTAAGAATGTTTTCTGAATATATTCTTACAACTTCTCAGATTTTTTAAAGTTTATTTATTTATTTTGAGAGAGGGGGAGAGCATGAGCAGGAGAGGGGCAGAGAGCAAGGAAGGGAGAGGATCCCTAACAGGCTATGCACTGCCAGTGCAGAGCCCAACACGGGGCACAAACCCACAAACCATGAGATCATGACCTGAGCCGAAATCAAGAGTCGAACACTTAACCAACTGAGCCACCCAGCAGGCCCCCAACTTCCCAGATTTTAAATCTCATACAACAGTCTTCACTTTGCTCCCAATAGGTTTATAATGTAAACACACATAATACAACTGTGTAAAGTTATTTTCAATATTATGCTTAAACAAATATTTATCTGTGAACAGCTAATTAAAGTTTTACTTTCATTTTAATACCATTATCTCAGACCAACAATAGCAATGATACTGGTATACAAAGAAAAATAGAGACAGATGGCTGTCCAAAACTCGTTACTCCAAACTATAACACTATATTTTTTTGACAATGAAAATACCTGAGTTACAGATATTTCCCCTAGATTTCATAAAATGTGTAATAAAAACTCAATATAAACAATGAACAAACCTAAAAAAAACACTTCCTTCAGTTGTGCTTTTAAAATACTATGAAAATTAAAAACAGGGGTGCCTGGGTGGCTCAGTCAGTTAAGCATCCAACTCTTGGTTTCAGCTCAGGTCATGATCTCGTGGTTTTATGAGTTGAAGCCCCGCGTCCGACTCTACTGGCAGCACAGAACCTGCTTGAGATTCTCTCTCTCCCCCTCTCTCACTGCCCCTGCCCCACTCACACTGCCTCTGTCTCTCTCAAAATAAGCTTTAAAAAAATGAAAAAGTTTCTTCATCACAGAATTTTACAGCATGAAGGAAAACTTACATGTTAACCTGTCCAATTCTCTCTTTCAGGGCCAAAAAAAAAAAAAAAAAAAGGTATTGTGTAGTAAAACAGTGACAACTTCTCTTCATATCTTATGCCAGCAGTATTAGAAAATAAAAATACATAATTTCTCTTTTTTACCATACAGAGAATTTAAAAACCAAATCAAAATGAAACATACAGAATTAACAAGCCTAAACATATACAATGTAACTTTAGCAGAAGGCAGCATAATCATGGGCTCACCATTCAAAAACAGTCCCTTATTTTAAGTTTAGTGAGAGGAAAAAGATATTGTATTGCTCAAGTACAAACTAAATAGTAAAAGTTACACTAAAAAAAAAAAAAAAAAAAGAAGGGGCGCCTGCGTGGCTCTGTCAGTTGTGCATCCCACTCTTGATTTCAGCTCAGGTCATGATCCCAGGGTCATGGAATTGAGTCTCACTCACACATCAGGCTCTGCACCGAGCATAGAACCTACTTGGGATCCTCTCTCTCTGCCCCTCTCCCCCACCAGCATGCAAACACTCTCTCTAAAAAATAAAATACAAAATAAAAATATAAAAAAAACTAAAAAAAGACACAAACCAAAAATCAGACTTGTAACTATACAGAACTGATGATTTACGAGAGAGAAGGTGTGTGGAGGGACAGGTGATTTAGGTGAAGGGGATTAAGAGTATACTTATCTAGATGAGCACTAAGTAATATATGGAACTGTTGAATCACTATATTGCACACCTGAAACTAATATAATACTGTATGTTACTACACTGGAATTAAAGTTCTTAAAAAATATATTTTTAACTAAAAAAAAAGTTATACAAAATTTTCCATGAGTATGGCTTAATATGCATTGCCGGCCAATATTCTTAGTCTTTAAAACTGAGCTCTCTCTCTTTCCAAATTTTACAATGCATTCCAATAGCTAAGCAATGGTAATACAGATTCCTAATGTCAAGAAATTCTCGATGATTTGCTCTCTTCTTTTTTGGGGCAACAAAAAAGAGCTCAGGCACTGCTCATGAGATAATTCTGTGGACTCGTCTATGGTTTTGCCATAGCTTGGCCAGCCCCGGATTGCAATTCTCTGTTATTCCCAAATAAACCTATCTTTTGCTGGTTTAAAAAAAAAAAAAAAAAAAAAAAGCTAATTTTTAAAGTATGCAGTATTCTTGAAGAATTTAGGTCTTCTTTCTTTCAGGGTTATGGATATAGTTATATTAAACAAAGTCAGAGAGTGAAGAACTAAATTAAGTATTAGTGTGAACACAACTCCAACCAAAAATATATCAATATATACTGTCCCCTTTTTAACTTCTTTACAGTAAAAAATGGGTAATTGATGAGACAAAGAGGAATCCTTACCACAAAACACTCAATAAGGAGAATAGTTACTGATTATCCACATGTAAAACTAACTGGCTATTAAGAAAGCCTACCCAAGAAATCTCAAAGGACAAAGAAATATATGCTATCAACAAACAACAACAACAACAAAACACTGGTTTTTTTGGCCTTTTTCAACTTGTTGCTCTTTCTTTCACTGATGCTTCTTCTAAGGGTTACTATATATTTCTAGAAATCTATTATCTTCATATCCATTTTACCCTATAAAATAAGACAATGTTTGAAAAAACTCCAAGAGAAAAATGTTTGTATTCTTTGCACATATCCTCCAAATCACTAAAATTACTTTAATTTTAATGTGTTAATTCAGGAGTCTAAAAACTCAAGGCAACAAGTTACCACCTTACCAAGTTTTCACAGTGCTTTCAGTTTTATTTCTAGTTAGGGTAGTTCACCAGAAAAATACAATGATATAAAGTAGATGCCCAATATTTGTTAAATCAAAAATAAATGATAATAAACATTAAAACTAGCATTTAATGGGGCACCTGGTTGGCTCAGTCGGTTAAGCATCCAACTTCAGCTCAGGTCATGATCTCGCAGTTCGTTGAGTTTGAGCACCACATCAGGCTCTGTCCTAACAGCTCAGAGCCTAGAGCCTGACCAGATTCTATCTCTCCCTCTCTCTCTCTGGCCCTCCCCTGCTCATGCTCTGTCTCTCTCACTCTCTCTCTCTCACACACACACAAAAATAAACATTAAAAAATTTGTTTTAACTAGCATTTAATAATAGATGAATACTTAAAAGCAAAAATGAACTACTGGGACCTCAACAAAATAAAAAGCTTCTGCACAGCGAAGGAAACAATCAGCAAAACTAAAAGGCAACCGATGGAATGGGCGAAGATATTTGCAAACGACATATCAGATAAAGGGTTAGTGTCCAAAATCTATAAAGAACTTAAACTCAACACCCAAAAAACAAATAATCCAGTGAAGAAATGGGCAAAAGACATGAATAGACACTTCTCCAAAGAAGACATCCAGATGGCCAACTGACACATGAAAAAATGCTCAACTTCACCAATCATCAGGGAAATACAAATCAAAACCACAATGAGACACCACCATACACCTGTCAGAATGGCTAACATTAACAACTCAGGCAACAACAGATGTTGGCAAGGATGTGGAGAAAGAGGATCTCTTTTGCACTGTTGGTGGCAATGCAAGCTGATGCAGCCACTCTGGAAAACAGTATGGAGGTTCCTCAAAAAACTAAAAACAGAACTACCCTACAACCCAGCAACTGCTCTACTAGATATTTATCCAAGGGATACAGGTGTGATGTTTCAAAGGGACACATGCACCCCAATGTTTACAGCAGCACTATCAACAACAGCCAAAGTATGGAAAGAGCCCAAATGTCCATCGATGCATAAATGGATAAAGAAGATGTGGTATATATATACAATGGAGTATTATTTGGCAATCAAAAAGAATGAAATCTTGCCATTTGCAACTACGTGGATGGAACTAGATGGTAGTATGCTAAGTGAAATTAGTCAGAGAAAGACAAATATCATATGACTTCACTCATATGAGGACTTTAAGAGACAAAACAGATGAACATAAGGGAAGGGAAACAAAAATAATATAAAAACAGGGAGGGGGACAAAACAGAAGACACTCATAAATGTGGAGAACAAACTGAGGGTTATGGGAGGGGTTATGGGAGGGGGGATGGGCTAAATGGGTAAGGGGCACTAAGGAATCTACTCCTGAAATCATTGTTGCACTATATGCTAACTAATTTGGATGTAAATTAAAAAAAAATAAAATAAAATGAAATTCTCATAATGAAAAATTAAAATAAAAAAATTTTTAAAAAGGCAAAAAAAATAACAGATGATCACTTCCATAGCTTGGCAGGAAAAGGAAAACATTATCAATAGATCTCAAAGCAGGACTTTTTATTCAATTACATAAACTCACTCTAAAACTCTGAAGTACTTTTTTGGCCTTCTAGACTAGTGAAGCCTTCTTCTATTTAATTTGTCTGAGCTAAATTTTGACCTATTAGGTTTTACCCAGTCTTTTCCCATTACTCACTATGACTGAAGAAATAGTATAATTTCCTAAACAATGACAAAGAAGTTAAAGTCTTGCTGATGTCGGCAAAAGTCTATGCTGTCAGCAGAGCCCACTTTGGATCCTGTCCCGGGTGCTCTCTGCCCCACGCGCTCTCTGCCCCGCGCACATGCGCATGCACTCTCTCTTTCTGTCTCTCTCAAAATAAATAAATAAACTTAAAAAAAAAAAAAAAAGACTATAACATCTTATTACAACATTGAACAGACAAGAGAACAGGAACATTAAGCTAAAGAATAAACAAGTAAAGAACCTTAGCGGCAACCTCTTCTCAGAGTCAGAAGATCCCTAAGGCCTTTGGAGTGTTTGTCCCTTCTGCCTGTAATATTTTACCCCAGTCACATCACTCAGGTCTCTCTTTGCTCAAGTAACATATTCAAAGAGGCATAAAGCACTTTTGCTGCATATTGAAATACAATGGTTAAGTCAATGAACATCATTTTAATGTAAAAGACTGAAATGACAAACTATGATTATTTAAACTCATCCATGGCTAAATTTTTCTCAAAAATTAATGAACCAAACATGTCACTTCAAAAACAGTAACTGACAACATATCTTGCCAATAATAAAATCTGAATTTTCAAGCAAAAATTAGAATTTTGAAAAGCTTCTATTTCCTGTCTGGTGAGCTTCACAGCTTACCAAATCTTTTCGGATGAGATAAGAATATTAATGAATGTAAATTTTTTTAATTTTTCTAATGAAATATTGCAACATTTGGAAGATCTGCACAACACAATGAACCAGTATCTTCCAAATGACCAATACATAATGTTTCAAGTGTTGGAGAAAGTATATGTATTCATGTGCATCCTCTACATATGAAAATCTGCTTAAAGTACAAGACAGACCAATTTATTTTAATGTAACAAAATATGGAAAACTCATTGATAAGATTTCAAATTCCACAGTGCAACTACCACTTGCTGATGAAAATGTTCTATAACTGGATTATGGTTATGGTTGCAACCTCAGTAAATTTACTTTAAAAAAGTCACTGAACTATACACTTAAATGAGTTTTATGGCATATAAAACATACCTCAAATGAAGTATCAAGAAAAAAAAAAACTACTACTATTCGTTGAATTTTGGTGTGGTTTCAAAATATATCCACAATTATCTAAAAAGGCTTTTAAAATCCTTTTTCCAACCGCATTATTTATGTGAGACCTGATTTTCTTCAAATACTTTAACCAAACAAAAACTACAATAGATCACTGAAAGCAGCAGCAGTTATGAAAATCAGCTATCTTCTATGAAGCCAGACATCAGACTTACAAAACTATTTTTCATTAAAAATGTTACTTTTGCTAACATTTAATGGGTTTACTTTTAAATATATTAATAATAAGTTGTTTTAAATTTCTATTTTACTCTCTAATATAGCAAATATTGATAAAGCCCACAGAAACAAAAGTTGATTGGGGCTCAATAACTTTTACAAGTATACAACATCCTAAGGCCAAAACATTTGAGAACTGCTGCTAAAAGGGATCATACAAGTGTCTTAGGGGTCATCCAAGACCAGAATAGTTATCCAAAGGGTGATTTCAAATGAAATAGGTCTCTGCATATCATAAACTCTAGAAGTATATAACCCACCAGCTGCTGTTAAAGGATGGTACAGTGTGCATATCAAAGTTGAACTACTTCTCACCTTAGCTCACAAGGCCTCCACAGATGACTGTAAAAGCTAGACAGGTGTCACTTCAACCCAGTATTTTCCATTAATTGTCAAAATGTAACAATTTACCATGAGCCTAGTAAGGAGGAAAGAGTGCCAGAACAAAGAGAAAGAAGTAGTTTCAATTAGCATTACTGCGAGTAATATGAAAAAATTATGACAGATCTGTTAAAAACTTCCCAACTCCAAGAAAAAAAAATTGGTATTTTTAGAGATGCATATGGCAACACAGAAAAAGAACAATACAGTTCAAAAAAGCATTTTTAATCTTGTCCATAAGATGAGATTAAGGACAACAATAGGACATATAACAATACAAAGTTAATCATCTTCTCACTGAAAGCACATTTTCTGCAATATTTCCCTTTTTGACAAATGTACTCTAAATTCATTATGCAAAGCTCATGATCTTCAATGAGCTTGTTAACTAAAATAAGACAAAGGACATCTATTACTGAAGTTTGTTTATGACAGGAGTATCAACCATTATCACCGTTTTTTAACGAACAGTGATTTTTAGGAATTGACTCACTCAAGTTGTCTGCCTTCAAAGAAAAATACCACAATGAAGAAGATCAAAACACAAAAATAGCTCAGTGAGAAAATACATATAAAACATAAACCATTTAATAGCTTCTCTCCTCCTCTCCACTCCTTACTCCCACAAGCAGAGTTTGTGATACTGAACTAACTAGATCAGTAAATTTTCCAACATTAACAAGCATACACATAATAACATCTATGTGTATGGACCTAATGTCAAAGTCATTAGTCTCTTATTTCCAAACACACTTTCCAGTTCCACTTTCTAATTTCTATCCACTTTTCATCAATGGCAAAAACATTTCCCCCATTTCAATACCACGGTCCATCACAGTCTTCTCTTGCCATAATAGTCGATATCCAAATATTCATTTGAAAATACCTCATGATTATGCACCTTCTTCTCCATTCCTATTACCCACATTAATCCAGACCTTTTGCAACAAAGTCAATTTCTTTCCCTGCCTTTCTTGATTCAATCCATTCTGCTGACAACAATAAAAACTGCACCTAAATAGTACTTTTTGTTATGTCATTCATTTCCTTGTTCAAGAAATCCCTGGGGCAACTTCCTATTACTTTCTTCAAATTCCTCTTCAAATAAATCCCAGATTAAGAAAGAAAAATATTACACACTTTAAAGGATGAACTGAATTGTATCTCAATAAAGCTATCAAAAAGAAGAGAGAGAAAAAGTAAGGGAGGGAAGGATTAAAGGGGGTGGGAAGATGGGGAGTGCAACTCCCTAAATGGTTCTTCACAAAGTACCACTTTACTCTACACCACTTCAGACATTCTGAAGAGCTGATAGACTAAGCACACCCACACAGTTGCCAAAGACATTCTGGCTTCCCTGTAACCAATTCTAGTGATGGTCAAGCCTTACTTTCTGAAACTGACTCTTCCAACAAACGGATATAGCTTTGTTAGAAAATACAGTATATTCTTCAATGGAGCCAGAAATCTATAACCTTCTTATTTGCACTCATTTTTCTAGCATTGCCTTCCCCCCCAAAAAAGTAACGAAAAAGAAAAAACACTCCCTTCTACATGGCTGCGTATCAAATACACAGCATAAAAATAAAATGTCGTTAAGTCTTCCCTTCTTTAGTTCTCTCAACCACCTCTTGTAAGCATGGGTTCTAGGCCCCTCCAATACCCTTCTGGGCAAACAGGGCACCCATAACATGATGTCAAGTTCTAGGAGCGGTATGATTTTAAAAAGTAAAAGGGGGGAGGGGACGCAGCCTGGGTGGCTCAGTTAAGCATCTGACTCTTGATTTCGGCTCAGGTCATGATCTCGGCTCAGGTCATGATCTCAGGTTTGTGAGACTGAGCCCCGTGTCAGACTCTGTGCTAACAGCCCATAGCCTGTTTGAGATTCTCTCCCTCTCTCTCTCTTCCCCTTCCCCACTCATGCACACTCTCTCTCTCAAAATAAACAAACTTTAAAAAAATAAAATAAAAAGTAAAACTCTGTCCTCCCTTATTCAACATAACTAAAAAAAACAAGTTCATTTTCTGGTTTCTTTGACATAAGAAAATCAAAAGTGGATTTCCCAACTCATATTTAAGCTACTATCTGCAAAGTTACTATAAATTAACAAATCCCTAAAAACTATTCTGTCACTGAGATGAAATCACTAGACTGCACTGTGAAATGCAAGAAGAGAATGTGGAGGGAAGAAGCAGCTGCAATCCTCTGGCAAATTCCTCCTCACAAATAAGCCTTATCAGATATTTGCACAACATTTTTTATTAGATTCACTGAATCATTTTTCATAACACTTCACTACATTCAAAGTAGAGCAAATTTACCAATTCTGCAAGAAGCCAATTTCTTATCCCCACCTCATACTTCGGATATGACAAAATCCAATGGAAAGGTAGCTTAAACTTGTAGAAGCCAAACATGAACAAATTTTCCTTCTCAAAATAATTAACTCCCCCAAAGGAACGTATCTATTTTACATCTGACTTAATTTTCTCAGGGCATGCTACATAGTTCCTTTAACACATCTCACTTTTGAAACACCAAAAAAGATTACATCCAGAAAATAGATTCGGACATACCAATTTATCCACAATAAATCATTTTGCTTTATCATTCATAATTCATCTCTATGTTAAAACAGAATTATCAAAAGAAAAGTTAAACAGTTTATCTCTCATAATTCTGCTTTATCATTCATAATTCATCTCTATGTTAAAACAGAATTATCAAAAAGAAAAGTTAAATAAATAGTCCAAGACACAGATTCCAGATTTTAAGATCAGACTTTAAATGAGAGTAAAACAGGGGCGTCTGGCTGGCTCAGTCAGTAAAGTGAGGGACTCAATCTCAGGGTCATGAGTCAAGCCCCACACTGGGCATGGCGCCTACTTAAAAAATAAATTAATAAGTGACAGTGAAATAATTAGGAACCTCATGAAAAAGCTTATTTAAATTCAAATAGCTTTCAGAGAGCCTGGGTGCCTCAGTTGGTTAAGCATCCTACTTCAGCTCAGGTCATGATCTCACAGTTCGTGGGTTCGAGCCCCGCGTCGTGCTCTGTGCTGACAGCTCAGAGCTGGAGCCTGCTTCAGATTCTGCGTCTCCCTCTCTCTCTCTGCCCCTCCCCTGCTCACACTCTGTCTCTCAAAAATAAATTTAAAAAAAAAACAAAAACATTAAATTCAAATAGCTTTCACCATGTGACAAATCAAGGTACAACCTAAAACTAAAAATGTTAATAGCCACCAGCAGCCTAACAATGAGAACAAATGACCAAAGATTTATATAGGGTTAGTTTATCTTTTTGTATTTCTGAACTTGAAAATTTTCTTGATCCTTAAATAAATAAAATCAAAATTCAAAAATCAAAGTCCTGAATAAAATCAGAGTCCAAAAACAAAAAAAATACACAAAAACATTAAATTCACTTGCCACACTAGAGTATTAGATAGAATTTACTCTCACCACACAAAATCCCAATGAAAGTGCTTTAAAATAATTATTTTCAAAACTAAGCTTCCAAGTGAAATCAACATAAGAGAAATATTACAAGGCATAATATCAAAAAAAGAAGTATGACAATATCTTGTTAAAGGTTGGTTAGATAAAATAAAACATAAATCATCCAAAGCCTTAGCTCTGCAATTCAACCAAGCTCATAGCTGGACTTTTATTCTTCACCAAACATACACTAAGAAACTTCCCCATTCTCAATTTAAAGAAAAAAAAGAAAGGTCTTTCCTATTAAAACATGTATTGTCCCAGGGCACCTGGGTGGCTCAGGAGGTTAAACGGCCAACTCTTGATTTCAGCTCAGGTCATGACCTCACGGTTTGTGGATTCGAGCCCCATGTCGGGATCTGCACTGACAGCATGGAGCCTGCTAGAGATTCTCTTTCTCTCCCTCTCTCTCTCTCTCTCTCTCTCTCTCTCTCTCTGCCCTTTCCCCACTTGTACGCTGGCTTGCTCTCTCAAAATAAATAAACTTAAAAAAATGTTTTTAAATAAAAAAATTAAAAACCATGCATTGTTTCGTATCTCTAGCCACCAACATTTGAAAGTTCAGCAACAAAAGGAGTATGAGATATAAAAACACCTGGGTATTTATTTTAGAAACAATTTTCTAAAAGGACTCCATAATAATGAACCATACACATTAAGCAATTTTTATAGCAAATGTGTTTTTACATTTGACAGGATTCTAGAACAAACTTCTGTGGCCCAATCAGATCAAACATTTAGAATGCATCTAAATCCCCACTCTCAAACTGGAATGAGGAAATTTGTTTAATTACTGTAAATCCTATTAAACCAATCTTCTTTGTAAAGTGGAAAATGTCCGACCTCTCAGGGCTCTGGAGGGTATAATGAATGCAGAGTTTAATTAGGGCCCACTGTTGGCTCACTATAATCTATTAATTAGCATTCCCAGTTCTCTGTATCTCACTGCAATGTCTCACTTTACTTTAAAATTGCACCCTTTGCTTTTTGGACCAAAGTTATACAATTTTAGGATTGTGTGGTAATTACAGAGGGTACAGGAAGAATATATTCCTGCCAGCACTGGTGCTTAATTAGGGCAAGGGGCGGAATCTAGATAAGGCTGTGTTCACCCTCCTTCAGTGCATATGGTTTTTTTGGCATCATAGCCTGTGGACTGTTTCACTTCCACTGGACTGAAGTGCTGAGTCCCCACTACACTCTTTGCAGAAGACTCAAATACTCTGCCTTTCAATGTAGCTTGGTAATTAGAAAGGATATTGCTTTTTACCCACACAGCTTTCAAAGTATAGGCATAATTAGCTGCCTCAATTATTTGAAAATAAAGACATATACCATTAATTTTTTTCCTGTTAAAATGGACATTTCCAAAGTGTTTGATAATAAAAACCATCTTGGTGAAAGGCATATTTTCAGCATCATCAAGAAAGGTACACGGAAGCTAGCTAATTCAACAATAAATCCAGTAATCTCCATTCAACTTCTACCAAAATCCACTTTAAATTATATATATACTTCCATTTATACACATTACATTTATTCACACAAACACACTATCAATATATTGAAAGGTAGAAACTATAAAGGGAACTGTTCATTCATTCACTATTTATAACAATAAGTTATAGCTGAGCCACTTCTCAGGTAAATGTAAGTAAACTGATTTTTATTAACATTTGAGATTAAATAATACTCAAGTATCATGCACTATGACTCCTGTCTAAATACAAAGTACCTCATATTTGAGCATTGATATACTATTGTACTCCAATTTATCAATCTGATTTTTATAAATGAAAAAAACCTAGTACCTACCCTCAAAATACAGACCCAGTTTTTAAGACCTGTGCTATATTGATACCTTACCACAAGACCAAATAAAGCAAACTTATTTTTTCTCTCTTGATATTTATAATTCAACACCAAACTGTAAAAACTTTCAGAATGTTATCTATTATTTCTTATTTAGGAATGATAAACTTTTGGTGTTGTACTTCACTTTCTGAGAACATAAATGTGAACTGAAGAAAATGTGTTTCCCCATTCTATTGTCATAGATCACCTAAATATTTTATCTTGTACATTAATGATTCTCAAGGTGAGGAGATTATCAATCACCTGGATGGCTTTTTTTTTTTTAAATAAACATATCTAATACCTAAGATTTTAAATATTTTTTTTTGTACACACATTCCTTCTACTAAGGGTCACTGTCACAGTTAACAATCATTATGTATAGGAGTCTGTCACTACCCTGAAGTGTAGTAGGCAGAAAAAAAGGTTGAAAAGCATCAGGCCAACGGTCCCTTGTTTCTTTTCCCTTCTGTCACAATTGAGCTCAAAGATGACAGGAGAATCATCATGAATTCCCTATGTCTAGACTAGTTGAAGAATTAGAAGTACTCCATTCTAAAGATCCCAAACTTGGGGCACCTGGGGGTGGCTGAGCCCCAGGCCAGGCTTGCTGCTAACAGCACAGAACCTGCTTCAGATTCTCTGTCCCCCTCTCTCTCTCTGCTCCTCCTCTTCTCGCATGCCTTCTCTCTAAAATAAATACACATTTAAAAGAAATAAAAAATAAAATATAGGTTGCTGGATTCTATCTCCAAAGCTATTTATGAAGCAAGACCAGGATATCTATATTTTAAATAAATAAATATATCAGAACCAACATTAGGAACCCTGTCCTTACTTTTAAGATCTAACACGGGGGTCTCTTTTAGTTCTTTTCTTTCTTTTCACGTTGTTAAAGTCTTGAAGACTCAAACTCAAGAAAATTCCTAGGAAATACTTTTTAAAGGACATTTCCTCTTTTTTAAAAAGGTTGGGTTGCTAAGAGATTTAAGTATAATAATAACACATTCAGATTGTGTGTGATGACAAATTAATCACTGGTTAAAAAGTAAAAGCAAAGTAATTGAAGTTATAATATATCTCACAAAGAAGAAAATTCTCATACTTTCTAATTATTTTGAAAGCTCATTCAAATGAATTAAAGGTTTAGTTTTTAATTCATATTGTACTACCAAATAAATTTGAAACATTTTAACTGTGATGTTAGCTTAACTAGTACACGCACAATATATAGGCATTAAAATAATGATTCAGATACACATCATAGAGCTTTAATATACAGCAGAAATGTTGGCTAAAAAAGGTCAAAATGTTAACACCTATAATATTCTACTTGTATAAATTGTATATGTGTATATGCACAGAAATAGTTCATTAGGGAGAAACAGCAAAATGTTAATGATGGAAAAACAAAGTTATAAGAGAATTTGGGATAAATTTTGATTTCATACCTGTGTTTTCCAGTACTATTTTTATGATCAGAGAAAAGCGATTTTTATTACTGAGAAAGTAAGTTTGGGGCTTTAAAATACATAACAATACAACTAGCAACCTTCTTCAAAAACCAAGATTTGGGGCACCTGGGTGGTTCAGTCAGTTAAGCATACAACTTCAGCTCAGGTCATGATCTCATGGTTCGAAAGTTCGAGCCCCGCATAGGACCCTGTGCTGACAGCTCAGAGCCTGGTGCCTGCTTCAGATTCTGTGTCTCCCTCTCTCTGCTCACGCTCTGTCTCTCTCTCATAAATAAATACGTAAACATTAAAAATAATAATAATAACCAAAACAGCAGATATAAATGCCTGAACTGAGTATTAGTAATAGAACGGTAAAATAATAAACAGAAATCTTAAATCAGATTCACATCATCAAAGACAGATCATTTCTAATTCCTTCTTTAATTCTTAGTATCATTCAGGAACACTAAAGAAATCCAAGTTAAGTTTATCACTTCATAATTTTTAACTAACCCCAAAATAAAGTATAAAATCAACAATGAGGTGGCTACTGTAAAACTCTCCTTTAAGGGGCACCTGGATGGATCAGTTGGTTGAGCATCTGACTATTAATTTTGGCTCAGGTCATGATCTCACAGTTCACGGTCTGAGACCTGTGTGGAGCTCTGCGCTGGTATCTGCATTGATAGCACAGAACCTGCTTGGGATTCTCTCTCTCCCCCTCTCTCTCTCTTTGCCCCTCCCCCACACACATGTGCATCTTTCTTAAAATAAACTTAAAAAAAAAAAGAAAGAGAATAGCTTATTTCATTTATATACATGAATCTGATCAATAAAGGTAAACATATATATAAAACTAACCTGGTTTTCCTCCTGCACAACTCTATACTGTTCCTTCCAAATAGTGATTTTGGAAGCTTCATCTTTTCTCAGGGCTCGTTCTTTCTTCAGCTCTGGGCTCCAGAAAGTCTTGATGCTATTCATTGAAGAACTTAATTTGCTCTCCTTTACTTCTACATCCTTCCGCAAGAGATCATTTTCTCTCAGTACTTCCTTCAGCTGTGTCTGCAGATCCATGATTGTATTATCTCTTGCCTGACGAAGAGAGTGAGGAACAGTAGATGCCATACTCACAGGAGGGAGGTGATGTTCTCCAAATGCTATGGTGTCACTAGCAACCCCACTGCTAGCTATATTGGGGCTACTGCCCATAGCAGTCATCCTGACACCATACGGCAGACGTCCCCCAGAACGGCCAAGCGTCATGGTGCTTTTAGGTGTTTCTGAACCCACATTTTCATGGTCACTTAGGTACATAGGGCCAGATGTGGCATAGGCAGCATTTAAGGATTGAATATTCTCCATTGAAAGGGTTTTCCCACTGCCACCTCCAACACTGCTTCCAGAACTCCCTCCTGTACTATTGGTTCGACGATGACCCAAGCGAGGGGAACGTGGAAGCCTAGGTGAACGCCCAGGGCTCTGGTTGCTTGGTTCCACCTTCCCAACTGAGCGAGCACTTCCATACATGGTTGCAGGTTGAACACAGGTGCCAAGAAAGATGTACAGCAGAAAGCAAAATATGAAATTCTGTGAGGTTTCTCAGTGGCTATAAGTCTGCTTAAGGCTAATCAGAAATAACAGGTCTTCAGCTGTCCAGTCTTGAAGAAATACCTTACACCATATCTGCAATGAAAAGATCACACATTAAATCCTCCAATAGTAAACATTTCCCTCTCAGAAACTTTTCTTGAGATTTCCCTATCATCTATTTATTCATTCATTCAAAATTTGTTTATAGCGCATTTCACTGTAAACATTTTAACAGTATTTTGCATGTCTCAAAACTGAATACTGAAACCATACCATGCAAATGGAAAAGAAAAAGAAATAAGAGGTATAAAGACTAGCAATGAAAAGATAAAACTCAATGTATGAATATATGATTTTCTAACTGGAAAACCCAAGTCATCAACTGACAAGTTATTAAAATAATAGAACTCTACAAATCAGTCAGACACAAGATCAATATATAAGTATCAGTACTTTCCTGTACATTAATCATAACAATTAGAAAAATGCAATTTTTTTAAACCCACCAACAGTAGCAACAAAACCATAAAACTGGTATAAATCTAATAAAAATATGCAAGCATTTTTGGAAAAAACTGTAAAACTCTACTGAAAGAACACCTGAACAAAAGGAAAGTTATCCATATTCATGGACAAGAAAATAATGTACAAGTTGTCAGTTCTTTCCCAAATACTGCAAATCCCAATGAAAATCTCCCAGAATTCTCCATATATCTCAACAAGCTGACTCTAAAATTCAAATAGAAGAGTAAAGGTGTAAGAATAACATAAACAATTTGCAACAGAAAAACAAAGAAGGAAGATGTTCCCTAAATAGCAAGATAAATTACAGGTCCATGATCCTTTACCTGTAATGCAAAAATCAAAAAAGCTCTAAAAGTAAGTTTTGTTTCTTCTTAACTCACTTAGCAGTAAAACCTAACCTGATCTGGTATGAAGTCGCTACTGTTTATAGGTTATCTCATTTAGTGTGATTATTCACACACTCATTGAGAAAACAATGTATATGATTACAGGATACTGCATAATGCCCACTGGGTACTGGGGGTAGGGGGGAATCTGGACTCCAAACCACATCTGACTGACCCCCAGGATTTCTCATAAAGACTTACAGCCCCCCTCCGTTTTTGTTTTTTTGTGTTTTTTTTTTAGGCAAGGGGGCAAAGGGGGAGTGGGGAGTGGGGAGAGAGGAAGGGAGCCGGGGAGAGAGAGGGAGAATCTCAAACAGGCTCCATGCTCAGCACAGAGCTCAACGCGGGGCTCAATCCCACAACCCTGGGATCATGACCCAAGCTGAAATCAAGAGTTAGATGCTCAACAATCTGAGCCACCCAGGCACCTCAGGACTTACAGCCTTTTAAAGCCATAGTATTTAAAATTGTACAGTACTAGTCCAGGAATACGTCTAAATTATATATGTAAGTTTAGTACATCCTAAAAGTAACATTTCAAAAGAGTGAGAAAAAGACAAATCATTCAATAAATGGGGTTTGAACTGGTGTTTGGAAAAATAAATTATATCCCTACTTCACATAATGCACAGAAATAAATTCTATGTACATTAAAGATATAAAATTTTAAAACTATCAAAAGTACTAGAAGATCCTTGTGAACTTGAGTTAAGGTAGGGCTTCTTAAGTAAGAAACAAAAAGCAAAAACCATAAAGAAAAACAAATAATAGATTTGATAATGTCAAAATGGCAAAGTATTATACCAAAAAATACTATAAGCAAAATTAAAAGAAAAACCAAAAACTAGGTGAAAAATGTATCTAACATGGGGCACCTGGGTGGTTCAGTTGCTTAAGTGGCCGACTTTGGCTCAGGTCATGATCTTGTAGTTCATGAGTTCGAGCCCTGTGTTGGGCTCTGTGCTGGCAGCTCGGAGCCTGGAGCCTGCTTCAGATTCTGTGTCTGTCTGTCTCTCTCTCTCTCTCTGCCCCTCCCCTGCTCATGCTCTTTCTCAAAAATAAACATTAAAAAAGGTTTTAAAAACATTATATATACACACACACCTATCATATGTATAAATATCTATACAAAATATATAAAAAAATTCTTACAAGGGAAATGCCAAATTTGAAAACGTGCCAATGCCAAATGGGACTAGCGGAAAGTAACTTGTATTGTAAGGAGAGGTTAGGGACAAAATGTTGGTGGAGACTTTAGGTTCACTTTATATTCATACTACAATAAAACTTGAATTATTTAAAAGGAAAATATGTTCATATTCTACAAGTATAATTAAAACACGTATCACAGATATCTACTTTATACATTTCTCTCAAAAATAAATCAGGGGTTGGGGTGCCTGGGTGGCTCAGTTGGTTAAGGGTCTGACTTCAGCTCAGGTCTTGATCTCACGGTTCATGGGTTGCAGCCTGGCGTCAGGCTCTGTGCTGACAGCACAGAGCCTGGAGCCTGCTTTGGATTCTGTGTCTCCCTGTCTGCCCCATCCCCACTCACACTCTCTCTCAAAAAATAAATTAAAATTAAAAAATTTTTTTAATAATAATAAATCAGGGGCACCTGAGAGGCTCAGTTGGTTGAGCATCAGACTTGATTTTGGTTCAAGTCATAATCTCATGAGATCAAGCTCCATATCAGACTCTGTGCTCAGCATGGAGCTTGCCTGGGATTCTCTCTCTCTCTCTCTCTCTCTCTCTCTTGTCTCTCTCTCTCTCTCTCTCTCTCTCTCCCCCTCACTCTCTCCCTTTACCCCTCTCCCTGACTCACACTCTCTCTCTCAAATAAGAAGTATTCTTCACTGAAAACACTACCCAAGAAACTCACAGTCAAAAATATGATTTTAAAGAATCCATATACTTTAGTCAAACTCCAACAGGTTATTCTTTAGAAATACGAATACACTGGCAGTCTCATCTTAATAAAGATAGCCCTAGGGTAACAACAAGCAGAAGAGAAAATACACAGAGCCCAAATCTTTACGGTTCCATCTCAGAAATAGCAATAGTACACCAAGTTCAGAAATTGCAACATTTCACTAGTAATGTTAGGAAATTCTCTCCAGGACTAACCTTAGCTCAAAAAGCAAAAATTTCTTTTCATGATTTTTTTTTTTAAAGTAAGCTCTATGCCCAACATGGGGATGGAACTCACAACCTGAAGATCAAGAGTCACATGCTCTACCAGCTGAGCCAGCTAGGCAGCCCTCCTTTCTCATAATTTATCTGGACTGTGAGGTAGGTGACAAATAATTACCTATATATTACTGTTTGAATGAATTCTATTTCAAGATCAAAGAGGGATGCAAATCTTTTTCTTTTTTTAAGTAATCTGAATATTGCTTAAGAGACATTTATTACCCACAATCCCTTCAATAATAATAACAAAAGCTAACATTTAGTATTTACTGCATGTCAGGCATTATGCTAAAAACTTATATTTAGCTTAATTTAATATTTAACATTAAGATCTAATTTAATATTTAAAAGCCTCCCTTGGGGCACCTGGGTGACTCAGTCAGTTAAGTGTCTAACTTCCAACTTCGGCTCAGATCACAACCTCACAGTTCATGGGTTCAAGCCCCAAGTCAGGCTCCATGCTGACAGCTCAGAGCCTGAAGCCTGCTTTGGATTTGTGTCTCCCTCTCTCTCTCTGCCCCTCCCCCACTTGCACTCTGTGTCTCTCTCTCAAAAAATAAACACTTTAAAAAAATTTATAAAAGGCTCCCATAACACAGGTACTGTCATTATCTCCATTTTAGAGATGAAGAAAGTGAGTTTTTTAGCTGTTAAGTGACATCTAAAGTGGTAGGGTGAAGATTTGAATCAGGGCACCTAATTCCAGAGCCCTGGAAGCTCTTACCTACTGTACTTAACCACAATCATCTGCTGATGAGAACATCTCAACTGTCCATAGAATATTAAAGGCTTCCACAGTTTTATGGCAGTGTGTCCTGCTAATCTAGTACTCTTTGGGGCAATTTTAGGTTTTCCAGGTATAAAGCTTAAATAATCACATTTACCTTTCTATTAAGGAAAAAGTCTTTTTTAAAAGATGTTGGGCAAAAGAACAAAGTAAAACTAACAACATAAGGAGGAATAATTCAGTCTCAGGAATCATGCCATCAGAACATTAAAATGCCACATTCCAGAAAAAAATTCCCAACTGTGCTTTTGTTCAGAATTCTGTTTTCATGTAATCATATAACTAAATCATACTGAATAGGCTAAGATCCAATAACAAAAATTCCCATCAAGTTTTCAATATCAGAAGGTGCACTCTAATGTCCAAGTCACTTTCAGATCCAAAACGGTATTTGCATGTGGAGTCTTTGTTATTATCAGAACTATATTCATATACACAACAAAGAAAGAAATTTACTAGTTCTGAATTCTTCATACTGGCTTTTTAATCTCATAAGCTTCAGAGAAGATAGTGTTCAAAAAAAAATTCTTTTTTAATATGCCAGGCATACAACCACAAAATAATAATTCTTGCACTTTAAATAACTGACAAGAATTCTGACCCAAAAAAGTTATACAGTATGATTCCATGTATGTAAAATTCTAGGACTAATTTATTATGACAGAAAGCAAATCAGTGTGTGCCTGGGGATGGGGTCGGGGGAGGCATGGATCAAAAAGGAGTAGGAGGAAACTTTTGGGGTGATGCAAATGTTCATTATCTTGACTGGGGTAATGGTCTCACAGGTGTATACATGTCAAAACTCATCAAATTATATATTTTTTTAAGATTTTATTTTTTTAAATAATCTACACCCACCATGGGGCTCAAACTTACAACCCCAAGATCTAGTCACATGCTTTACTGACTGAGCCAGCCAGGTACCCATCAACAAACTATATACTTAAATACATTCAGTTTAGCGTACATTAATTATACCATGAAAGTCTGAAGAAAAAAATTTCACGCTCCAAACTCCCTTGTCCTTGATTAATCCAAAAGAAATACCTTCACTGATTATACAACTGGAATCCTGATTGCTACTGGAGAAAATCATGCAGCTGTACAGTTTGAGTCCATAATGTTGTCCCCAGGGTCCTTTAGTTAGCTTCCTATCCATATTTTCTTAGTTCCCTATCTAGTATCTGTTGTGGTTGTTTCAAGTCTCCCTCTGCTTATCAGACAGAACACATGAGTCTCCTGGTTCAGAGACAAAAACAATTTATTACTCACAGCTCAGCAAACAGTATAAGCATCATGTCTACATTGGCTCACTGTTACCCCGAAGTCCCACAGGTAGCAAGAGGAACTCAAAGAGATGCTACACATGCAATGGCTTTGCGTTGCAGCTGAAGACACTAAGTTTAGGGAGTCCACCACTCATAACAAGCAGTAAGCCTTCTCTGTCCTAGTGGAAAACATTACCTCATTCCTCAATTTGGCTTGCTACAAACACAATCCTGAGAAATGGCCCAGGTTAAGAGCACTCAGGGCCTTGTATACTTAGCATACCCAGCAAGGCATACAGGAAAGAAAGGACTCATGAATGACTCACTCTCCTGACAAGTACTGTGATAGTTTTAAGGTATCTCCATAAATTCTTTGATACTACTCCCTTCAAGGGGGAAAGCAAAATTTCTCTCTCTGAATATGAAGTAGACTTAATAATTTGCTTCTGATGATGTTATCACTTTCAAGGCTAACTCATAAAGGACAATGGTGCTTCTGTCTTGGGTAACTCTCTTGGATCACTCACTTTGTGAGGAGCTAGCTGTCATGTTGTAAGGATATTCAAGCTACCCTACACAGAGAGCCACATAGTAAGAAACTGAAGCCCCCTGCCAACAGTCATGTGAGATAGATTTGAAAAAGATCTTCTAACCCCAATCAAGCCTTCAGATGACTGCAACCTCGTGAAATACCTTGAGCTGGAACCCTGAGCCAGCTATGCTCTACATAACAATTGTGAGATGTTTGGTTTTTTAATCTAGTAAATTTTAACTTTTAACACAACAAAAGATAACTAATACAGAATTGTTTCCTGAAACCTTCGTTTCAGGTAGCCATATGCATACACATGTGCATGCTCCATCACAACTGAAAATGTGTTGCTTTTTGTAGGTTCTAAACAATTCTCAACATCATTGCCAGAATCTTTTTTTTTTTAAGTTCATTTATTTATTTTGAGAGAGAGAGAGAGAGGGAAGGAAGGGGTCAGGGGGTATGGGCGGGGGGGGGGGGGGCAGAGAGAGAGAATCTGAAGCAGGCCTCACACTGTCAGAGTGGAGTCTGATGTGGAGCTAGAATTCACAAACCACGACATCATGACTTGAGCCGGAATCAAGAGTTGGACACTTAACTGACTGAGCCACCCAGGTGCCTCCAGAATGATCTTTTTTTTTTTTCATTTCATTTTATTTTGTTTTTACATTAAAAAATTTTTTTCATTTACAACATCCAAATGATTTATTTTTTTTTAATTTATATCCAAGTTAGTTAGCATATAGTACAATAATGATTTTAGTAGAATCCAATGATTGATTCTTCCCCCACATACAACATCAAGTGCTCATCCCAACAAGTGTCTTCCACAATGCCCCTTGCCCATTTAGTCCATTCCTCCACCCACAACCCCTCCAGCAACCCTCTGTTTGTTCTCTATATTTGAATCTCTTATGTTTTGTCCCCCTCCCTATTTTTATATGATTTTTCTTCCCTTCTGTTCATTTGTTTTGTATCTTTCCACGAGTCAAGTCATGTAATACTCATCCTTCTCTTAATTTCGCTTAGCATAATACACTCTAGTTCCATCCACGTTGTTGCAAATGGCAAGATTTCATTCTTTTTGATTGCTGAATAATAGTCCATCGTATACATATATACCACATCTTCTTTATCCATTCATCTGTCAATGGACATTTGGGCTCTCTTCATACTTTGGCTATTGTCGATAGTGCTGCCATAAACATTGGGGTGCATATGCCCCTTTGAAACAGCACACCTGTATCCTTTGGATAAATACCTAGTAGTGCAATTGCTGGGTCATAGGGTAGTTCTATTTTTAATTTTTTGAGGAACCTCCATACTGTTTTCCAGAGTAGCTGCACCAGTTTGAATTCCCACCAGCAATGCAAAAGAGTTCTTTCTCTGCATCCTTGCCAGCATCTGTCATTGCCTGAGTTAATTTTAGCCATTCTGACTGATGTGAGGTGGTATCTCATTGTGGTTTTGATTTGTAGTTCTCTGATGATCAGTGATGTTGAGCATTTTTTCACGTGTTTGCTAGCCATCTAGGTGTCTTCTTTAGAAAAGTGTCTATTCATATCTTTTGCCCATTTCTTCACTGGATTGTTTTTTGGGTATTGAGTTTGATAAGTTCTCCATAGATTTTGGATACTAGCCT
This sequence comes from Panthera tigris, assembly GCF_018350195.1. NCBI lineage: Eukaryota > Metazoa > Chordata > Mammalia > Carnivora > Felidae > Panthera > Panthera tigris. The sequence continues at coordinate 36,406,437 of NC_056666.1, forward strand.
TTTATCTGCTATGTCATTTGCAAATACCTGCTCCCATTCCATCAGTTGCCTTTTAGTTTTGCGGATTGTTTCCTTTGCTGAAGCTTTTTATCTTGATGAGGTCCCAATAGTTCAGTTTGCTTTTGTTTCCCTTACCTCTGGAGATGTGTTTAGTAAGAAGTTGCTGTGGGCGAGGCCAAAGAGGTTTTTGTCTGCTTTCTCCTCTAGGATTTTGATGGCTTCCTGTCTTACGTTTAGATCTTTCAACCATTTTGAGTTTATTTTTGTGTATGGCTTAAGTAAGTGGTCTAGGTTCATCCTTCTGCATGTCGCTGTCCAGTTTTCCCAACACCATTTGCTGAAGAGACGGTCTTTATTCCATTGGATATTCTTTCCTGCTTTGCCAAAGATTAGTTGGCCATACGTTTGCAGGTCTGTTTCTGGGTTCTCTATTCTGTTCCACTGATCTAGGAGTCTGTTCTTATGCCAGTACCACACTGTCTTGATGATTATAGCTTTGCAATACAGCTTGAAGTCCAGAATTGTGATGCCTCCAGCTTTGGTTTTCTTTTTCAGGATTGCTTTGGCTATTCAGGGTCTTTTCTGGTTCCATACAAATTTTACAATTGTTTGTTCTAGCTCTGTGAATTCTGGTGTTATTTTGATAGGGACAGAATGATCTTTTAATACAACGATTCCCCAAGTGGGTCAGGAGCCTCCAAGACTCCCTAAGACCCTTTCAGGAGAGCAAAACTATTTTCACAATACTATGATATTATTTGCCTTTTTCACTACACATTCTTACAAACGTATAGGAGTGTTTTCCAGAGGCTACGTGACATGGGGTATATCCCACTGACCACTAATGGAATGTATGCTTGTATACTCTAATGCTTTACATTTTTCTCAGTTTTACTTTCCAATATAGTAAATAGTAATAGATACAGCCTGCATAAACAAAAGCTATTTAAAGTCCTCATTGATTTTCAAGAGTATATAGGGATGTTGGAACAAAACAGCTTAAGAACCACTGCTCTAAAAATTAAATATGACATGAACACACCTACATACTTCCTTTGATGGCTTTCCAAAATAAGAATCTAAATTCTTTGGCAGTGTATATAAGATTTTTCATGATTTCGGTCTTGCCTACCTCCTGAAGGCAGCTTACTTAACCACTCTCCTTTTCCATGTGACAACCATGATCAAGTACGTGCAATTTCCTAAAATATCATGCCCTCTTCTTGCTTCTGTGACCTTCCTCCTCCCCAGCAACTGGCTAACTACTTACTACTCATTGAGTACTTACTACTCATTCTTCCAAACTAAATTTAATAGTCACGGTCCTACACAAACCCGTAAATCCTTCAGTCTAATTTAGGTGCCCCTCTTATGGAACCAAGAGTTTCTAAAATAATGTACTTACTATATTTTGGTTAATTAATTGCTTCTTTAAAAGCAAAGGAATGTCTTATCTCCAAAACCTGGCATAATGCCTAATACATATCAAATATGTAATAAATGTGTGCTGAATCCACAAGTTAACATAAATCTGAATACAATTCATTAAGATCGTTCTTATATTCAGAAGGTGGTAGTAAGCTTGAAATTCATTTATGGAAACCGCAACTAAATGCAATGTAAGACAAATTCCATAAATTGACAACCTCCTTCTCTATACGTATTGCTATGTATTTTTGTCTTCTAACATTATGCCTGAAAATCATAAAGAAACGTACTGAATGGTCAAGATTTCAATTTTTTAAGGGGCACCTGGGTGGCTCAGTCAGTTAAGCATCCAACTCTTGATTTTCAGTTCAGATCATGATCTCACAGTGCATGAGTTCAAGGTCCATGTCAGGCTACACTGACACTGAGAAGCCTGCTTAGGATTCTTTCTCTCTCCCTCTCTCTGCCCCTCCCCGACTCTTGTGAGTGTGTGCACTTGCCTTGCATGCACACACGCTCTCTCAAAATAAACTTAAAAAATTTTTTTAAAGATTTCAATTTTTTAAGAAAACTGTTCTTCTTGGGACCGCTGGGTGGCTCAGTTGGTTAAGTGTCCAACTTTGGCCCAGGTCATAATCTCATGGTGGTGAGATCGACCCCTGCATCGGGCTGAGTGTGGGGAGCCTACTTAAGATTTTCTCTCTTTCTCTGTCCCTCTCTCTCTCTCTCTCTCCCCCCACCGCCCCTTCTCTGTGCACATGTGTGCATGTGTACCCTCTTTCTCTCTCAATTAAAAAGAAAATACACATATATACACATGCACAAGACAATTAACATTTAAAATCATTAGGTTTACTTTTGGGGCACCTGGGTTGCTCTGTCATTTAAGCATCTGACTCTTGGTTTCGGCTCAAATCACAATCTCACAGTTCATGGGTTCAAGCCCTACATCTGGCTCTGCAGTGACAATGTGGAGCCTGCTTGGGATTCTCTCTTTCTCTCTCTCTCTCTCTCTCTCTCTCTCTCTCTCTCAAAATAAATAAATAAACTTTAAAAAAATGATAGCGGGGCACCTGGGTGGCTCAGTCGGTTAAGCGTCCGGCTTCAGCTCAGGTCACGATCTCACAGTTCGTGGGTTTGAGCCCCGCGTCGGGCTCTGTGCTGACAGCTCAGAGCCTGGAGCCTGCTTCGGATTCTGTGTCTCCCCCTCTCTCTGCCCCTCCCCTGCTCATGCTCTGTCTCTCTCTGTCTCAAAAATAAATAAAAACATTAAAAAATTTTTTTTAAAAATAAAAAAATGATGGGAATCATATAAAAAATTAAAATTATTAGGTTTATTTTTAAAACAATAAGTGTCATTTTTTAAATTTATTTTTAAGTCAGTTTTTTTTAATTCCCCAAATGAAGTGCAATGGCAAAAATTAAAAATAGAATTCCAAATCATCAAGCAATAGTGTTCAGAATACATGGGCATAATTTTTATATTATCCTCCTTAACACTGTTGCCCTTTGTATTAAGGCATATCAGTAACACTATGCCCAACCAGGAAAAACAAAAATGAGACCTGAAATCTTTTCTGGGGAATAAGTATAAAAATATGCAGTAACAAAATTCAATACACAGACCTTATACACATTTCATCCCAACAAGCTTCTTGTGAATTCTTACTGTGCTCCTGAGGCTTAGTCATGCAGTAACTAGTAGGAAAGGCTTGGGTTGGTTTCGCTCCACTATTTAAATGTATAAGATTCAACAAATAAATACATCTTTTAGACCCTCAGTGTCCTCATCAATAAAATGGATGTAGTATCTTCCTCAAAAATTAGCTATAAAGACCAAATCAATGAGTGAGTAAGTATAAAATATGTATGTAGTTCTTGGTAGGTTTTCAATAAATGTTAGTCATCATATTTCTAGGAATTCATCTTACACATATTTTCACACAAGTGGGAAAACTGAGTAAGAAAAAAACTGCAGAATTCTTTGAAATAACAAGACTCTGGTAATAGTCTAAAATTATAGTAATACTGTGCAGCTATTAAAAAGAATAAGGTGAGGTGCCTGGGTGGCTCAGTCAGTTAAGCGTCCAACCCCAACTCAGGTCATGATCACATGGCTCGTGGGTTTGAGCCTCACATTGAGCTCTGTGCTGACAGCTCAGAGCCTGGAGCCTGTTTCAGATTTTGTGTCTCCCTTTCTCTCTCTGCACACCCTCACCCCGTTCGTGCTCTCTCTCAAAAATTAAAAAAAAAAAAAAAAAAAAAAAAAAGGTAAGTCTGTATGTAATAAGAGATACAAGATATACAAGATATGTTCTTTAATTTAGAAGAACGTGTGGCTTCAAGAAGCCATGAGGAGACATGGGTTTTTACATTATTCTTTTCTACACTGATTGAGGTTGTAACAGGAATATGAATTACTTTCATAATTTAAAAAGTAACATAGAACCACACATATATGGACAACTCATTTTTGACAAAAATACAAAGGCAATACAGTGGAGACAGTGAGGCAGTTATGCTACCCACAATAGGAGATCTGAACAGTACAGTCCACCCCTTGCACTGCAAAATTATTTGTCCACACAGGAAAAGGAAGCAGCTCCTCCATGATTTTCATAAGCCTCTGTTTTTGAGGGGAATCACAGAAGAGGAAGGTTACTAGAACAAACTACTGCTGCTATCAATCTCTCAAGAACACAAATCGTACTCATCTTCTCCCTCCTGTACTAATTTCTCCCTGTTTACAGCTCTTAGTGACTTATCTGATAGCAACATCAAGTTTCATTCCCAAAGGGGCCTCAGCCCTTGATCATCATATTCATCTCAGGCCAGGACTGCCACACATGTCCATCCACTGTTAAGATGGGGCAAGGGAGAGCCAAAAGGTGCCCAGCTGGATCACCTGGGTTCTATTGCATATATTATTCTCTGTCCTCATTATGTTCACAATAGTGAAAAGTTACAATCTAAATATCCAACAATGGGGCATTGGCTATATAAGTTAAGGCAAAACTATAAAATGAATTACTATCTGCAACAAGTTGAATAGTGTCACCCCAAAATTCATGTCAATTAAGAACCTCAGGATGTGACCTTATTTGAAATAGGGTCTTTGCAGATATAATCAAGTTAAGATGAGTTCATACTGGATTATGGTATGCCCTAAATCCAATGAATGATGTGATTCTATGAGAAAAGAAAAAGAGATTCAGTCATAGAGAGACACACAGGAGAGACACACAGGAAAGACACACATGTAAAGATGGAGGCAGAGACTAGGGTCACACAGCTATAAGCCACAGAATGCCAAGGACTGTCAGGAGCCACCAGAAGCCAAGAAGAAAGCAACCAGGGATTCTCTCTCCAGCCTTCACAGGGAGCAAGGCCTCCCTATACTGACTTTGGACTTCTACCCTCCAAGACTGTGAGAGAATAAATTTCTGGTTTTTTACATCACTAAGTTTATGGTAATTTGTTATAGAAGACCTAGAAAACTAATATACCACCTCATTATATATGATGATGTAGCTCTATACTTAATGATACAGAAAAATGTTTGTGATCCTATTGTCAAACCAAGGAAAAAAAAGAAAAAGTTATAAACACAGACACCACCAATTTTTTTTTTTTTTTTTTTTTTTTGGAGGTTTCAGCAGGATGTACAACCCTGGGTAAGATTTCTGGTGGTGATCTCACTTTCTCACTAAATTATAGATTTTTCTCAAGCACATACTATTTTTATAATCAGGACAAAAAATAAAACTTTTTCAGGAATGGGTGGTATAAAGATATCCAACAGAAATACATTGGCATGAGGCCCTACGTACTATAAACTCTCACTACCACTTCTAGGATAAAGCCAGAATGGTTTCCTTATAGCCAAAACCAACGGATTCTCTTTACTTTCACTGCATTTGACACTACTGACCACTTCTATCTTGAAACTCTTACCTGGGTCTCTCTGATACTACTCTTCTGGTTTTACTATTTCTCCAAGATAATCCCTCTTTCATACATTTTATTGGCTTCTCTTCCTCTATCTTTAAAACACTGTTATACAGCATACAGCTCTATCCCTAACCATATTGTTGTCTCTTGCTATTTTACTTTCCCTGGGCAATCTTATCCACAACCACTGTCTCAACTTGCTTCAACTATCACCTATTTTAGGTAGGTGCTTACTTTAGTTTAGGTTTTCTCAATCAATATTCCCAACTCTTACTTCTCCCTTGGCCTGCAAACTTGTATGACCAACTACTTACTATATACGTCTGCCAAGATTTTCCATAGGCAACTCAACACCTCTAACTACACATACATCTTCCCTAAGACAAGCGCTTCTCCTCCTATGTTCCCTACTTTGACAGAATTCATTTTGACTCCGTTTTCACTCCTCCATTCAACTCTCATTAATTAATCAATCACTGTGTACCATCAATTTTTATCTTTCTAATATATTTCATTTCCCTACAGCTACAACCTCATCCTGTCTGGCCAGTACTACTACAGCAGTCTTCTAAACAGCCTATTGCCTATACAGTCTTGCCTCTTTCCAAGCTGCTGATGCTCGTTAATTTTATTTTCCCAGCCCAACATATTTAAGGGCTATGATACATTATCATCAACAACAGTTCACTGATAGACATTATCAAATTGAAAGTGGGAGACATATTAAAAAGGCCAGATGGTCATTTATTTGATAAAAGCCCCTTATTCTAATACCCTTGTTTTTCTCCTTCCACGCTCCACTGAGAAACAACATACTTTTCTTTGTATGCCTTTCTATTTTTATTTCAACATCTTTTAATTGATGTTAATTTGATATTATAAAATTCACAATTTTAAAGTGTACAATTCAGTGATTTTTAGTATAGTCACAAGGCAGTACAACTATACCATTAACTGCAGAATATTTTCACCACTGCAGAAAGAAATCCCACAAACCCATAAGCAGTAACTCCCCATTTCCCATTCCCAGGCCCTTGCAACCAATATACTTTCTGTCTCCATATGTTTGCCTACTGTGGATATTTCATATACATGGAATCGTATAATATGAGGCCTTGTGTGTCTTATTTCTTTTCATTAGGATAATGTTTTCAAGGTTCATTCATGTTGTAGCATGTATCAGCATTTCATTCCATATTATGGCTGCACAGCATTTTATTAAATGGAAATTCTACATTTGCTCATCCATTCATCACTTGATAGACATTTGGGTTTCTGCTATTATAAATAATTCTACCATGATACATTCATGTACATATTTGTGTGGACATATGTTTGCAATTCTCTTAAGTATATACCACAGAGTAAAATTATTTGAGCAATATGAAAACTCCCTGTAACATCTGAAGGAAATGCCAAACTGTTTTCCAAGGCATCTGCAACATTTGACATTTTTTTTTAAGTTTATTTATTTAAGTAACCTCTACCCGCAACCTGGGGCTCAAACTCGTGACCCCGAGATCAAGAGTCCCTGCTCTTCCAACTGAGCCAGCCAGGTGCCCATGCAACATTTTACATTGTCAGTCACAAAGTATAAGAGTTCTAATATTTCCACATCTTCAACAACACTTGTTACTGTCTATCGTTTTTACTACAGCTGTCCTAACTTGTATGAAGTGTTATCTTGTGATCTTGATGTTATGACTTTCCTTTTAAATAATAATCTTCAGGGGTGCCTGGGTGGCTCAATTGGTTAAGGATCTGACTTCAGCTTGGGTCATGATCTCATGGTTCATGAGTTCAAGTCCCACATCCAGCTCTGTGCTGTTAGTGCAGATCCTTTAGATCCTCTGTCTCCCTCTCTCTCTGCCTCTCCCCTGCTCATGCATGCATGTGCTCTCTCTCTCTCCCTCAGAAATAAACATTTAAAAAAGAAAGAAAGAATAATCTCCAAAAAATTATAAGCATATTTGCAGTCAAATATATCTGGTGTCCAATTTGGTACTATGTGTTAATATATTTATAGCTATAACATTAAATATTACTATTAAACAGCACATGCACGTAGAAATAAAAGTTCAAACAATAAAAGTTAAAGTCTCTCCTCCTCAATCCTTCTCATTACAGATAACCACTCTTAACGATTCTGCTTTTAAGTCTAGTGGCTATCTCCATAATTCTAAATTATTTAGCCTTTTCTACATAGCTTTTATTACCACATATTATGCAATTTGTTTCACCTCACCATTTTGATACTATCAGTCTCCTTCACTAGACTGAAAGAAAGTTCCACGGGGCACCTGGGTGGCACAATCGGTTAAGTGTCCTACTCCTCATTTTGGCTCAGGTCATGATCTCACAGTTCTTGGGATCAAGCCCCACGTCAGGCTCTGTGCTAATACCGCAGAGCGTGCTTGGGATTCTCTCTCTCCCTCTCTCTCTCTCTCTCCCTCTCTCTCAAACCCTCCCTCTCTCTCTCAAAATAAACTTAAAAAAAAAAAAAAAAAAAAAAGACAGGGGTGCCTGGGTGGCTCAATCGGTTAAGCAGCCGACTTCGGCTCAGGTCATGATCTCGTGGTCCGGGAGTTCGAGCCCCACGTCGGGGTGTGCTGACAGCTCAGAGCCTGGAGCCTGTTTCAGATTCTGTGTCTCCCTCTCTCTGACCCTCCCCCATTCATGCTCTGTCTCTGTCTCAAACATAAATAAACATCAAAAAAAAATTTTTTTTAAAAAGATATATTTAGGATGAAAGCTATATGAGGCCAGTAAATTTTCCCTTTTCTATTCACTGTTGTACCTATGCACTTAGAATGGGGCATAGCACATAAAAGATAGGTGATAAATATATTAGATGAATGAATAAGCATTTATTTGTTGATTTATCTAAACTTTAAGCATTTTCTTGAGTCTCTCCCCATAAAAGACAAGGAATTTTGCTCATAACCACCTTTTTCCCAATTTTTATTGGGTTACAGTTTATTTTTAATTATTCTAATGGTTACCTTTATAATTTTAAGTAATATGCTTTGTTTGTTTTTTTCCTCCACCAAATTTAAACTCTTAACCTCCCATCACCTACCTCAAGGTAAGATGAGGAATCTAGGTTTCCAGTACACCCAAGTACCTCACATGCATCACCCTAATCATTACTTTTACATCATATAGGTATATAACATTTATTTTCTGATCTACAATTGTCTTCTTTGGTCTACAAATCAATTCTGGAAACAGAAAACCAATAAATAGTTTAAAATATGATGATAATGTAAACATTACTCACTGCAGAACCAAGTAGTAATAGGAACTGCAGAGAACATGTAATTCTGCCTGTTCCCTTCCTAGAATGTACTACAATTTATGAATATACTTTATGTGTTTTGTCTGTATTTCTTACTATACCATATACTCCATGAAAATAGTATTTTAGTACACACACACACACACCTCTTACCCATTAGCGCATCACAGCATGCATTCAGTCACTGTATGTTTATAGACAGATGGATAAAGTTGGGGAGAAAAGAAGTGGGAAGGTCAGGCCATCAAGAATATGAAAGCCATTCTACATCTCTGTATAATATCCATTCACCAGCATCAACTTGAGACAGAGTTGAGGTGGAAGGAAATGAATCTATATACTACATAAGCTCTAACCAGTCCAACAACTATCAACTAAAGATTAAGTTAGAATAAGAAAGTAGCATCCTGTCTGTAAATTTATAATTTTTACAATAAACATGGACTGCTTTTAACAAACCATTTCTCATATTTTTCTATATGGGGGCAGGTGAGATTTGGAGTTTTCCTCCCTAAGTTCTTTTAGTAAAGTTCCTTCTGGAAATTTTCAATTTTAACTGCTCCTAGGAAAAGTGTTTTTTTCTATCTCTTAACCAGAATATACAGATGGCCACAAGGAAAGTAGTAATGATGGGGATGCCTGGGTGGCTCAGTCAGTTGAGTGTCCAACTTCGGTTCAGGTGATGATCTCACAGCTCATGAGTTTGAGCCCAACATCGGGCTCACTGCTGTCAGTGCAGAGCCCACTTCATATCTTCTGCCCCCTTTCTCTCTGCCCCTTCCCAACTCGCATTAAGAAAACATTAAAAAAAGGGGGGGACAGTAATGCTGAAAATAATGCACTTCAAAGCCTCCAAAAGGAACCAAACTGCTGCTGAGACAAAACAGAAAAACATGGAAGGTGAAAGAGACATAGCTTGTGGAGGTCAATTCTTTGTGATCTAGGGTTTTTCTTAACATGCTAAATCCTACTTCCCATATTCACTACCAAATCTCTGCAAGGTCTTAAAACAACAACAAAACTCAGTTCAGACCTGTGCGTTATAAATACTCACCACACAAAGCCTGTGAACTAAGTTAGGAAAACCATAAAGAGAAGAATACCAGAAAGTCTCAGAATCATTTTTCCCTATAAGAAGAGCACTGGTACCAGTATCTATATACATCCTGAGAGAAAACACACCCCAGCTGGGCCCCACCCCACAGACACCCATATACACCCTCTCAGAATCCTGGACTATACCACAGGCCTAAAAATAAAAAGGCTTCCACACACAATGATTGTATGTCAGCCTTTAATTCTCATTCATCCCACAAATAGCTACGAGCATAACATACAACTTACAAATGGTAGTCTCAACTCTTTCCTCACAGATTAGAAAGATAATAATAGCTCTCTACAACCTGAATTTCCAAAGGAACACCAAATATTCATAAGTCTAACAAAAGCAGAAAATCCTTCAATAGCAACATAGCAACCTACTTCAAATCAATTACAACTGGATAGGCTGCCATAGACATGCTATGAGTTATTTGTAAGGTGAACTAGAAAATATATCACCCATTAGCTATTTAAAGCATTATATATGAAACTATGACTAAATCTCAAAATTACTAGTCCAACCTACTGTGATGGGTTATACTCATCACTAATTAGCATTTATTATCAGAAAATGAATTGAATATTTTAAACACTGTATTTAAACATCTTTAAGATCCTGCTCATTTTGTTAAAGGGTTATACAAATTCACTAGGGGCAAGATATATGCTGCTGTCTTAAGCACTCCATGAAAAGATTAACAGATCAAAATTGTAAAATCCCAATCAAGTTTGGGGCACTTGGGTGGCTCAGTTGGTTAAGCATCCAACTTCAGCTCAGGTCATGACCTCGCAGTTCACGGGTTCGAGCCCCGGGTCGGGCTCTATGCTGACAGCTCAGAGCCTGGAGCCCTCTTCAGATTCTGTGTCTCCCTCTCTCTGACCCTCCCCCACTCATTCTTTCTCTCAAAAATAAATAAAAACATTAAAAAAACCTTTTTAGGGGCGCCTGGGTGGCTCAGTCAGTAAGCATCTGACTTCAGCTCAGGTCATGCCTGGAGCCTGCTTCAGATTCTGTGTCTCCCTCTCTCTCTGACCCTCCCCTGCTTGCACTCTGTCTCTCTCTCTCAAAAATAAAGAAACATTTTTAAAAAATGGTTATTTTTTTAAATCCCATTCAAGTACAATCTGGCAGAATCTATCAACAAATTTTAAGTGTGTACGCCCTCTGACCTAGAAGTCCCACTTTAAAAATTTCACAGGTTTAGGGGCACCTGGGTGGCTCAGTCGGTTGAGCTTCCAGCTTTGGCTCAGGTCATGATCTCACGGTTTGTGAGTTCAAGCCCTGCATCAGGCTCTGTGCTGACAACTCAGAGCCTGGAGCCTGCTTCGGATCCTGTGTTTCCCTCTCTCTCTGCCTCTCCCCTGCCCATTCTCTGCCTCTCTGTCAAAAATAAATAAATAAACATTAAAAAAAATAAAAATAAACAAAATTTTCACAGGTTTGGGGTGCCTGGATGGCTGTTGGTTAAGAGTTCAACTCTTGATTTTGGCTCAGGTCATGATCTCCCAGGTCCTGAGATAGAGCACCACATTGGGCTCTGTGCTGACAGTACAGAGCCTGCTTGGGATTCTCTCTCTCTGTCTCTCTCTGCCCCTCCTCCACTCACGCATGCACTTGCTTTTTCTCTCTCTCAAAATAAGCATCTTTTTAAAATTTCACTGGTTTAAGGATATATGTGCAATGATGTTCATTATTGTATGATTTGTACCAGCAAAAAGAGAGAAAACAAGTTTCTACCAAGAAGTTAAATATTGATATCTCAAATCTATAAAATACTGCTATTAAAAAAGTTCTTAAATCTCTGTATCTGTATCTGACCTCTATAAAGACATCTATGATATGTTTTGAGGGAGCTGAGAAAGGAAGTTACAGAAGAACTGTATAATGCAATCCCATCAGTATACAAAAGGTTACACATATGTATGTTTGTATACACACAGAAATGATGAAGATAGACACTATTTCTGAAAGGTCAGATGGAACCACTTTTTCCCTTGCACATATACTTTTCTTTTTAATTGTCTAACAGTGAGCATGCATTACTTTTATACACACACACACACACACACACACTCATACTCCTCACTATAAAGATGTAAATTAGGACCTCAACCATTCAGCACTATTATACACTAATTAATGGGTTAGGTCCCTGGCTGATAAAGTAGGTTAAAAGTAATAATAATAATAATAATAATAATAATAATAATAGTGGCGCCTGGGTGGCTCAGTCTGTTAAGAACCTTGATTTTAAGAACTCTTGATTTCGGCTCAGGTCACGATCTCATGGTCGTTAGGTCGAGCCCAAGTCTGGCTCTGTGCTGGGCAGGGAGCCTAAGACACTGCTCTCCCCCATGGCCCCTCCCCACTCATGTGCACACTCTCTCAAAATCATCATCATCATCATCATCATCATCATCATCATCATCACCACCTATCAGTTAAAGAAAGCACAAATGTCTCTGCTTCCAGCCTCAGTATATGTATAGCTTATCAACTGTGTTAAACACCATGCATCAGGTTGTATAACCTTAATCTGATTCTCCTAGAGAACAAAAATTACAGAACTATGTGGCTATAGTAGCACTGTTTTTAGTGACATCCCTAGCCAAAAGCACCTCTGCTGGCAGCAGCGATAACACTTAACACTTATCACAGCTGCCATTTCATTATTCCTTGTAGAAGGGTGAGAAGGTGATTAACTCAGTTATAGTCAAGGTAATTGTAGTTTTTAATAATTCTTATCAATCAGTTAATCAAGTTAATTGTAAGGTCTATCAAAGTTCTCACCATTACAAACACCTTATCAAGCAGATACTTACAAGCATATACAAGGTTATTAATCATAGTTGTTCTCTACTTCTATCACAATCTGTGCCACTTAGTCAAAAGAGTCCAGTTCTAGGTTGTATAGCCTTTCCAAACCACTTCAGCCCTTACTGATATTCTGATATCTTAAAATCCTAAAATATTAAATTGTTTGAATTGTAACCTTATTACCTTTCACTTTATACATCTCATACTACGCTATGATCAGTTCAACAGAAAGATGAACAAATCCTACAAGACTGATTAAATAATAAATACAGTGAACAAATAGATGCACATGTTCATAAGTCGTTATCCACAAACTTGAATTCCAAAAATCTCTGAAAATCAAAAAATTTTATAACCAATTTGGTGGCAAAACCACACCTGAACAGATGCAAAAACACCTCTGTGTTTGATGAAGGAACTAGAAGATGCTCCCTCAATCTTGCTTGGAAAATTAGACAACATATAGTAAGTATATGCATCATATCCCCTTTCTAAAATCTGAGAATTTATGAATTCTGACCCAAAAAAATCTTGTATTTAGACCTGTATGAGTGGAGAAAATTAAATATCCACACCATTGTTGGTCAAGACATTTATAATCAGTGAAAGCTACACAAGGAGCCTTGTTTTTTTGAGAGAGAGAGTGCACGAGTGAAGGGCACAGAGAGAAAGAGAATCCTACAAGGGGCAGAGAGAGAGAGAGAGAGAGGCAGGGCTCACTTGAAGCAGGGCTCGACCTCACCCAATGAAGAATTCAAACTCATGAACCATAAGATCATGACCTGATCTGAAGTCAGACACCTAACCGACTAAGCCAACCAGGCGGCCTACACAAGGAGCTTTTAACTCTACACTATTTTATTTCTTAAGCTAGGTGGTGGGTACACAGGTATTAATTATACAATTCTATCTTTTTGCATGTCTGAAACATTTTGTAAATGTTAAAAATTAAAGTGAAAAATTGTAGGCACCCAATATTTGATTTTCTTCCCTAAAATAATAGAAGCATGTGTATTCAAAGTACTTTGTTTCCTAATATAGATGCAAAATGTCCAATATTATTTCGGACCTGAGTATACAGGAACTACAGTGAAAAAGACAGCAAGACTTCCTAGCACATACCAGGTATACAACACATATGGGGTAAGCATTATAAAAATGTTTCTTGTCAGTAAGTGTCCAAATTCGGCTTGGATCATGATCTCACAGTTTGTGAGTTCAAGCCCCACACTGGGCTCGCTGGCAGCAGGGAGCCCGCTTCAGATCTTCTGTCCCCCTCTCTCTCTGCCCCTCCCACACTCGTGTGTGTGTGTGTGTGTGTGTGTGTGTGTACGCGTGCACGTGCTCTCTCTCTCAAAAATAAAACATTTTAAAAAAAAGTTTCTTGTCTTCTCAGTACACCTGAAAAATGGCACGCTGACAGATGTAATGGGCAAGATGAGACTTAAGGAAAAAAGTTGAAAAAAAGAATTTGTGGAGCCATTAAAAACATAATTCCTTTCTCTTTGACCTGGGAGAGTCCATTCTGCTCCTGTTACCACGCTTCTCTGAATAAACTCTACCAAGGGTATTTAATCATAATTCTTTAAAAAAAAATTTTATTAATGTTTATTTTTGAGAGAGAGAGGGAGAGATACAGCATGAACAGGGGAGGAGCAGAGAGAGAGGGAGACAGAATCAGAAGCAGGCTCCAGGCTCCTAGCTGTCAGCACAGAGCCCGAGGCAGGGCTCGAACCCACAAGCCGCGAGATCATGACCAGAGCCGAAGTCGGACGCTTAAACCAACTGAGCCACCCAGGCGCCCCTAATCATAATTCTTTACATGTATATACACAAATGAAGAATTACAGACCCTTAAATTCTATAGATTTAGCCTAGAGTACTACAAAATCATAAACTTAAGAGTATCCAAAGAGACACAAGCAGAATTCAACAGTTCCTGGAGTAACTAAAACAAAAACTTAGACCATGATACATTTCAAAGTTCCAGAATTAAAACAGATTTTCTATTACAAAATGTGCTTATGTGAAACTTTACAACAGAAATATGCTACACTGCATTTTTAAAAGCTTTTCAGATCACTGAGACACCTAGGTGTCTGACTTCACCTCAGGTCATGAACTTGCAGTCCATGGGCTCAAGCCCTGCATCAGGCTCTGTTTTGACAGCTCAGAGCCTGGAGCCTACTTTGGATTCTATGTCTCCCTCTCTCTCTGTCCCTCCCCCACTCATGCTCGCTCGCTCTCTCTCTCTCTCAAAAATAAACATTAAAAAAATAAAAACTTTTCACATCATGTAAAGCATTCAACATAGCATGTGGATCATAAAGAGTACTCATCAGTATGAACAGTAAGTACCTCTATTGTATTTTAAGATATATATTCTTTCATAATTTAAAGTTTCTGAAATTAGGATTCAGCTTATATCAACATGTATAATTTTAATAAATTATTAAATTGATGGTACACTCCACAAGAAAGAAATGGCAAGTTAAAAATGACACATGGTATTACATGTGGTAAATACTCATCATGAATTCTTCCTTTAACTTTTCCAGCAAAGCTTTCAGGGGAAAGATTTTATTGTCCCATTTCTAGATGAGGAAAATAAGGCTTAGGAAGGCTCAGAAAGTTGCCCGTGATCACACATCTGATTCTAAAGTCAGACTCTTAACCACTACAATATGCTGCATACTCATCTTACTGTTTTACTCATACCAGATGCATTTATAGATTTTTATAATGAAGCACAGAAAAAGTTAATGTTAGTTTGTCCAAATCATAAACTTATTTTTTATCTCCTTCTTCCTCAGAGTCTCTGCCATCTAGCTATGTCTATACCTCTTTCCTGAGCTACTAGACCTGAATTTCCAACCATCAAGTGAATGCACTTGGTTATTCCAGAGCCGCATTCCCCAATATGGTAGTCACTAACCACATGTACTTACTGAGCACTTAAAATGTGGCTAGTGAAACTGAGGAACTGAACTTTTCACTTTATGTCACTGTAATTAAAAGTTAAATTTAAGGGGTACCTAGGTGGCTCAGTCAGTTGAGCATCTGACTCTTGATCTTAGCTCAGGTCTTAATCTCAGGGGTCCTGTGAGTTCAAACCCCACAGTGGGGTCCATGTCCAATTAAAAAAAAAAAAAATGTTAAATTTAAATGCTGATAATTCAGTTACTAGAAAACTTTTAAGCACATTTGGGAAAAATTGGATATGTGTATCCACTTTTCAACTGTAAATTTTATGAAATCTAAATGCAGATTAAGTATTCAAGTTTTTATTTATTTTGAGAGAGGAAGAGAGAGAGAGGGAGGGAGGGAGGATGAGTGGGGGAGGGGCAGAGAGAGAGAGGGACAGAGGATCTGAAGCAGGCTCTATGCTGACAGCAGAGAGGCTGACGCCAGGCTCGAACTCACAAACCATGAGATGCTGACCTAAGCCATAGTCGGGCACTTAACCGACTGAGCCACCCAGGTGCCCCAGATTAAGTATTTCTAATTAAAAACTTAGCATATGAATTAAGATATGCTATAAAACTATACAATTGATTTCAAAAACTTAGTATGAAAAAATAATGTAAAATTGCTCATTAATAGTTTTTCAAATATGATATGTTTCAACATATTGAAAATGATATTTTGGATGTACTGGATTAAATAAAATGTTATAAAAATTATAAAATCTAATAATTTTACTTTATAATGTGAATACTACAATTTTAATTACATATGTGGCTCACATTCCTACTATGCAGCACTTTCTAGAGATTCCTGTTGCCCCTACCACAGCAATCAATAGCTCAATCACTATCCCTCTAGCTCAGTGCTCCAACAACAGCCTTCTCTGATTATGGAAGTGTTCTATATCTGATGATGAGTGGTTGTTGGTGGTAGTGGTGGTGATGACTGTGTGAGACTCACAGAATCCCTTAAAATGTACTGTGGAGCCAGAATTCTTGGGAAACTTGGGCAAATACCACCTGTTATTCTGACTTGAGGGGAAAAGGTAGTAAGTACCAAAAACTGCAGACCAGTGCTGTACAACAGAACTGTGACAATGGAAAAGTTCTATATCTGAATTTTCTAATATAGAGGCCACTAGTCCCACATGGCTATTAAGCACATGAAATATGGCTAGTGCACTGAAGAACTGAATTTTAAATCTTATTTCACTTAATTTACTTTAAATTTAAATAGTCATATATGTCTAGTACCTACTAAAACTAGACAGCACTATTCTAGCCTACCTGCTCCATCTGAAAGTCTGAAAAATCACCTTAGTCTCCTCCCTCCCCATCAACTGCCAACTGTCCTTTCCCCCCACAAAAGTGCATGTACATATGTACGTACATGTACACACCACACACACACACACTGATTCTGAATTACCCAGTCCTGTGTTCTTTAAAGCTTCCAACTCTGTATGTGTCTCTATTTCCACTTAACACTATTTTGGTTTTCAACCTTTAATGGGATTAAGGCCACAGCCTCCTAGTTGGCCTCCTCACTTAGCTTGCTCCTACATGTTCTTTATAAAATGTAAATGTAAGTTTATATAAACTTTATTCAAAAGTCTCCAAAGCCTTGCCATTGCCCCAAGGTAAAATGCCAGACTCTAAAATGATTTACATAGCTCTTCATGATCCAAGCCCAATCTCCAGCCTCATCTTTCACCACTCCCTTCTACTCCAGTTCTTGTCCATATCATTAACACTTATCACACTCCATTAAAATTGCCTGTTTACTTGTCTTCCTTCCCAGTCACTAGCATTCTGAGGACACAGAAAATGTTTCAAACATTATATTGCTAACACAGAACACAATATACATCATAGTACATGAATAAAGTATATTAGAGTTTACATAAATTTCTTTTGAATGAGGGAAGAAAGGGGAAAAAAGAAAAAGGGAAATAGACACATACTCTTGAACAACTATGAAAATAAAAATTTGGTAAAGGAGATATTTTTGTTATGCTATTCAAAAGAATTTTAACATGAATTTGTTAAGAACCAATCCACTTTTGAATTTTTCAAGGAAATCCTGATCAATACTTTAAAAAATACACATAATAAGGGGCGCCTTAGGTGGCTCAGTCGGTTAGGCGTCTGACTTCAGCTCAGGTCATGATCTCGCAGCTTGTGAGTTTGAGCCCCGCGTCGGGCTCTGTGCTGACAGCTCAGAGCCTGGAGCCTGCTTCTGATTTTGTCTCCCTCTTTCTCTGCTCCTCCCCTGTTCGTTCTCTCTCTCTCTCTCTCTCTCACAAAAATGAATAAACATTGAAAAAAAAATTTTTTAATAAAAAATACACACATATACTTGCTATGTAGAACTATTTATACATATATAGTTGTGGCCAAAAGTTATATTATACATATATAGCTGTGACTATAAACCCAAAGAATTTATATCCATTTTCCATTAATTTATTTTTTAACTGTTAATATTATATATTAATTAATATAATATAATTTAGTATTTATTATATATAATTATATATATAATATTGCTCATTAATAGTTATATATAGTTATATATCATATATAGTTATACATAACATATAAGTTATATATAAGTTATATATTATATATAGTTATAATAGTTATATATAATATTGTCATTACTATATAATATATGTAAATTATTTATTTAATATATATTATATATTATATTATTTATTAATAAATATTATATAATTTATTTTTTTAACTTAATATTATATTAACACATATAGTGTTATATGAGTTTCAGCTGCACAACATATTGATTCAACAATTCTATACATTACTCAGTGCTCACCAAACGTTATTACAATATTATTGCCTATACTCCCTATGCTGTACCTTTCATCTCCATGAGTTACTTATTTTATAATGGAAAGTTTTTACCTGTTAATCCCCATTATCTATTTCATCCATCCCTCCACCCACCTCCCCTCTGACAACCACCAGTTTGTTCTCTGCATTTAAGAGTCTGTTTTCAGTTAACTTATTTTTAATAACCAGAAAAACAGATAAAAATTGCTGCTCTATTAAAATTAAAAAATACCAAGCCCTAAGCATAAGAATAACCAAATTATTTCAAAATGGACTCAGCAACATGGCAATACTATAAAATTAACCACCAGCAGACCAGTAGAAAAGCCACCAGAAAAATTGAGTGAAACAGTCAAGAACTCTACTTTCTCTACTTACAAGAACTCTCTGTACTTATTTTCAACTTACTGAGGGGAGAAAAACATCAAGCAAAAGTCCAGCCCAAATTTAAGACAGCAGTTTAGAAAAGGAAAGCAGAACTATTTGAAATACTCAAAATTATCTGCCACTAATGAAAGTGAAATCAGTATTGCCATAAAGATAGAAAAGTCACCTGTGTAACATCTGTATGGATGTATCCTAAAATATCTGCAGGGATGTACTCAAAAAGATGTAAAACATAGCTATTTCTTGTTTCATAAGAAATCCTGTGAGTCTCTTCTATCTCTAATAACTTCTTATTGATTAATCATAAGTTCGTATTAGTCTTTCTTCCTTGGAAAGGTCAGCAACAGTAAATTCTATATGTACAAGGACAAAATTACATGTATACTTATGGGAGGAAAAAAGGCAAGCAGCCAAAGAAAACAAAGTCTCATCAACAGGTTTTTTCCCAAATAAGTGAAGGCTAATAAAGGAAAACAAACGTTTAGAAACTCTTTACCCAGTAAAAATTCTATTTCAAAATCCATGTAATAAACCACATTAATACGTTAAAAAAAATTCTTACTGTCTCAATAGATATGGAAATGCATCAGGTAGACTTTTAGTATTAATGATTAAATACTTCTATTCTTACAATAGGAGTAGAAGGAAACTCTTAATCTAACAAAGAATATGTGCAAAAGCCAACAACAAGTATCCGTAGGGGAACAGTTCTGCTATTCCATACCGGGCAATCTGGAGCTTATTAGAGTCTTGGCAGAACGCCCTGTGATCCCCCAAATCAGGAAAGGATAGGAGGCCCATAAGGAGCTGCTACCAGGCCATCTCCCATCACTTCCCTATCTCCCTTGGAGGATGACATGAAACAGTTTCTCATAACTGTCTGGATTCTGATGAGGCATGTGACTTTCTGCCTACCCATCTCAGAACAGAGCTACAGATTGCAGAACCCTTTTGTGTCAAATTAGAACAGGCCCCTCCATCAACAGGGTGTCTCACAGCTCATAGTGTAGTCATTGGCAATATTTTTGATCTGGTGTTGACTTTTTTGATGTGTGGGACAAGGGTCACAGGGAGCTGGCACCTTTGGCTTATTCATCTTTCCACTGCCCACATAAGTGATAAACTACTTAAATCTACCGAGTTCCATGGTTCAGGTTTTGCAGATTGTTGTGTTAATCCTCAAATCAGTTTTCAGGTGTGCAAGATGGTTTAGTGTTGATCTTGCTGCATTTCAGGGACGAGAGACGCAAAAACAACTTCCATGCTGTTCCGCCATCTTGGCCCCTCTCCATCAAATGCTTAAATCTGAAGGCTCATTATACCAGTCAAATCAGTAAGGACCTGTCCTACCTTATGTGTATATGCTTGACAATATCATACTTAATAGTGAAAACTTAAAAAAAATTCCCTTTGAAACAAGAAAATAACAAGGATCTCTCCTATCACCAACCCATTCAACATGCCAGAGATTCTAGCCAAAAGTAAGACAAGAAAAAAAAAAATAAGAATTGCAGGAAAGACACAAAACAGTAATTATTCACAAATGACATGATTATATACATGGGAAAGCCAAGAGAATCTACAGATAAAATTATTAAAAATCATCAGATTTGGTCAAAACCTGGCAAAATAGACTCAATATTCAAATTCAACTTTATTCCATCTACCAACAACAAATAGAAAATAAATTTTAAAATCCCACTTATAATAATACCATCAGAAACCTAAGACTAAATCTATGAAAGATATGTAGTACTACACAGAAAACTATAAAACATTACTGAGATGTGAAATGAAAAACATAAATAAATAAAAATGCCACATTCAATGATTCAAAGACTCCACATTATAAAGAAGTAATTCTACCCAAATTAATCAATGGGGTGCCTGGGTGGTTCAGTCGGTTGAGCGTCTGACTCTTGATTTTGGCTCAGGTCATGATCCCAGCATCATGAGATGGAGCCCAAAGTTGGCCTCCACACCGAGCATGGAGCCTGCTTAAGATTCTCTCTCTCTCTCTCTCTCTCTCTCTCTCTCTCTCTCTCTCTCTCTCTCTCTCATATCTGCCCCTCTCCTCAGCTAGTGCTCTTACACACTCTCTTTCAAAAAAAAAAAAAAAAAAAGTTAAAACCAAAATAAGCTACAAATGCAATGTAATTTCAGAGTCCAGAGTGCTAACCATTACACAATGCAATGTAATTTCAAACAGAACACCAATGTTTCTTTTTAACTTGACACCTGATTCTAAAATTTATATGGAAATACAACAGGCCAAGAATAACCAAAACATTATTTTTTAAAAATAGCTTTATTGGGGTGTCTGGGTGGCTCAAACACTAGACTCTTGATCTCAGCCCAGGTCATGATCTCACTGTTCCTGAGATTGAGCCCTGCATCAGTTTCCATGACATCAGCATGCAGCTTGCGTGAGATTCTCTCTCTCCCTCTCTCTGCCCCTCCCCTGCTCATGTGTGCATACACATGCACTCTCAAAATAAATAAATCTAAAAAAAAAAAAAAGCAAAACTTTTTTTTAACTTTGATAAAGGTTAATTTGTCAATATTTTTCTTTTATGAGTCATGCTTTTGGTGTTATATCTGAGAAATCCTTCCCTAACCCAAGGTCTCAAATATTTTCTCCTGTGAGGTAAGGTCTGAGGTTCACTTTTTTGCATATTGGTATCCAATTATTGTAGTACCTTTTGTTAAAAAGACTATCCTTTCCTCCATTGAATTACCTTGGTACCTTTATTGAAAATCAACCAACCATAAATGTGTGGGTTCATTTCTGGACTCTCTATTCTTCTACTCTTACATATAGCTATCCCTATGATGATACCTTACTATCTTGATTACTGATTATGACACTGGATGTCAAGAAGACATTCTCGGGGGTGCCTGGCTAGTTCAGTCAGTAGAGCATGCAATTTTTTTTGTAATTTTTTTTTTTTTTACATTTATTTATTTTTGAGAGACAGTGAGACAGAGCACAAGCAGGGAAGGGCAGAGAGAAGAGGAGACACAGAATCTAAAGCAGGCTCCAGGCTCCGAGCAAGCGGTCAGCACAGACCCTGATGCAGGGCTCAAATCCACGAACTGTGGGATCATGACCTGAGCTGAAGTCGGTCACTTAACCGACTAAGCCACCCAGGAGCTCCTAGAGCATACAATTCTTGATCTCAGGGCCATGAGTTTAAGACCCATGTTGGGCCTAGGGCTTACTTTAAAAAAAGAAAAAGAAGACAACAACCTTCTTGGGAAAGAAAAAAAAAGAAGGAAAAAAAAAACGTGAAAGCACTTCAACAGATATTAAGACTTACAATCCAGTTTGGCACTGGACCAAGATAGAGAAACCAGTAAAACAGAATAAAGAGCCTTTATTTATTACAGAGCAGTTTTGAAAAGGAAAGAATTGTCAATAAATGGTGCTGAGAAAATCAGCTAACTATATGGGGAAAAAAAAAACACATGCATACACAAAAAAATCAACTATAGACAGACTATAATGTTAATAGGCAGTGCTATATAAGAAAGGTATGACTTCATGACCTTAGGGTAGGAAAAGATTCCTAATATAGACATAAAAAGCACTAATAATAAAAAAAATATTAGCTAGAGTATACTAAAATTAAAAATCTTATTCAAGGGGTGCCTCGGTGGTTCAGTTGGTTGACTGCCTGATTTGATTTCAGTTCAAGTCATGGCCTCACGGTTCATGGGATCGAACCCCAAATCATGCTCCGCACTGACAACCAGAGCCTGCTTAGTATTCTCTCTCTCTGCCCCTGCCCCATGCACATGCACGCACACACACACTCTCTCTCTCTCAAAATAAATGTTTTAAAAATTTCAAAAACAAGAATCTTGTTCTTCAAAAAACACTATTGAGAGGGGCGCCTGGGTGGCTCAGTCGGTTGGGCGGCCGACTTCGGCTCAGGTCGTGATCTCGCGGTCTGTGAGTTCGAGCCCCGCGTTGGGCTCTGTGCTGACAGCTCAGAGCCTGGAGCCTGTTTCAGATTCTGTGTCTCCCTCTCACTGACCCTCCCCTGTTCATGCTCTGTCTCTCTCTGTCTCAAAAATAAATAAAACGTTAAAAAAAAAATAAAAAAAAAAAAACACTATTGAGAGCAAAATAGCAAGCAGAAGAACAGAGTGGAATATTTGCAACACAAAAACCAACAAAGGGCTCATATCCAAAATATATAACTCCTATAAATTAGGACAGAAAAGACCAACAGAAAAATTGAGCAAAATATTTTAAAAAGCACTTCACAGGGCGCCTGGGTGGCTCAGTCGGTTAAGCGTCAACTTCAGCTCAGGTCATATCTCACAGTTTGTGAGTTCGAGCCCTGGATCTGGCTCTGTGCTGACAGCTCAGACTGGAGCCTGCTTCAGTGTCTCCCTCTCTCTCTCCGCCCTTCCCCTGCTCATGCTTGCTTGCTCGCTCTCCCTCCCTCTCTCTCAAAAATGAACATTAAAAAAATTTTAATGTAAATAAATAAATAATAAAAAGCACTTCACAAAAGGTCTCCACATGACCAAAAGACATAAAGTTATTCAACTTCACTAGTAATCAGTGAAATGCAAATCAAAACAATGAGATACCACCATAAATCCACCAGAATGGCCAAAATCAATAACACTGACAATATCAAGTACTGGCAAAGATACAGAACAAAAGGACTCTCAAATATTGTTTTGGTGCATGTAAGTTTGTACAACCACACAGGATTATTTGGCAATTATCTATTAAAATTGTACATATGCATACTCTATGACCCAGAAATTTCACTCCTGGCTATGTAGTCATCAGAAATAATGCACCAAGAGCACCTGGGTGGCTCAGTCGGTTAAGCATCTGGCTTTGACTCAGGTCATGATCTCACAGTTCATGAGTTCGAGCCCTGCTTCAGGTGAGCTCCAGTCCTGCACTGGGTGAGCCCTGCTTCTCTCTCTCTCTGCCCCTCATGGGATTCTCTCTTTCTCTCCCCACCCCCATCCTCTCTCTACCCCTCGCTCACATGCACCCTCTCAAAGAAAGACAGACAGACATGCACCAAAAGACTTGCACCAAACAATGACCATAACAGCATAATTCTTAATGACCCAAAATTGGAAACAACCTA
Source organism: Panthera tigris (assembly GCF_018350195.1). Taxonomy (NCBI): domain Eukaryota; kingdom Metazoa; phylum Chordata; class Mammalia; order Carnivora; family Felidae; genus Panthera; species Panthera tigris. The sequence continues at coordinate 36,430,368 of NC_056666.1, forward strand.
AATATTCATCATTGATATTTGAATTGTAGTGTTTATACAATGGAAGACTATTTAGCAATGAAAATAAACAAACTACAGCTCCATACAGCAAATCTAAATCTCACAAACAAAATTTTAAGTCAAAGCAGCCAAGCATAAAATACATACGATATGATTCCATGTATAAAAAATTGGCAACAGGCAAAACTAAATACAGGTTTATATAAAGAAAAGCAAGGAAATGATTCCCATAAAAGTCAAGGCAACAGTAACCTTTATGGTGGAAAGAATAGGTTGTGATTGGGAAGAGGCAAAGAAAGTATCTGGAATGCTAGCAAGGTGCTAGTGTTTGATCTAAACGATGGTTATTCAAGTATTTATTTGATACATTTGTGAAGCTACACATTTGCTTTATGTACTTTTCTGTATGTGTGTTACATTCAGGAAGGGCTTCAAGGGCATCTGGGTGGATCAGTCAGTTAAGCATCTGACTCTTGGTTTCAGCTCCTATAAATTAGAACAGTTCATGAGTTCAAGCCCTGCATCAGTCTCCTCACTGACAGCACCAAGCCTTCTTGGATTTCTCTCCCTCTCTCCCTGCCCCTCCCCGGCTTCCTCTCTCTCTCTCTCAAAAATAAATATATAAACATAATTCTAAAAATTAAAAAAAGGACTTCTAAGAGAAATTAATTCCTTTACTTGATAAACTATATTCCTATAATAAAATTATGTTTAAGGTCCAAACTTATTTCTTGAAATATTTTCACAATTTCAGAGATATTTAACTAAAGTTCAGACAATCTTTTTCCATTAGTTACCTAATTTCCACACAAAGGGCTTTCACACCAAAAGTAAAACAATAAGTGAAAAATGAAAATGTATATACATAAGGACTGTCTGATGAAAACTACTGTCCATTCGTCACAAAGCACACCATAATAAAGAAAAATAAAAGGAATATAGGATTAGTTTTATTCTTGGTGAACCACTAAAAGTGAAAGTTCATATGGACTTCAAACCATAATGATGTGTTGATCAAGGCTCATCAATTTTAACAAACGTAATACTCTGGTGGTAGATGTTGATAATGAAGGAAGCTATGCATGGTGGGGGGGGGGGGGGGGGGGCGCGGGCAGTCTATGGGAAATCTGTACCTTCCACTCAGTTTTGATGTGCACCTAAAATTGACCTAAATAACAGTCTTTTTTTTTTTAATGCATTCAAGAGTTGCTACATCTCTAAAGCACACCTCTGATCATGTGTTTCTTAATCAAAACTCTACACTAGTTGCCAACACAGCCTCAAAACTGTGGAAGGAACCTTAAAAATCACCTAGCAAACATTCATTCAAAGCTTGGAATCTAACAAGGGATGCACTACCTCATAAAAACATTTACACCATCATTGGACAGCAATGACTTTTATAAAATCAACAGGAATAGTAAAACGGAAGGTAGAGGAATGAGAAAAATCAACAATACTACACACATTTCTAGCTTGAGCAACTGATAGTGTCACTTAATTAAGGAACACCAGAGAAGGGCAGGAATAATACATTTAGTTTTGGCTGTTCTGAGTTTAAGGAGCATCCAAATGGAAATATTAAGTAACAATGGTCCTTACACTCAGCAAAGAGATAAAAGCTAAAGTCAGATAAATGAATACTCAGCATATAGATGAAAAATGAAATAGAAGATGAGATCACTCATAGAAATTCAAACACTTAATGAATGGATAAAGAAAAATTCAACAAAGGTGACAGAAAGAAAGCCCAGAAAACCAGGAAGAAATATAGAAGCATGATCTGAAGATGCCAAAAGTGAGAGTTATAAATGAAGAGGAAATAAACTGTATCAAATGCTGCTGTGGTAGGCAATCTTGAAAATGGCTCTGAATGATCTCTGCCTCCTTGTATTCATGCTTTTGTGGAATCTCCCTGTGCAAATGTTGGACTTAGACACTCCAATCTAATGAACAGAATAGATCAAGTGATAGAATGGCACTTTTGAGATTATGTTACAAAAAACTGTAGCTAATATTTCCCATCCTTCTCCACAGAGCTCTCAATCTAGAAGCAAGGTGCCATGTTGCAAGTACTCGTATGCAGAGGCCCAAGTGGCAAAAACACTGATTTCTCCAGCAAACAACCAACAAGGACCTCAGGCCTGCCAACAGCCACATGCTTGAGCTTGGAAACAGACCCTCCCCCAGTGGAGCTTTGAGATGACTGCAGCCTTATGAGTGACCCTGAATCAGACACACCACACCCAGATGCCTGACCCACAGAAACTGTGAAACAATAAATGTTTGTTGTTTTAAGTTAAGTTGGGGGGTAATTTGTTGCATAGCAATAGACAAGTAGTACAGCTAACAGGTTAAATAAGAGGATAAAAAAATAGCCATTGGCTTTAAACACATTAGTAACCCAGCAAAACAGTTTTAATGAAATTGTGGAGACAGAAACAATACAGAAATAGGGTGAGAAGAGAATCACAGGTGAAAAAATGGAGACATATAGCAAATGTAGACAAGTCTTTCAAAAACCTGTAGCTATAAAGCAGAGAGCAACTAAGAGAAAGTATGAAGAAGAGATTTTTGTTAAGACAAGAGACATTTTGTTGTTTTGGTTTTTTTTTTGTTTTTTTTTTTTTAAGACAAGAGACATTTTAAAGTTTAAGTGATGGGTGCTGTTGTCAGCCTGTCAGCATGGAGCCTGCTTCAGATCCTCTGTCCTCCTCTCTGCCGCTCCCTGGTTCATGCTCTCTCTCAAAAACTAAATAAAACATTTTTAAAAAACAGGTTCTGGGGCGCCTAGGTGGCTCAGTCGGTTGAGCCTCCGACTTCGGCTCAGGTCATGATCTTGCGGTCTGTGAGTTCGAATCCTGCGTTGGGCTCTGTGCTGACAGCTCGGAGCCTGGAGCCTGCTTCCGATTCTGTGCCTCCCTCTCTCTCTGCCCCTCCCCCCACTCATGCGCGCGCGCGCGCGCGCGCGCTCTCTCTCTCTCTCTCTCTCAAAATAAATAAACTTTTTTCTTTAATTACAATAAAAATAAGTAACAAGGGGCGCCTGGGTGGCTCAGTCAGTTAAGCATCCAACTTCAGCTCAGGTCATGATCTCACAATTTGTGAATTCAAGCCCCCCATTGGAGACTCTGTTGTCAATGGGGAGCCCACTTCTGATCCTCTGTCCCCCTCTTTCCCTGCACCTCCCCTGCTCGTGCTCTCTCAAAAATAAACATTAAAAAAATAAGTAATAAAAATAAAGTTTAAGTGATGATAAGAAGCCAGTGTAGAAAAATACTCAAGGAAATTCATTCCATCATGAAGAAAGTCTCAAAGCAGCCCTTTCAAGCGGAGGTTATCAAGTCTCTCACACTCCACACCCAATATTGGGAAATGAGAATGGTACCCCTCTTTCTTCCAATGCCACCTCCAGACCATATAAAATCTTGAACCCCCATGTAAAATCTTTGTAAAAGCATGACTTTCATGTTTTTCAGCAACACAGACTTCTACCTCTGCCTTTTCACTATCAGCTAATGACCACCTGGACATCCTCCACACTCAGGGAGGAGATGTTGGCATCTAGTTCACACTGCCACTACCTTTTTATACCACCACCCCTGGGTTATTTCAATATATACATGGATCTAACAGCAGTTCCTCAAACCCATCAACACTCTATTCTCTGGCTATAGCCATTCACAGCCAGTTGGGAATTCACTTAATTGTAGTCTCATCTATTCATTCATCAAATATTTAGCAAGTATCTACTATTTGCTCAGTAGAAAACACATGACAGTCCGTCATAAAATAACTCATATTTTCCACAAAGACAGCATGAAAAGATCTAGCTGAAGTCTAGATATCTTATAACTACTACAAATCCTTCATTCATCAGTTTAGGGACCATGTCAATTCTAGAAAACTAGAATTGTTGTCTGAAGTGACCTCGTAAATCCACGTCTTATCCCAGTGATCACTGTATCCCTTAACAAGGCTTCTAAAACTATCTTTTAAATAACGTATTCTAAAATACTGCCAGAGTTCAGTATTAGATTCATCAATCTATAAATGTATCAGTGTGCTGCCAAATATAGCAGTCACTAGTCACGGTGGCTATTTAAATTAATTTTAACAAAATTAATAATTTTAATTGTTACTCAACAATTACACTAACCACATTTAAAGTGTTCAGTGGCACATGGGACTAGTAGCTACTGTATCAAATGGTATATAGAACATGACTATCATCACAGAAAGTTCTATTGGACAATGCTGGCCTAAAGGTTTCAGGATTCACCTCCTTCCTCCTAGAAAAAAAGGTCTCGTTTTCCAGACTCCTGAGAACTCCCTGAGGTTCCATAATATCCTAAAGGAATTCCACAAATCAGGCATCATTATCACCATCACCACACCCTATCATCACCATCAGGGCAGCTGATTTTTATGGAGTACTTACTATAATCCAAGCACTTTATCAAAAGCTTTAGGAGTAATAAATGAAGGAATAATGAAAACAAGACACTTAATCACATTTCACAAGTATGTACTCAACCAAATAAAATGCTAAATTGACTTTTACACAAACTTATGCACAGAATATTTAAAAATACACACTAAGTGGCTTAATTGCCATTTAGTTGGTAATCAAGTATTTCACAAACATTTTCCCCCCATGATGTACAAAACAATACTTAAAAATCAAAAGTCAGGGAAGTGACTGCTAATGGGTTTGGGGCTTATTTGGGGGATGAAGAAAATGTTCTAAAATTAATTGTAGTGGTAGTTACACACACCAGAAAACTGAATTATACACTTTAAATGAGTAAACTGTATGGTGTGTGAATTATTTCTCAACAAAGCTGTTGGAAAATAAAAACAAAAGGTATGCAGGTAGCTAGACTTAAATTATGAAAATACTAAGGTGGAAAAAAAAAACCTAGAAGATAAAATATTTGTTCTATTCATGCGATTTTAAAATAGTTACACCAGATGGGGCGCCTGGGTGGCTCAGTTGGTTAAGCGACCGACTTCGGCTCAGGTCATGATCTTGCAGTTTGTGAGTTTGGGCCCTGCATCAGGCTCTGTGCTGACAGCTCAGAGCCTGGAGCCTACTTCAAATTCTATGTCTCCCCCTCTTTCTACCCCTCCCCTGCTCACGCTCTGTGTCTGTCTCTCAATAATAAACGTTAAAAAAAATTTTTTTTAAATAGTTACACCAGAGCGCCCGGGTGGCTCAGTTGGTTAAGGGTCCAACTTTGGCTCAGGTCAGATCTTGTGGTTCATAAGTCCTGCATCAGGCTCTGTGCTGACAGCTCAGAGCCTGGAGCCTGCTTTGGATTCTGTGTCTCCCTCTCTCTCTGCCTCTCCCCTGCTCTCTCTCTCTTTCTCTCTCTGTCCTTCAAAAATAAATAAACATTAAAAAAATAAAATAAAATAGCTAAACCATATTACTGCACAAAATTTCACTGGTTAGGAAAAACAAGAAATTGGAAACAGTGATTGCCTTCAGGAACAACGTGATGGGACAGGAGTCTTACTCTTTTCTACCTATATCTTATGATTTGATAAGTGTATTACCTATTTTTTTAATGAGTATAATAGTTAATAATATATTTAAAAAACAAAGTTAATAAAAGATCATATCTGTCCTTAGTATTATACATTCATAGGCTGCCTATTTTGTTCTGAAAAAAATAAAAAGTGAAATATATGTTTTTAAAAAAATCAATCTAGGTAAGTTAAAAAATGACAAATTCTTGCATCTGTGTCACCTCATACTAAAAAGCATTTAGTCATATTTCTATTAGACACAATAATCATGCAAAATCCTCCCTTACCCAACACTCTGACACATCTTTAAACAATGACACGCTTGATCATGCCCTCCTCCTTGAAAACTTATTTTCTTTCATTTCTAGTAAATCACACTCTCCTGGTTTTCCTAACCCAATGACCTCTTATCAATCTTCTTTGCCAGGTTTCTCTTCATTTCCCCAAAAGGTATCTGGAAGGTAAGTTCCATGAAGGCAGGGATTTTTGACAGCTTTGTTCACTACTGTATCCTCAATGGCTAAAAAAAGTACCCAGAAGAATACTCAGTAAATAACCATTGAATGAGTCAGTGTCCCAAGGCTCGGATATTGAAGACTTATAGAAATAAGTTATATTCTACATAACCTTGATGCTGTTTATTACATTATATTTGTTTGAAAACTGATAATCAATGTACGGATTTGGTTAACCAAAATACTTCATTCTCTGGTCTTCCTCCATCAAGGTGTTTGATACAGTATGTGAAAATGCACATTTAACAGCTCTTTTACTCCTTATAAAAGCATTAACTGAGAGTAGAAAAAGAGCAGCTGTTGCTAACAGAACCTTCACTTTTATCCTGCTCCCAGTATTAATGTTGAATTAACACAGACATACCTACCTGACTTTAGTAAAAAAGGGGACAAGGGAGACTTCAGTAGATTCAACAAGAACATCACAGTAATGACTAGCAAGTGACTTTTCTTGAAAAATAATAGGTAGTGTTTTTTCTGACATAAAAAAAACTCTAAGGAGAAATAGATCACTTCTACCTTATACTTTCCCCCAAATCCCATGACTGCATTCCTACAAAGAATTGCATCCCACTGTCAACAATTGTAAATGTCATGTTAGCAATATATATAGTTTCACCTGACATTTTAGTTCACATTTGTCCTCATGCATACCCAATTAAATCAAAGTATAATTTAAAAGGCAAAACTAGATATGTGAATTTTAATTTTTGCTTCTAAGTAATCCAAAAGTATTCATTTACCAACTTATAATTTGACCTGTCTGAATACATTTAATTGAATCTTTTCTTTAGAATTACAAACCTGAGACACTCTTTCTCACTTAATATCTATTATATCATCTGTTGCCTGTAAGTTTCTTCAAGCAGAACTATTTTCTAGAAGATAATAGTCTGCTCATTAATTAGGCATGTTAAAAAAGGCAATGATCTACAACTACTGACACTCAAATCTGTATATTTCTCTCTTGGGTAACAGGAAAGCACTTCTCTGGCTATGTTCCCAAATAAATTGAGTAAGCCTTGGGAAAGTCACTGCTTAAATTCCATTTCATGACGGCTGCTCTTCCTCCATAAATGAATTATTGAGAATCATGCCTACTTCCACCCATTACATAATACATGTATATCACAGGACCTATCTTCTGAGTAAGAAACATCTTAAATGACACTGATAGGTAAGGTCAGTGAATACTGTAATCTAATAGGGAGCAGGAATTGAGAAGAGATTCTGATTTAATGTATAAAGTTGTGAAACACTGATGTGAAGAACACTGAATACTGTTTACTCTTAGTAACATCTCTCCATGAAGTCAGACACATGCCCCCAAAATGTTATTAAAGAGCATCTTAAAAGCACTTGACTCCAAGAACATTTCTCAGAAATTGAGGGACCTAGAAAAAAAAGCTATTTCAGTTCATTTTTAAAGTGTCTAATAGCATCTGCAATTGAGAAATAAAAATAAGCACGAATAATTGTGCTGAACACAAAATGCCCAAATGTCAAAGTCTATTGAAAAACAAGTTGTAAAAGACAGCTGTGCTTTAAAACATGTATTTTTCATATAATTAGCTCCAAAAGAACTGTTCAAATTATCCATCCAAAGCAGTCAACCACAACCACCTGCAACCATTACTCAGAAACGTGTCTTCCAAAGCAACCACCTGATTTTCAGGCCTTCTCTTAAGAGGCCAGGATAAAGCTTGCAAATAAGGTGGTATAAAGTGATCTTTTAGGCACAGAAAAAAGACTGGAAGGTAACACCTTTAAGGAACTAGGTGTAATGGGACCTATTCCCTAATGTTGCTGCCAGAATGAAGTTGTCTTAATCCAAGACCTCACTCTTCTTGAAGGGTGTAAAACTTTAAACCCAGCCACCCTCACCAATTACCCACCTGCGCCAAAAGCAGAGGGATTCTCTGCCCTTCCGACCCACCCCGCCAGGAAGAAGAAAAATAATAACCATAATAACCCTAAAGTAGAAATATGAGACCTAGTGCAACAGCTTCTCCAACTGCCTCAAAGGCAACATCCACAGCTCTTCTTCCTTTTGCAATACAACCCTTCATCTCCTATCTTACCATTTAACAGAAGGGGGGAAAAAATCCTCACCTCTTTCAATATTTTACATCAGTCGCCTAACCACACAGATCCACCCTGACCGCACCCCAACCTCCTCATGGCTCCCCAATTTCTCCATCTCGCCACTACCTCGCCCTCAACATCACGTCTCAGAAACCCTCCGTTCTCCAAGCACCCAGAACCCCTATCTCCCACCTCCCACCTCCCACCTCGGGTTCCCCTCATCTATCGCTTCAGCTCCCGCCCAATCCTGGAGCTCTGTGGGGTGGAACCCGCGGGTGGGCTGGGGTGGGTTGGGGTGGGGTGGGGTGGGGTGGGGTCCGCCCCTCCCCGGACTTTCCCATCCCCCCTCCCCCGGTAGGGAGAGGAGGGGGAGGGGGTCTTGTAGCCTCACCTACAGCTCCGCCCCTCCCCGGGGGCGCGCTGCCCAGCCCTAGCCAGGGCCGTGAGGAAGCAGGCTAAGAAAAGGCAAAAAACCTCAGCGCCAGCGGCAGTCGGGAAGCTCTCGGTCCCGCCCGACTTCCGAGCTGCCGCCACGGCGGCCGTCTCACCCTCCTCAGGGCTGCTGCTGTTGCTGCTGCTGCCTCCCGGGCGCCGCCACCACCGCCGCCACCACTACCGCCGCCGCCGCCACAGCCACAGTACGGCCCCAGCGCCCGCCGACGTCACTACGCCCCGCCCCCTGCGCGAGACACCTAGCCCCGCCCCAGGGCCCGGGCCCGGGCCGCGAGACACCGCGAGCTCCGCCTCCTCGTGGCCGGGCCACCTAGCTTTCCTGCACTCTCCTGGGAGCGCGACTTGGCAGCCCGCAGGCCTCCGGCGACTTCCAGAGGAAGACGGGTCAGGGGCTGGGAGTGGGGTGATTCAGGGTTCCGGCGGCGGCTGCGCGCCCAAGCAGGGCAACGGTCGCGGGGCGTACACACCCCCCACGCGCGGCCCCTGCAGCCACGGGAAGGGAGAGCGGGAGCCGGCTACGGGAAGAGGCTGTAGGTGGGAGCGAGGCAAGGCGCCGTTTGTCTCCTTCTGCTTGCCGTAGGAAGTGGACCGGCCAGGCCCGAAGAGCGGAATCGTCGCTTTCCCAAACCTTAGAGTCGCCCAACCCCCTCCTTGGCGGGGCCCGTTACACAAGCCCCAGGACAGTCACTGCTGTTGAGAGTTGGTCTAGATTGTACATTCCGGGCTGCGCTCCCGCGGCCGCGGTGGGAACTCTTTGTCGGAGGGAAATTGGATTTTTTTTCGCCCTCACCCTTAGCTTTTGCGAATGTGGCCGTGGGGCTGTCCACTGGACCTTAGGGAAAGAACTTAGGCTTCGCGGAAGACCCACGCTAGTGTACGTGGTTTTTGAGCGCGGCGGGAGAGGAGAACGTGGGCGGAATTTGAGGTCCACTTTCAGTTCCCGCAATGTGCCAAATGCGGTGCTACGTTGTCTCACTCAGTCTTCACAGCAGCTAGGCGAGTCGGCCAAGCAAATGGTACCTTATTCAGGAAACCCAGTTTTCTTGTGCTGTCTCGTAGATTTTCTTTTGTTGGAGCTATGCAAAGAGGACAACTGCATCCTTTAATTTAAGAATTTAGGTAAACTACCCCTGAACCAGAAAGAAGGAGTGATGTAAATTATATTTGTTCCCAGCCTTTTAGGTTGCATTGAATAATTTAAAATGACACTAAAAGGAGTTGAGTCCTCATTTGCCCCTGCTTATTCTCTACAATTAACCAATTCACACTCCTTCATAATCCCACTAACATTTTCCCCTCCCTCCCTCAGTATTCACATTCATTCATTCACCAAATTCTGTTTCATGCTGCCCAGACTCTGTTTCCTCCCAGATCACCAAGCACTTGGATTATTGCAGTTCCCCGTCCTGCTGTACAGTCGCCCCCTTCAGTACATTCCACATATGCCTACCAATTGTCAGACTGTGCTGCCAGAGAAGATTGTATAGCTGCCAAGTAAGCATCCGAAAATACTTCTTTTTTTTTTAGACATGTGGCTTTTTACCCCCAAAAAAATCCATGCTATGTCGATTATTTTTCAAAATCTTCCTCATCTAACTGCTGATCTGCTCATCCTGTTACTCCCCAGAAGTGTGGTGAGGTAAGAGGAAAGTAGGAGTCACATCCTAGTGTCCCTTCTGCCACTCTCTATTTGTGTGACCTTGGGAAAATCACTTCACTTCTGAGTTCTGCTTTTCTTAACTGTAAAATGGGGTGTGAACTAGATGTCTGAGATCCAACATGTCACTAAATGTGTGGATCTGAAGCGTTTCTGTGCTAAGCCCTAAATTATACATACACAGGATACTATCAATATCACAGACTCAGAATTGTGGTAGTATGTTTTTCTGTGTTTTGGGAGGGAGTTGTTTGGTTTTTTGCCATTCCACTAGTTGTTTTTTCTTATGTCCTACTCTGCTCCACTTGTCTTTTTTTAAACTTACATTTAGTATTTTTTTTAACTTACATTTAGTATTTTTTTTTTATTAAAGCTTGGGTGAGTACTCCCTTTGGCAGCACATATACTAAAATTGGAATGTTAGAAGTTTAGCCTGTCCCCTGTGCAAGGATGACATATAAATTTATGAAGTGTTCCATATTTGCAAACTAATGTAACATTGCTTGTCAACTGTACTTAAAAATATATATAAGCTAGCTAACTAAGCACATGCATTCATTACCTCTTCTTCCTGAGACCCCATTAAAATGCTAATAAAGGAATTTAAAAATGATACAAACTCATACATAATAGAAAATGAGAATGAGACCACCAAATTTTTTTAATTTTACATACCAAGTGAGTGCAGTCTGACTAAACAAAATGAAAGAAACCATAATGTAGAATAGGTTCAGATGGTGCTGTAGCCAACAGGGAGATTAAATAAAGATCTCTGCATAGAACAGAAGAGCCCTCCCTTATCTCAGATACCATAACCAGGCATTTATCCCAGGCTAAAAATCAAGAGTTCTCATAATCTCTGGGGAAGAGTTGGGCAGCTATTTGAACATTTAATGACTAAAGCAGTCTTCATTCTGGCACAATAGCTAGTTTTCTACCCACTCACCGTTGAGTGAAGTTGTGCAAGTTGGCAAGACCTTCCCAAGTTCACAAGATTCCTAATCAGCATTCCAATTACCTCATCTTAAACATGAACAGACAACCAAGGATTAGATAATTAGATATTCAAAAGAAGTCTCCAATTTAGGGGGCGGGGGAAGGGGAGAAAGATAAACAGAGAATGGCCATAGAAGAACTAGAGAAACTTCAGAGAACTTTAAAAATAATAACTGGGGGGGCGCCTGGGTGGCTCAGTCGGTTAAGCCTCCGACTTCAGCTCAGGTCACGATCTCGCGGTCCGTGAGTTCGAGCCCCGCGTCGGGCTCTGGGCTGATGGCTCAGAGCCTGGAGCCTGCTTCCAATTCTGTGTCTCCCTGTCTCTCTCTGCCCCTCCCCCGTTCATGCTCTGTCTCTCTCTGTCTCAAAAATAAATAAAACCTTAAAAAAAAATTTTTTTTAAATAATTACTGGGATGCTCCTAGGCTTATTACACCTAGGAAACAAGAATAGTATACCAGTATACCCAGATGAAGTAACAATCCGAGAATAAAAAGTAAGTCTTAAAATTAGAAAGAAGAAATGGCCAAAATTATAAATTCACTTGAAGTGTTAAAAGATTAAGCCAATGAAATTTTTTTAAATAGAAAAAATATGCAAAGAGATGGAAATTGCAAGAGAAAATATAAGAGTAAGAATCCAAAAGGACTAATATTATAAAAAAAGAGGAAAACAAAGTAAATAGAAAATGGAAAATTACTCAAAAATCCTGGAAGAAAATCTGCCAGAGCTTAAAGTGTCTACTAGTACAGAGCAAAAACAAATAAAAAACAACCTTGTAAATATTACAAATGCAAAGACAAAGAGAAGATTCAGATCCTAAATTTCCAAAGAGAAAAAAAGTGACCCATAAAAGAATAAGAATCAAGCTTACATTAGAATTCTTATCATCAACACTAAATGAAAGAAAATAGACTTTCAAGTTTCTTTTTTTTTTTATAATCTTTTTTTAACGTTTATTTTTGAGACAGAGAGACAGAACATGAACGGGGGGAGGGTCAGAGAGAGAGGGAGACACAATCTGAAACAGGCTCCAGGCTCTGAGCTGTCAGCACAGAGCCCGACATGGGGCTCGAACTCACAGACTGTGAGATCATGACCTGAGTTGAAATCAGACACTTAACCGACTGAGCCACCCAGGCACCCCGGACTTTCAAGTTTCTGAGGGAAATATTTCTTGACCTCAAAACCTAAGAAAAAAATTTAATTTTCAAAAAAGTCCCATTCCTACCTGAATCATCATTAAGTAAAAGAGCAGAATGAAAACACTTTCAGATAGGCAGGGACTCATAAAGTTAAACTCCCACATACCCCCTTTTTCTTAATGTTTATTTATTTATTTATTTTGAGAAAGAGAAAAAGAGCACAAGCAGGGGTAAGGCAGAGAGAGGGAGAGAGAGAATCCCAAGCAGGCTCCATGCTGCCAGCACAGAACCTGACATGGGGCTCAAACCCATGAACCATTAGATAACAACCTGAGATCACAACCTGAGCTGAAACCAAGAGCCAGACACTTAACCAACTGAGCCACCCAGGCACCCCTATACTCCCACATAACCTTTTTTAAAAAAAGAGTTTCTTGAAGATGTGCTCAGGCAAAATGAGGTAGAAAACAGCGTATTTGACAATACATTTAGGGGTCACTAGATCTAATTCAGGAGGACAGGGAAGATCTAATTCAGGGAAGTCCCAAAAGGTTAGGCTACTGGGAGAGAAATCTGAAGAAAAGAGAATTCAACTGAATGACCGTGATAGAAAGCTTAGAAAATGCTGTTTTCTGGTGTTCAACTTTTAGACCCAACATATTAATAAATTATAAATAACTTGACATAGTTAAAGCATAGTTTATAAATTATACTGTTGTTGACAATATAAAGGTAAAAATACCCTTTTACGGTATTTTAACTTTAAGATGTGGAACATAGGAAGGAAAGGTAGACGATAAAAGCATTCAAGAGATTATGTTTATTATTGACAAAACTTTTCTGGTTGTTAAAACGTGTTGTCAGAAGTAGGAAAAGTAACCAATGGAGGAGCAAGGAATTGTTAGTCTATATTGAGAGGGTAGGCAGACACATGGTACAGGCTTTATAAGCAAGCTAAATCATGAATCTAGATAGTTCATCAAGAAATGGTGGCAGAAGATTTAATAGTATTTAACTGGCAATATTCCCCTATTTTTCTGCAGATTCTATACAATTCTATCAAAATCTCAGCTGCCTTTTTTCCCCCAAAATTGACAAGCTGATCCTAAAATTCACATGGAAATGTAAAGGGTTCAGGATAGCCAAAACAATTAAAAAATAATAATTAGAACAGGGGTGCCTGGGTGGCTCAGTCAGTTAAGCATCTGACTTCAGCTCAAGTTGCAATCTTGCAGTTCGTGGGTTTGAGCCCCACATCAGGCTCTGTGCTGACAGCCTGGAGCCTGCTTTGGATCCTGTGTCTCCCCCTCTCTCTTTGTCCCTCCCCCACTCACACTCTCTCTCTCTCTTTCAAAAATAAACATTAAAAAATTTTTTAATAAAAAAATTAGTCATTCTTCAAGATTTCAAAACTGACTACAAAACTACAGTAATCTAGATAGTATAGTACTAGAATAGTGATAGACATATATATCAGTGAAATAGAATTGAATGTTAAGAAATAACCCATACATTTATGGACAATTGATTTTCAACAAGAACTTCAAGATAATTTGATGGGAAAAAATAATCTTTTCAACAAAAGGTGCTATAACAATTGTATATCCACATGCAAAAGAATGAAACTGGACCCCGACCTCACATATACCAACATTAATTTAAAATGGACCACAGACCTAAATATACATGCAAAAACTGTAATACTCTTAAAGAAAACATAGGTATAAGTTTGTGTGACCTTGGATTAGGCAATTGTTTCTTAGCTGTGAAACCAAACCTATAGGTGACAAAAGAAAAAAAATACGAAAATTGGACTTCACCAAAATGAAAAACTTTTGTATTATTCAGCCTTAAAAAGGAATGAAATTCTGACACATTACAACATGGATGAACCTTGGAGACATTATACTAAGTGAAATGACCCAATCACAAAAGGACTGTATATTATATGATTCCATCCCATACGATAAACCTGGAGTATTTGAAGTCATAGAATCAGAAAGTAAAAGGGTGGTTGACAGGGGTTTGGAGCAAGGAGAATATAACATTAGTATTTAGGAATTAGAGTACTTCCCAAACTTCAGTTTGGGGAAAAATGAAGTCCTGGAAATGATAGTCATGATGATTGCAGATCAGTGTGGATATATTTAATGCCACACAACTGTATAGTCAAAAATGGTTCAAATAGTAACTATTATGTTGTATTATATTTTACCACACACAAAAAAATCTTTTGTGCTTCAAGTATACTGGTTTGGACTGAATTGTGTTCTTTCAAAGTTCCTCACCCTTTCCCTTAACCCTCAATTTATTTGGAGAGAGGCCTTAAAAGAGGTAATTACAGTTAAATAAGGTCATAAGAGTGGGAACCCTAATCCCATAGGACTGATGTCCTTGTAAGAAGAGGAAGAGACACTTGGGGCATATGCACAGAGAAAAGGCCACACAAGGACACAACCAGAAGATGGCCATCTGCAAGCCAACCAAACATGCTAACATCTTGATCTTAGTTAGACATTCAGCCTCCAGAACTGTGAGAAATAAATTTTTGTTGTTTAAGCCCCCAGTCCCTGATGTTTTGTTATGGTATCTTTACCAGACTAGTACAGATTTTGATACTGAGAAGTGGGATTTTGCTGCAACAGATACCTAAAAATATGTGGAAGTGGCTTTGGAATTGGATTATGAATAGAGGCTAGAAGAATTTTGAGGTGCTTGTTAGAAAAAGCCTAGATAGGGGCGCCTGGGTGGCTCAGTCGGTTGAGTGTCCGACTTTGGCTCAGGTCATGATCTCGCGGTCCGTGAGTTCCAGCCCTACGTCGGGCTCTGTGCTGACAGCTCAGAGCCTGGAGCCTGTTTCAGATTCTGTGTCTCCCTCTCTCTCTGACCCTCCCCGTTCATGCTCTGTCTCTCTCTGTCTCAAAAATAAATAAATGTTAAAAAAAAAAAAAAAAGCCTAGATTGCCTTGAAGAGAGGCTGTTGGTACAAAAATGGATGTTAAAGGTGATTCTGGTGAGATCTGGAGCAGAAATGAGGAGCATGTTACTGAAAACTGGAAGAAAACTGACCCTTATAAGATGGCAAAGAAATTGGCCAAATTGTGTTCTAGTATTTTGTGGAAATAATTTAAAAGTAATAAAGTTGATGGGGCGCCTGGGTGGCTCAGTCAGTTAAGCCTCTGATTTCAGCTCAGGTCATGATCTCACTGCTCAAAAGTTCGCAAGTTCAAGCCCTGTATCCAGCACTGTGTTGACAGCTCAGAGCCTGGGGCCTGCTTCAGATTCTGTCTCCTCCCCTCTTCCAGCTCTCTCTCTCTCCTTCTCTCTCTCTCTCAAATTAAAAAAATAAAGTAATAAAGTCGAATATTTCTAAGCAAAGTGTTAAAGGTGCAGTCTCATTTCTTCTTACTAGTTATAGTAAAATGCAGGAAGAGAGAGATAAATAGAAGGTATTATTCAACAAAAAGGAACCAAAATGAAGATTTGGAAAATTCTTAGCCTATCTGTGATATTATGATTTATATTTGGTCATTCAGAGGACCAAAAAATATTTCTCAAATATGTTCAGTCTTTGTCCACTGTTCCTGGTTCTCAGTTCCCAAAACCCTTGGCATTTCCTGAACAATAAAAGCAACGGGAACATCTTTCGTCATAATATTTGGTCTCCTGTCTTCAGTTCCTGAAATCACTTCAGAGACATAAAGGTGAAATAGGTGTCTTGTTATTCATAACAAGTCCCTTTCCACCACAACTGAGATTATGTTAATGAAGTGACTTTTGGAAAGCACCTAAGGATGAGAGCTGGTTACCAGGGGAACCAAACAGGAATAGAGGTTTGGAACTTTCAGTCTCCCCACCAATCCCCAGCTCTTGGGAAGAGAGAGGTGCTGGAGTTTGAATCAATTACCAATAGCCAATGATTTAATCAATCTTGCCTACATAATGAAGCCTCCATCAAAAACCCGAAAGAATGAGATTGGAGAGCTTCTGGGATGGTGAACACAAGGATGGTATGAGTAAAGTGATGTACCTGGAGAGAGCATGGAAGTTCTGTGTCCTTTTACCATGTTTTTACTGTGCCTAATGCCTCTCTTCCATCTGGCTGTTCCTGAATTATATCCTTTTATAATAAACCAGTAATCTACTAGGAAAATGTGTCTCTGAGTTCTGTGAGCCACTCTAGCAAGTTAATCAATCCCAAAGAGAGGGGCATGGGAACCTCTGATTTATAGCCAGTTGGCCAGAAGCACAAATAATAACATAGGCTTGCATCTGACATATGAAGGTGTAGGGAAGAGAGGGGGGTGACAGGAGTCTTGTAGGACTGAGTCCATAACCTATGGGATCTGATACTATCTCTGGGTAGATACTGTCCACTGAGTGGAAATGTAAGATATCCAGCTGGTATCTGGAGAATTACTCCTTGATGATGTGGGGAAACCCACCTCCTTCCCACAAGTTGGAATTGGGTGCAGAACCCAATTACTATCCATACTAGAAATAAGAAAAGTATATTCTGGAGAGCACACTAAGGGTGTGGCTAGAAAAATCATTTGATAAAGAGATCATAGGTGCTGTAGAGTCCAAGGACAGGCTGCCCTAAGATGGGCCACTTTAGCATGAACATTATTTTGAATTAAAAACAAAACCCAGCAGATTCAGAAAAAAAGCATTTTACCTCCCCCTCAACTGCCTCTTTGTACCAGGAAGAGAGTTATTAACAGAGATTTCTCTTTACCTAAGAAACTTATCTACATATTAGAGTAACCTTGGTTTTCCAAACATCTTTCACCTTCCTGCTAGTAGTCTTTTCTCCCCTTTATATCCTCAGATACCTCTTTTTTAGCTCATATAAGCATCATGTTGGGGCGCCTGGGTGGCTCAGTCGGTTAAATGTCCGACTTCAGCTCAGGTCACGATCTCGCGGTCCGTGAGTTCAAGCTCCGCGTCGGGCTCTGGGCTGATGGCTCAGAGCCTGGAGCTTGCTTCCGATTCTGTGTCTCCCTCTCTCTCTGCCCCCCCCCCCCCGTTCATGCTGTGTCTCTCTCTGCCTCAAAAATAAATAAACGTTAAAAAACTAAAAAAAAAAAAAAAAAAGCATCATGTTGCCTGAATGTCTTTGGAATTTCCTGTCTGTGTGGATTCCCTGTATGTACGCAATTAAATTTGATTTTCTCTTGTTAATCTGTCTCATATCAATTTGATTCTTAGTCCAGCTAGAAGGACCTTGAAACAAGAGAAAAAATTCTTTCTCCCCATAGTGTGATTCATGGACTTAGCCATCTCAGAAGTATCCAGGAAAGAAGTGAGATTATACCAGAAGAAACACTGCCAGCTGGGAATAAAAGGGATAGAATCAACAAAGTAAAGGAATCTTGTCAGATTTCTGGGATTCTACAGGATAAAACAATAGAGTTCTCTGGCTGCCAGTCCCCATTATCCTCAAGGAAAGGGAGGAATAACACCAAAAGCTATTCAGAGATCAGCAGGGCTGTATCACTCCTACCATGAACTCAGAGGATACAGGTCTGGGGGGGCAAGACTGTATCCTTGGCTTCAGTAGGTCAGGCTGCTACCAACCAATCTCTCAGGAACAAAACTGCTGCCCAGGACCAAGAGGATAATGCTGCTACCCCCTTAAGCCCAAAGGGCAAACCACTGAGCCAAAAAAGACTACTTTGAGCCTTAAAATCTAATGGAATTTGCCTTGCTAAGTTTTGGACTTCCTTTGGACCCACCCCCTTTCTTCTTTCTGATATCTTTCTTTTAAAATGGGGATGTCTAAGGACACCTGGGTTGCTCAGTCGGTTAAGCGCCTGACGTTGGCTCAGGTCACAATCTCATGGTTCATGGGTTTGAGCCCCTCATTGGGCTTGAAGCCTGGAGCCTCGCCCTCTGTCTCTGCCCCTCCCCCCACCTGCATTCTGTCTGTCTCTCAAAAATAAATAAACATTAAATTTTAATTTATTTAAAAAATTAAAAAAAAAATTTTAATGTTTATTTACTTTGAGAGACAGAGACAGAGCATGAGCGGGGGAAGGGCAGAGAGAGAGGGAGACACAGAATCTGAAGCAGGCTCCAGGCTTTGTGGAGCATCCGACTTTGGCTCAGGTCATGATCTGCCTATCTCACCTTTCTGTCTTGGAAGCACATAATTTGTCTCACAGGCTCACAGCTGGAAGAGGAATTTTGCCTCAGCATGAATCATATTTCAAGTCTCATCCATACCTGATTTAGATGATATTTAGATAAGGCTTTGGACATAGATTTGGTTCTGAAAGAGTTAAGAATTTGGGATTGGGGGTGAATGTATTTTGCATGTGAGAAGGGTATACCCAGAAGGCAGATTGTTTGGACTGAACTGTGTTCTCCTAATTAGTTATATGTGGAAACCTTACCCCACAACATGGCTGTATTTGGAGACAGGGCCTTTTATTTATTTTCTTTTTTAATGTTAATTTTTGAGAGAGAGAGAGCTTGGGGGAGGGGCAGACAGAGAGAGGGACAGAGGATCTGCAGTGGACCCCACGCTGATACCACAGAGCCAGATGCAGGGCCCAATGCGGGGTGCAGTGTGGGGGCCCGAACTCGGGGAACCACGAGATCATGACCTGAGCCAAAATCAAGAGTCCGACACTTAACCTCCTGAGCCACCCAGGCACCCCCAGAGACAGGGCCTTTTAAGAGATGATAAAGGTTAAGTGAGGTCATATCCAGTCTATGGGATTTTGATATGGCAGCCCTAATAGACTAACTCAGACACTGTCAGAAAAGTGAAAAGACAACACACAGAATGGGAAAAAATTTTGCAAACCATATATCTGATATTATAGCCAGAATATATAAATAACTCTTAAAATTCAACAATAAAAATACAACCCCATTAAAAAATGGGTCCAAATTATGAATAGATATTTCTCCAAAGAAGATACATAAATAGCCAAAAATCACATGAAAAGACACTCAACATCATTAGTCATAAGGGCAATGCAAATTAAAATCATAATGAGATATCACTTCGCACCCACTAGGATGGCTATAATAATTTTTTTTAAGACTTATATTAACAAGTGTTAGGATGCAGAGAAATCAGAACCCTCATACCCTCCTGGCGGGAACACAAAATGCCATAGTCACTTTGTAAAACATTCTGGCACTTCCTTGAAAAGTTAAACATAGAGTTATGATAAGACCCAGCAATTCCACTCCTAGGTATATACCTGAGAGTTTAAAACGTCCACAGAAAACATGAAAATTTGTATATGAGTGTAATAGCATTATTCATAATAGCTGAACAGTGGGAAATAAATCATTAAAAAACATAATTTCAATAAATTGCTGGCTTGCAAGAAAACAAAAGAATTGTCCTCAAATACTCGGTGCCTTATGAATAACAAATATTTATTTCTCACCTAGTCGGAAATTGACAGCTGGAGGGAGGGGCAGTTCAGCTGCTGTGTCCCTGATCTAAGTGCAAGTCAAATTCAGTCAGTCTCACATGTCTCCCATTCAAGGATTGGGACATAAGGAACACTAGTCACCTGCGTTATATTTTCCTCATGATGGAAGGCAGAACACAAGAGGCTGAGCCACAAAAATTCCTTGAAGGGGTGCCTGGAGCTTGCTTCAGATACTGTCTCCCTCTCTGCCCCTCCCCCGCTTGTACTCTGTCTCTTTCTCTCAAAAATAAATAAATATTAAAACAAAAACAAAAACCTCTGAAGGCTGCACTCAGATGTGTCATATGTCCTGCCTGCTCACATTATATTAACCAAAGCAAAAGTAAATCGTACGACCAGATCCAAAATAATTGTGGGAAAAGTATACTCTTCTCATGGAGTAGAATGGGGGAAGACAAGAGAGAAGGAAAAAGACATGGCCTTACCTTTATTTTATTTATTTATTTTTTAATGTTTATTTATTTTTGACAGAGAGACAGCGAGCATGAGTGGGGTAGGGGCAGAGAGAGAGGGAGACACACAATCCGTAGCAGGCTCCAGGCTCTGAGCTATCAGCACAGAGCCCGATGGCGGGGGGAGGGGGGGGAGGGGGGGGGCTCAAACTCACAGACTGGGAGATTATGACCTGAGCGGAGCCGAAGTCAGACGCTCAACCGACTGACTGAGCCACCCAGGCGCCTCTTGACCTTACCTTTAAAAAATTTTTTTCTAAAACTTGTGCACACCACTTCTGCTTATTTCCATGGCAAAAGCTCACTACATGGTCATTCTTTGCTCAAGGACAAACTGGAAATATAGCCTTTATTGTGGATGGTCATGGACCCATCAAATTTAAGAAGTTCTATTACTGAAATAAGGAGAAAAGGGCTAGTGAACGACAACTATCACTCTCTGCCACAAACCTCTACCTAGAAAGCATCACAAAAACACAAGGGAATGAAAATGTGGCAGGCTAAGGACATGAAGGCAGTTTCCTAATTTAAATCTGCCTACTCTGCCCCTCCCCCGTTCATGCTCTGTCTCTCTCTGTCCCAAAAATAAATAAAAAACGTTGAAAAAAAAAATTAAAAAAAAAAAAAGGGGCGCCTGGGTGGCGCAGTCGGTTAAGCGTCCGACTTCAGCCAGGTCACCATCTCGCGGTCCGTGAGTTCGAGCCCTGCGTCAGGCTCTGGACTGATGGCTCGGAGCCTGGAGCCTGTTTCCGATTCTGTGTCTCCCTCTCTCTCTGCCCCTCCCCCGTTCATGCTCTGTCTCTCTCTGTCCCAAAAATAAATAAAAAACGTTGAAAAAAAAAAATTTAAATCTGCCTAAAGTCCCCAAAAGAGAATTGAGAGAATGGAGGTGAGCTTATATGCATGTAATGGGTGAGGACTTTCCATATGTATAAAAGACATAAATCCACACATTAGAGGTCACTAAAAATACTAAGGAAGAAGAAATCCAGCCTAGAATATTGACTGAAACTGACAACATAAAAGACAACACTTTTTTTTTTTTGGACTACATATTGTAAAATCAGTTGCATTATTTTCCTAGGGCTGCTGTAACACAGTGCCACAGAGTGGGTGGCTTAATATATGAGAAATTTATTGTCTCATAGTTCTGGAGTCTAGAAGTCCAAAATCCAGGTGTCAGCAGTCATGCTTCCTCTGAACTGGTGGGGAAAAGCCTTCCTTGCCTCTTCCTAGTTTCTGATGATCTGTAGCAAACCTTGTCCGTCCTTAGCTTGTAACTGCAGCACTTCAATCTCTGCCCCCATTATCATATGATATCTCTTCATATGTGTGTGTCTCTTTTCCTCTCCTAACAGGACACCAGTCATATTGGATTAATGACTTCTCCAATATAACCTTATCTTAACTAATTATCCACAATTGCCTTATTTCAAAATAAGGTCCCATTCTTAGGTACTGGGGCTTAAGGCTTTAGCATATCTTTTTGAGTGATACAATTCAACTCATAACATCAGACAAATAAAAGATCAGCTTACTTACAAAGGCACAGTAATTAAAGTGACAGCAGACTTGTTAACACAAAAGGGAAGCCAGAAGACAGAATAATATCTTCAAGTGAGGAGAGACATCTTGGAATTGTGTACCCAGTAACGCTATTTTATAAGACCAAGGACAAAACAGAGACATTTCAAATAAACAAAAGCACAGGGTTTATTACTAATTGATCTTCATTAAAGGAAAATGTAAATGATATTTCAGAAAAAAAATAATCCTAGGGGCGCCTGGTGACTCAGTCTGTTGGGGGTTCAACTCTTGATTTCAGCTCAGGTCATGATCTTCCAGTTGGTGGGATAGAGCCTCAAGTCAGGTTCTGTGCTAACAGCGTGGAGCATGCTTGGGATTCTCCCTCTCCCCCCCCCCCCGCCCCTCCCCCGTTCATGCACATGCACTCACTCTCTCTCTCTCAAAATAAATAAACATTTTTTAAAAAAGAGAACAAATCCTAGAAAAAGTTCTGAAAGGAGTATAGTGATCAAAGAAATTAGTGAACATGTAGAGATATCTAGAAAAATATAGTTTATAACTTCCCAAAACTGATCGAAGAAGAAATAGTAGGCCCAAATGTTTCTATAACAAAGAAATTTTCTTGGTATTAAATATTAAAAACTCTTGCATTAAAAAAAAAGTCCAGAAGGCTTTACAAATCAGGTCTACAAAATATTTAAGGAACAAATAATTTTAAACTTATTTTCAACTCTTCTGGAGAATTTATAAAAAATAGAGTTAGAAAATGCCCCCAATCCAACTCATTTACTGAAGTTAATAAAACATTAATACCAAAGTCAGACAAGGACAGTATAAGAACGTTGTTACAGAGTAATAATACTCATGACTAAAGGTGCAAAAATATTAAGTAAACCAAATGCAACAATATATTTAAAAGACAGTGTATTATAATTCGGTTGGGCCTACCCAAGTGTACAAATGTGATTTAATATTAGAAAATCAATTAATTTACTACATTAAGATATTAAAAAGTTATATCAAAGATTCACAAATAAAATAATATTTGATAAAATCCAGTACCCATTTATGATAAAAACTCTTAGCAAAACACCTCATGTCCTAGCGACGAGCCTCGTTGCTAGGGGCGGAGGCCTGTGAGGCTGTGGAGTGTGGTGGCTGTGGACCCCTCCACCCCGCCCCCAACCGGTCTCAGCTCCCAGCCTGGCCAGCCCGCTGTAATTACAGAGATTAGGAAGTGGCTGCCTGAACTATTTTCCAAAGGATAAACATTACAAAGCATTGAATGGCAGCCTCCCAAGAAAATGCTATTCGTTTGGGAGGAACACAACTTCCAGCCACAAGGAATGCTGTTGCTCAGGCACCATCCAAAGCAAGCTCCTCCTCAGAAGGCTTTGTGTGGGTTCCATGCAGTGATGGGGAAGCTGCAAAGCAAACCCAAACACAGCGCTTATAAATACAGCAGGCTCGATGGAATTGTAGAAGAGAGAATTCAAACTAAAACTTGTCAGGAGTATAGCCCAGCTCACATGGATACTGTCTGTCTCTGTTGTTGCTGCTCTGAATTCATACCTGTATGTCTCTGCAGGAAAGATAAGACAGTTGTGGCCTATAACTGGAAAACTAGAAATGTGGTTCAAAGGACATTAAGGAGGAATCATTAAGATAGCCTGTATTAACAAACCAAGCCAGGTCTTCAGCCTGACAGCCATGACAGGATGGTCATGATGTAGGGCTTGGATGGTGCCCTACAACCAAGGCAGTGGTTCTCTTGCCATCACGCTATGGTGCTCACTGGATTGGTTGTGAGTCTAGACTCGTCACACCTGTGCACTGGCTCTCAGGACAACACCCTGCTTCTGTGGGATGTTGGGACTGGACAGTGTTCAAAGAAAGCTTTCACCCCAGGGACCTGGTCACAGACCTGTTCTGGGTCCCCCCAAAACCATACAAGCTTCTGAAGATAAAACCATTAGATTATGGGATGGTCAAGGGTTACAGGTAACTCATATATTTCCTGCAAAGAAGCATATTCAGACCTACTGCAAGCTCAGTGAGGACAAACACAAGTATATCTCCTACAGCAATGGCTTTGGAAGGCAAGGCTGTGGAACTACATTGTGGGACCTAAGGCAGATACAAACAGAATATGAATATAAGGAGCATTTCCTGTTGCATCCTGTGTCTTTCTACCAAGACCATTGGCCTTGATGTCTATTGCTGCTACCTCATCACATGACTGCAAAGTGAAGATTTACTGGAGCCTGCCTGTTCACCTTATCCCTGGATGGATCAAGACCTTTGACTTCCTTGGCTGTTGCTGACAGCGTCTTCTCACTATATGCAAGTTTTAGCAGAGGAATTCACCTACTCAGATACATAACCATATCGACAAAAACTTCATTCAAGTTACTTCTGAACATAGCATGCTGACTATATACCCTTAATGATATATAGTTGAGCACCTGGGTGGCTCAGTCTGTTAAGCATCTGACTTTGGCTCAGGTATGATCTCATAGCTTGTGAGTTTGAGCCCCGCATGGGGCTCTGTGCTGACAGTATGGAACCTGGAGCCTGCTTCAGATTTTGTGTTTCCCTCTCTCTCTGCCCCTCCCCTGCTTGTGCTTTCTCTCAAAAATAAACATTTAAAGAAATTAAAAATAATATATAGTCTAATAACTACAAAAATATTTGAAAGTTACTTAGATTTATTGTTAGTGGCATCAATGGAATAGTAATTCTGAAACTATTTATTTTTTTAAGTAGGCTTGGGGCTTGAACTCTGGACCCCAAGATCAAGACCTGAGCTGACATCAAGAGTCAGATGCTTAACCAACTGAGCCCCCCAGGAGCACTCCCCACCCCTCCCCCCATCCTTTTAAAAGCTAGATCACATTATTTCACCTTCATGCTCAAAGCACTCCAGTGGCTTTCTACCTTGCTCACAGTAAAATCCAAATTCTTATAACGGCCTTTAATTCCTACACGATTTAGTTCCCTCTGACTCTTTGACTTTATCTGCTATTCTCCTTCTAGTTCATTCTGTGCCAGTTGTACTGAGTTCCTTGCTGTTTCTCAACCATGCCAAGCATGCTCTTGCCTCAAGACTTGCTCCTTCTCATGGGCACATCTTCTGCCAGATGGCTTCAAGGGTTGTTTTCTTACTTCCTTCAGGTCTCAGCTGTAACCATCCCTGAAGCCTCCCTGATTCCCTATGCAGAACAGCTATCTCTCTACATGCTGGGGCAATAAAACAAAAAACAAACAAACAAAAGAAAAGCCATCTTTCCATGTCCTCCCTGCCCCCCACCCACTTGTTTCATTTTTCTCCATTTGACATACTATATATATATAGATATATATATAGATATACAGATATAGATGTATATGTAGATATACATCTATATCTGTATCTGTATGTACAATGCTTGTTTATTTATTTTCTATCTCCTCCTCTGAAATATAAGTTCTATGAGGGAAGGAACTTTCTTTTATTCCCCGTTTTATGCCTAGTGCTTGGAACATAGTTGGCACTTAGAAAAAATTGCTTAATGAATAAATGAATGAGCAAATAATATTGGACATTTGGGTTACTTCAAGCTTTGTGTTTACAAAGTTTTGTGTATATTCCTTCCATATTTTATAATTAATTCCTTTGTATATATTCTCAAAATGAGATAATTGAAAAAAATATTTTTTGGCTTTTAATAAAAGTTACCAAATTGCTTTCCAAAATAATTAATATAATTATGTAGAAGATACTAGTTATAAGATGTTCCTGTTAGGCATTATACTTTTGAACTTTTCCACAAATTTTATAGGAAAAACTAGCAAATGTGATTATTTTCCCTTTTTTTTAAATTTATTTATTTGGTTTTTTTTTTTTTTAGTAATCTCTAAACCCAATGTGAGGCTTGAACACACAACCCTGTGATCAAGAGTCAAATGCACTCCCGACTGAGCCAGCTGGGCGCCCCTCCATATTTATTTATAACTATCATTAGTATATTTAAATAAACAAATAGAATATAAATAAAAATGATACTTTTAAAAAATTAAAATCTTACCCACAGGTTTTGTCAGGTTTATTCACCTTTGTGGCTCTGACCTATCTAACTGTACTTAAAGGTGAACTTAGTAATAGATTCTAAACATTACTTTCTGGGGCGCCTGGGTGGCTCAGTCAGTTAAGCATCCTGCTTTGGCTCAGGTCATGATCTCATGGTTCTTGAGTTCAAGCCCTGCATCAGGCTCTGTGCTGACAGCTGGGAGCCTGGAGCCTGC
Source organism: Panthera tigris (assembly GCF_018350195.1). Lineage (NCBI taxonomy): Eukaryota > Metazoa > Chordata > Mammalia > Carnivora > Felidae > Panthera > Panthera tigris. The sequence continues at coordinate 36,456,477 of NC_056666.1, forward strand.
TTCTGAATCTGTGACTCCCTCTCTCTCGGCCCTTCCACCCACTCATGCTCTGTCTCTGTCTCTCAAAAAATAAACAAATATTAGAAAAAAAAATTTTAATAAAAAAAATAAACACTGCTTCCTATTTCCTCCATTAGGGGTTGTACAGGATTCTAAATTCTACTTATTAGTTTTATCTTAGTTACCAAATCTCACACTAGGGGGAGAGGTAGTTTTTCTGCCTTCATGACAATGCCTTTAAAAAAAAAAAATACCATGTCCTTCCCCACAATGGCTTCTGTACCCTGTAACATATGAATGTATACATATGGATTATATGTCTCTGCTTGGGTAACTTCCTACAATTATATTTTCATAGATGAGAATAGTTATATACAGCCATCCAAAGTCTCAGCAAGGGATATGCTTGGCTTTGGTTTTTGATGAGAAAAGTATTTAATATAATGTTAAAATTGCTATGATACCCTACCCAAAATAACTCATTTGTCAGTTCACTTTCTTCAGATAGCACCTTGTCTCATGAACCACCTACTCCCAAATGTTTTTCTCAATTACCATTTGCAACCACTTCCTCCTAATGCCCACTCCCAACTGCCTTTCTAAATCAGTGTTTCACAGTTCCTACTTTGTTGCTGTTCTTTCCAATTGTTGGAATTTTTTTTAAGATTTTATTTTTTTAAGTAATCTCTACACCCAACATGGGGCTCAAACTTACAACCCTGAGATCAAGTGTTGCATGCTCTACTGACTGAGCCAGCCAGGCACCCCTCCAGTTGTCATTATAACCAAACAGCTAATTATCTTTGTCAACCATAATTGCTAATAGGCCAACCTTTCAAACTACAAGAATTTCAGGAAGAATTTTGGTTAAAAGAAATGTTCCTTTATTTTTGTCTATAAATATCTTGCTTTTTTTTTTTTTTAAATATAATCTACGGATAGCTTCTTGACTATATTACATTGTGCTATGTAAGAATCCAAAGCCTACATTAATCAGCAAAATGAGATAATAAAACAATACCAAAAAAGAATGTGATTCTGGAAATAAAGACTAAATTAAGATTACATCACTGGAAGAGTAGGTAAGATATATGAAGAAGACATTTCTCAGTTCTCACTAAGGGACCCAAGCTCCAATTTTCCCACTTTGCTATCTTTAGTTCATGGTTTCTAATCTCAAGATCCCCTCAGGGTCCAAGACAGACACTAATAAATCCAATAGTAAGTAGGTAGAAGAAAAGCAGAATACATTTTTCATATTAAGGAGATTTCCAGAAATTCCATACAACACTCCTACTTAAATCTTATTGGTTGGAAGTTAGTCACCTGTTCAGATCTACATATAAGGAAAGTTGAGAAATAAAATCTTTTATCTGGGGGCACCTGGGTGGCTCAGCCAGTTAAGCATCTGACTCTTAACTTTGGTTCAGGCCATGATCTCATGGTTTGTGAGAGCACCCCACATGGGGCTCTGTGCTGTCAGTGCAGAGCCTGCTTGGGATTATCTCTCTCTGCCCCTCCCCTGCTCTCTCTCTTATTCTCTCTCTCTCTCTCAAAATAAATAAATAAAAAATTTTTTAAATATATATCTAACTCTTAAAAGAAGTTTGAGCAGCTAAAATTTGGAATTCTGTTCATAACAAAGAGGGAGATAATAGATTTGGTAGGCAACTAGCAGTCTCTGCCAGAGGGACAATAATCAGGAAGCAAAAAGGCTAATTCATGTGTATCAGGAGGCCTTGAGCACGACATAACCATAATATATAATAATACATACACTAATAATAGGTGTTAATAATACAGACCCTGAGACAGCAAGAAAGTGTTGAATTATGTATACCAATCTTCTGTAAAAGCAAAGGTGTGTCTAACACATTTTTTGTAGATGTCTATCTAAAATATTAAATATTTAAAACTTGGGGCATATAAAGTTTAATAACCTATGTAGCTCACATTGTACTATAATGCTTTTTTGCTTTTTTCTTTCTTTTTAAAGTAGGCTCTATGCCCAACATGGGGCTTGAACTTACTATGAGATCAAGAGCCGTATGCTCTACCAACTGAGCCAGCCAAACACCACTAATCTGCTAATATCTTTAAAAAAGAGATTGATTATATATGATACATATATATATAACAGACATTTTCACTCAGAATTTGCTCAAATTTAAGTTTTCAAAGCAGCTGTATTTAATCCTTTCAGGATTCATTTGTAAGAAAAAATGGAAAAGATGTGAAAATCTGTCTTTGCCCCATAAAAGTTCAACTTTGAGGCAGCTGGGTGGCTCAGTTGGTTGAACGTCTGACTTTGGCTCGGATCATGATCTTGCAGTTCATGAGTTCGAGCCCCACATTGGGCTCACTGCTGTCAGCCTGTCAGTGCAGAGCCCACCTGGGATCCTCTGTTCCCTTCTCTCAGCCCCTTGCCCACTTGCACTTTCCCCAAAATAAATAAATATTTTTTTTAAAAAGGAAAAGAAAAAGAGGCCAACTTAATAGCAGCAATATGAAAAATGAATTTAATAAATAAATAAATTTAGTTTAACACCTTTGCCTAGACTGATTTGGACATTTTTCTCAAATGCTAATAACTCAGTACATTTTGTAGAGCAAACAATATATTCCTTAGTGAATCCTTGGGCTTGTTAATTAAAAAAAAACCCTTTGGCTTTATAAACAGTAAATGCAAACATTATTTCAGGGGCTCAGCAGTAGAAAACCAAGTGACATGGATTGTGCTAACACATATGTAATAAGTTTGACTAAATTGCTTTGGTTCTAATAGCTGAATAACCCACTCAACAACTAAGAGTAATATTTATGATTAAAACAAAAATCACCCTGAAATTTTTATAAAGTTAAAGAAAAATTCTTGACTCCTCTCGCTCACAGCCCATACCCAATTCATCAGCAAATCTTTGAGTTACACCTTCAGAAGTTATCTAGAATCCAACTACTTCTGTCCAACACTTCTATTTCCAGCTCAGGTCACTATCACTTCTCATCCAGGTTATTGAAATAGGCTTCTAACTAATCTCCTTTTATGACATCCTTGCCCCCGTTAGTTTGAACACAGAAGCTAGTAAGATCCTTTTAAAACTTACATAGGTAGGGGCGCCTGGGTGGCACAGTCGGTTAAGCGTCCGACTTCACCCAGGTCACGATCTCGCGGTCTGTGGGTTCGAGCCCCGCGTCGGGCTTTGGGCTGATGGCTCGGAGCCTGGAGCCTGTTTCCGATTCTGTGTCTCTCTCTCTCTCTGCCCCTCCCCCGTTCATGCTCTGTCTCTCTCTGTCCCAAAAATAAATAAAAAACGTTGAAAAAAAATAAAAAAATAAAACTTACATAGGTAATGTCACTCTTCCACTCAAAATACTTCAATGGCTTTCCTTCTTACTCAGAGTAAATAGAATTACCGTATGATCCAGCAATTTCATTTCTGGGTATATATCCAAAGGAAGCAACAACACAAACTTGAGAAGACATACTCCCCCTCCCCACCCCTATGCTCATTGCAGCATTATTTACAACAGTCAAGATACGGAATAAACCAGGGGCTGCTGACAGCCTCTGTGGCCTCCCCATATACTCAGAGGACAGCAAGCCTGTCCTCTGTGCCAGTCACCCTCGGTTTGGTCCCATGGGGACTGAGGTAGGCAGTTGTAAGTAAATGCCTTGTGGCTTTTACTCTCAAGTCTTAAAAAAAAAAGTCCAAGTATAAGTGAAGCCAGGCAGTTCAACCCCATGTTGTTCAAGGGTGAACTGTACAAATAAAATGGAATATCATTCAGCCACAAAAAAAAGAAGGAAATCCTAACATTTGTGACAACACAAATGGACCTTGAGGTCATTATACTAAATGAAAAAAGTCAGAGAAAGACAAATACTGTATCATCTGATTTATACGTGGAATAAAAAAAAAACCCTAAACTTATGGAAACAGAGTGGATTGGTGGTAGAGGGGGCAGGGACAAGGATGGCTGAGGGTGCTCAAAGGGTACAAACTTCCAGTTACAAGATGAATAAGTTCTAGAGGTGTAATGTACAGCATGCTGATTCTAGTTAATACCATGTTGTATACTTGAAAGTTGCTAAGAGAACATATCTTAAAAGTTCTTATCACACAGAGGCACCTGGGTGGCTTAGTCAGTAAAGCATCTGACTCTTGCTTTCGGCTCAGGTCATGATCTCTGTGTCAGCACAGAGCCTGCTTAGAGGTCTCTCTCCCTTTCTCCCTGTCCCTACCATGTGTGCTCTCTCTCTCAAGGTGGATAAACTAAAAAAAAATTTTTTTAAGTTCTCATCACACAAAAGATAACTTGTGAGGTGATGAATGTGTGAACTAACCTTATTGTGGAATTATTTTACAGTACATATGTATATCAAATTTATCACATAATACATCTTAAGCTTACACAATGTAATAAAACTAGAGAAAGAAAGAAAAAAATATAAAAATATGTTGGTTTCTATCCTTGGTTCCTGGCCCAGAGTTCCTAAAACCCTTATATTTTCCAAAGTGATGAGAGCACTAGCAGTTATCATTTGTTCTAATATTTGATCTTTGACCCTGGTTCCTGACACAGAGATTTAGAAAACTTGGTATCTCCTGGGTAATAGAAGAATCTCTTGTTTTAATAAAGTAATTCTTGGTGGGCTTCTCAATAGCTTCAGGATGGGGGCTGGTCACCAGAAAGATCTTTCATTCCACCTCTCATTCTCTGGGAAAGGGAGAGGGGCTGAAGATTGAGTTAATGATCAATCATATCTATGTGATGTGGCCTCCACAAAAATCTCGAAAGTGGGGTTTGGAGAGCTCTTGGGTTGGTGAACACATCCATGTGTTGGAATGGTGGCACACCCCAAGTGCATGAGGACATAAGTTCTTATGCTCAGGACCCTTCCGGCCCTCTTCATATGTATCTCTTCTTCTGGTTGTTCATCAGTATCCTTTATTATATCCTTTATTAGATAGTAAACTAGTAAACATAAGTGTTTCTTCTCTTGAGCTGTTCTAGCAAATAATTGGATCCAAAAAGGAAAGGTAATGGGAACCTCTGCTTTTGTAGCCAACTTGGGCAAAAATGGTGGGCAACCTGGGGACCTTCTACTTATAATCAGAGTTTGAAGCTAGGGGCAGTTTTGTGGATTGAGCCCTTAACTTGTGGGGTCTGCCTAAGTCAGGTTAGTGTCACAAATGATTTGAACTGTAGAACACCCAGCCAGTGTTGCAGAGAATTGCTTGATGTGTGGAAAACCCACACATCTGGTATCAGAAGTGTTGTGAGCATGACAATATCATGAGAGAAAAGGAGACACACAACAGGAGAAGGAGTGTAGTTCTCTCTATACCCTCTCACTCATTTCATTTAGTTATTTGCAAATGTCACCTTATCAGATGGCTTCCCCAAGGAATCACTCCATCTAAAAGAGTACCATTTCTGGGGCTTCTGGTGGTTCAGGTAGTTAAGTGTCCAACTCTTGATCTCAGCTCAGCTCTTGATCTCAAGGTCACAAATTCAAGCCCCTAACTGGGCTCCACACTGGGCATGAAGCCTACTTAAAATAATAATAATAACAACAATAGTAATAGTAATACCATTTCTGTCATCACTCTCTAGCTTCTGCCTCATTTTTTTCATTGCACTTACTTCTTCCAGCCATATTACATGCTTATTTGTTTACTTATTATGCTTCTGCCTTCTAGAACACAAGCCCCATGAAAGCCTGGACTTCTTTTGTTCTTTGCTCTATCCTCCATGTCTACGTTGTATCTTCCACAAAGGAGTATCTTAATAGATATCTATTTAATGAAAGGTGAATACATGAATGAATGAGAAATGTTAACTATTACTGTATACTATAGGATCCTGTAGCTGGTAAAATATTTGTTAACTGGCATTTTATACAGCACTCTATGCAAAACAGAAAGAACCCACACATTTCACATGGAAGCATGAGACTTAAGCTAAATAAATGAAATCTTTTCTTTAAAAAAATTTGCTCCTCTATTTTTGTTACAGTCTCATTCATACTCCTTAAATCTCGGAAGAATAAGCCCAGACAAACCTGCACTAACAACTGTCTTAAACAATGTCTTCCTTGACTTCACATTGCCCTCCATCTACACCCATTTCTCGGATTACCTTCCTGACACTTCTTGAAAGTGTGGTCCATGGGGGCCATTTCAGCTTCCTCATTTCCCATTTTGTCAATTCCACTTGGGCTTCCACAGAACTCTTCTTTTCAGAGTCATCAAGATATCTTCTTGATCATTTCTTCATCCTTATCTCATCCTGACCCTTGTCAAGGTCCTACACAGCTAAACATTCCCTCCTTCTCAAACATGTTCTTCTCTTTGCTTCTGGAATAAAATACCTTATTGCTTTGCTGGGCCTGCCATCATAAAATACCATAGATTGGGAGACTTAAAAAACAGAAATGAATTTTCTCACAGCTGTGGAGGCTAGAAGTTCAAGACCAAGGTGTGAGCAGGTTTGGTTTCTTCTGAGGTCTCTCTCCTTGGCTTGCAGACGGGTTCCTTCCTGCGGTGCCATCACTTGGTCCTTCCTCTATGTTTGTTCATCTCTGGCATCTTTCTGTGGGTCTCAATTTCTTCTTATAAGGACTCCAGACAGATTGGATTAGGGCCCAGTCTAAGAGCTTCCTTTCAACTTAATTACCTTTTTAAAGGCCTTATCTCCAATGACAGCCACATTCTGAGATACTAGTGTTTAGGGCTTCAACATACACATTTTGGAATAACACAAATCAGCTTAAAATAAATAATTTCCTGGCTTTCCTCACTGGCTATTCTTTTTTTTTTTTTAATGTTTATTTATTTTTGAGAGAGAGTGAGTGCCAGCGGGGGAGGGGCAGAGAGAGAGACAGAGAGAGAGAGAGAGAGAGACAGAATCTGAAGCAGGCTGTAGGCTCTGAGCTGTCAGCGCAGAGCCCAACGTGGGGCTCAAACCCACAAGTGTGAGATCATGACCTGAGCCGAAGTCAGACGCTCAACCGACTGAGCCACCCAGGCGCCCCATCATTGGCCATTCTTTTTCCTTTTCCTTTCCCTTTTCCTTTTCTTTTTCCTTTCTTTTTTTTTTTTAAGTTTATTTATTTTGAGAGAGAGAGTGCTCACGCATGCAAGCAGGGAAAGGGCAGAGAGGGAGAGAATCCCAAGCAGATTCCATGCTGCCAGCACAGAGCCCAATGCGGGCCTCAAACTCACGAACTCATGAGATCATGCATGACCTGAGCCAAAATCAAGAGTTGGACACTAAACCAACTGAACCACCCAGGCACCCCTCATTTTTCTTTGTTTATTCTTTCTCTGTCTTGCCTCTCCATGTTAGAGTACTCAGAATTCAGTCTTGGGGTTCCTTCTGCTCTTTCTATACACTTAATTCTTACATGATCTCATCCACTTCCAGGCTTTAAGTATTATACATGTATATCAATGACACCTCCTGATTTCCTCCAAACCTGCTCCACCCTCTGTGTTCCCCAATTGCACCATCACCTACTCAGTTACTCAAGCCAAGAACCAAGTGCGATCGTCAGTTACTTTCTTTATCTCCATTATTCAAACTATGGTCAAGCGCTATAATTTGGAAATTTGGATTGTCTACAGATTCTCTGTAAACACATTTCCCAAATCTGTTATCTTTTCTATAGCTTCACTAAACCACCATCTATCAGTTCCAAACCAGTCCTCTTCATCTGCATTTATTCCCCTACAGTCTGTTCTCCACACAACTGGAGTGATGTTTTTGCCCAGAACAGATCATTTATCTTCTTTTTTTAAGTTTATTCACTTAAGTAATCTCTACAACCAACATAGGACTCGAGCTCATGGTCCCAAGATCAAGAGACACAGGCTCTTCCGACTGAGCCAGCTGGGTGCCCCAAATCACTTATCTTCTTTAAATCTCTGAAGGACTTCTCCTATCGCTTGAGATAAAGTCCAAAATCTTTACCCTGCTTATAAAGCTTGCATAATCTGACCTCTGTGGCCTTGCTCCCTACATCTTGTACCAATTTCCTGTTGGATTCCCCCAAATCCTTCCCACCTTTGGACCTTTGTGTTTGCTGTTCCCAACCAGAATTGCTCAGTTTGCCCCCAAACTTAGCCACGTCTTCACCAAGTCATCATCAGACTTCACTCTCATTTAATGTCATCTCAACATCTCAACTGGCATGTTATTCTCTTCCCACTAGAAATAGGTTCCATGACAGAACACACTTTACCTGCTTTGTTCACAGGTGAATTATCATGCCTGCAAAAATGCTAAGTCACCATAGGGCCTAACAAATGTGTTAAATGAATAAAAATATTTATTTAAACATAAAAGGAGGGTAGAGTTAAGAGGCACTGGAATCAGACTTGGTTTGAGTTGCTATTCTGATACTCCCTAACCTTGCCAATTACCTCACTTCTCTAAAATGCACTTCCTTAACTATGAAATAGCGGTGATAATAGTGCCTAGTTCTCAGAGCAGTTCTGAAAATTAAATGAGATAATGCATATTGAACACTTAGTGTACTGTTGAGTAAACAAGGTTAAAATTTTGATTTCTTCAGAATTCCTCTGTGAAAATATTAAACTATAAGCCTAAATACATCTTTCTTTGGTGAATAGAGTGGCAGTGACTCAGTAAGTAGTGTAGCTGCCATCATACAATAGACAAGGACAGGAAACAGAAAGAATGCTATGTCCCATGGGGATCATGGAGAATTCAAAGAAACAGAACGTTATTACTGGATTTGGAATCTGGCCGAGTTACTAATACCCACATAGTGATGTTTGAGGAAAATGCCAACCAATCTCCTGAAGCCAGACTCTATCCTATCACTGAAGCACCCCACCCACCTTCATTTTATGTAAAATAAAAGGACTTCTGAATCACTGCATCAATTCCACCCCCCACCCCCAGGCAGATTCTTCCAATTTCAGCCTGAGTTAAATGTAAAGTACATGATGGGCTTGCCAACCACTTCATGTCCTGGCCCGAATCATTACTATTCTGTGGCAGATAGTATTTGCCAAAAATGGAATATCTCCCATTTCACACATTCTTCTTAAACTGTGACTTTGCCACTATCTCATTGAGAGGCGAGGCTATATTTTCTCACATAAGCACAGCTTATCATTTCCAGGTGGATGTTATGTGACTTCTAAAGCTAGGTCATAAAAAGCAACACACGTTTCTGCCGTTCTGGAATGCTTGCTCTTACAGTCTAGTCATAGGCTGTGAGAAATCCTAAGCAGTCTGTGGAAATGCCCATCTGGAGAAGAATCTAGGCCCCCAGCCTCTATCTACAACAGAAATCTGAGTTGAGAGTCAGCACATGTGAATGAGCCATGTTGAAAAGCAACTCCTCCAGGCCCCAGTCGAGCCACCCCAGCTGAGGCGCAAAGAGCAGAGATGAAGCTGCCTTGCCAAGCACTGCCCAAAATGAGAGCAGTGAGCAAAATAAATAAATGATGGATCCCTCTCCAAACAAATATTATTTATAACAGGAGAAAATGAATGGGATAAAGCCCATTTTTGCCAATGTCTATACCAAAATGGTAATTCTTAATAAGTAAAAATTGTATTTCATTCTTCAGATTCTTTTAATTCTTCAAGTTAAACAATGTTATCTACTTGTTAGCCTCTGAAATGTTTGTTATTGTTGCTGTTGTTGTTGTTGTTGTTGTTGTTGTTATTACTGAGATCTGAAGGCAATTTTCCCAAGCAAGGACTTTGATCTGCATGGAATTCTAATGCTTTTATCAGGTGGGCTTATTGTAAGGTATAGAACTGAGAACAAATGTAACAAACATTACTGGAAGATCTATTAAATATTAGATATGAAGCTGTGTGCTTCACACTTTAACTCATTTAATCCTGCAACTCTGACTAGAGTCAACTGTTCCCATTTTAAGAAAAAGGAAACTGAAGTTCAGAGGCTTAAAGCAAAATGCTCAGGTTGTACGAGCTGCCTGACCACAAAATTCATGCTCTTTCCATAACTTCAGTCTTTATCTTTCTGAAGTGAGAATCCAGTGATTTCTATTAAAAAAATTTTTTTAAGTAAACTGTGCATCCAACATGGGACTTATACTCATGACCCCCAAGGTAAAGAAAGGCTCTGTATAGACTGAGCCAGCCAGGCACACCAGAGAATCCAGTGATTTTATTGGAAACATTGTTATAGGTAAATCTTGCTTCAAATTTATATATTGTATCAAAATGTGCTTAGCTGCAAGTAACAGAAAACCCAACAACAGTGCGCTAGTCCACAAAATACTTACTGTTAACAAGAATTTTGGAAATAAGAGATTCCAGAATTAACACTGTCACTCCAATTGGGATTTGCTACATAATTTATGAGGCCCAGTGCAAAATGGTAATGCATGGTCTCTTCTTAAAAATTATTCCTAATTATTCCTAATTTTAGGACAATGACAGCAGAGTACTAAACTAAGTATAAGTTTGCTCTAAGTGCTGAGGCCTGTGTGACTGGGCCCATGAAGCTGAACCTGGTTTTGATGATGTCAGGACTCTGGGTTGGCAACTGTAATTTTCTTGTCCTTTCCCATTTGGACACAAGATGCCTGGTATAGTGCCAAATAGAAGTGAATAGACAGAGAAGAACCCAGGAGATGTTCACTGGCATTTTGTTGTCCAGAACTGAGTCATATGGCTACCTCTTGTTCAAGGGAGTCTAGGAAAGTATCAGGCAAAAGGGGACTGAATTGCCACAAGAAACTTAGATCAATCAAGATTCATTGTCATCCCAAATCGGGGTTCTGTTAGCAAGGTGAAGAGTTGGGGTAATTGCCATTGGGCAATTTGTCCTCTACAAATACTTTTTTGTGTCCAATGGTCCAAATATGGCACATTCATCCAATTAGGACACAGTCCTAATTTCCTTCCCTTGGATTTTTATTGTTTTTTTCTACTTAAAAGTCACTACACATATAATTTCTTATGTGTCTAAATCTTACCCATACTTAGTCCATTGAAAATGTCATTTCTGTCATGAAGAATTATCTGATTCCTCAAATAGGGTGCAACTGTTCCTATATCTGAAGCCTAAATAACTTTTAACTTTAAGTTCTAATGAATAGGTATATTTATCTTATCACTTCTTTTTTTTTTTTTTTTTTTTTTTTTTTGAGACAGAAGAGAGAGAGAGAGCAATTAGGGGAGGGTCAGAAAGAGGGAGAGAGGATCCAAAGCAGGCTCTGTGCTGATGGCAGAGAGCCTGAGGTGAGCTCAAACACATGAACCGTGAAGTCATGATCTGAACCAAAGTTGGATGCTTAACTGACTGAACCACCCAAGCACTCCTTATCTTACCACTTCTATAATTGACTATTGTTTTGTCTACCTAGCACTTGGTAAGGCATCTTACTAATTGGGCCATAATAATGGGCATTTGACTCAAGCTAGTCAATCAGAGTCTTTCTCTAAAAATTTTAGAGGAAAAATTTGATCTAAGAATCTCTTGCCCTATTAGTAACAGAATTAAGAAGCTGCAAATCTGGAATGCTTTGGTCACATCCCTCATGGATCCTTAGCAAATACTGCATTTAAGGGAAAATTCTAGATTAAAGACCTAAATATAAAAGATTACACTATTGGGGCGCCTAGGTGGCTCAGTCAGTTCAGTATCTGACTATTGATTTCAGCTCAGGTCATGATCTCACAGGTTTGTGAGATGGAGCCCTACATTGATCTCTGTGCTAGGAGCAGACAACCTGCTTGGGAGTCTCTCTCTCTCTCTCTCTGCTCCTCGCCTGCTTTCTTTCTCTCTCTCTTTCTCTCAAAATAAATAAACATTAAAGAAAAAAAGAAAATAAGATGTGTTTAAAAATTGAAGGTCTAGGGGCTCCTGGGTGGCGCAGTCGGTTAAGCGTCCGACTTCAGCCAGGTCACGATCTCACGGTCCGTGAGTTCGAGCCCTGCGTCAGGCTCTGGGCTGATGGCTCAGAGCCTGGAGCCTGTTTCCGATTCTGTGTCTCCCTCTCTCTCTGACCCTCCCCCGTTCATGCTCTGTCTCTCTCTGTCCCAAAAAAAAAAAAAAAAAAAAAAATTGAAGGTCTAGCTTCCACTATAGGAACTAGAAAAAAAGAAAAAGGAAATTCAAACTAAAGTAAGCAGGGCCTGGGGGCTCTGGGTGGCTCAGTTGGTTGAGCAGCTGACATGATCTCATTGTTCATGAGTTCAAGCCCCATGTTGGGCTCTGTGCTGACAGCTCAGAGCCTGGAGCCTGCTTCAGATTCTGTGCCTCCTTCTCTCACTGCCCCTCCCCAGCTTGCATTCTGTCTCTCTCTCTGTCTCTCTCTCTCAAAAATAAATAAACATTTAAAAAAATTTTTTTAATTAATAAAGTAAGCAGGGGCTCCTGGGTGTCTCAGTCGGTTAAGCCTCTGACTTCAGTTGAGGTCATGATCTCGTGGGTCTTGAGTTTGAGAACTACATTTGGCTCTTTGCTCTCAGCACAGAGCCTACTTCAGATCTTCTCTCAGTTCCCCTCTCTCTCTGCCCTCCCTCCTCCTCCCCTGCTTGCACTCTCTCTCAAAAATAAATAAACATTTAGGGGCTCCTGGGTGGCTCAGTCGGTTAGTGTCTGACTTTGGCTCAGGTCATGATCTTCAGGTTCATGGGTTTGAGCCTGGTGTCAGGCTCTGTGCTGACAGCTCAGAGCCCTGAGCCTGATTCAGATTCTGCATCTCCTCTCTCTCTGTCGCTCCCCCACTTGCACTCTGTCTCTCTCTCTCAAAGATAAATAAATATGAAATAAATAAACATTGAAAAAATTTTTAAAAAAAAGAAAAAACAACTAAAGTAAGCAGGGAAAGGAAATGATCAAAGAGTAAAAAAAAAATCAATAAAATTTAAAAGTAAAAAAAAATAGCAATTAATAAAACCATGAACTGGTTCTTTGAAAAGATCAATAAAATTGATAAACCCCCCAGCTAGACTAATGGAGAAAAAAAAGACACAAATTACCAAAATCAGGAATGAAAGGAGACATCACTACAGGTACTACAGATATTAAAAGGATGAAGGGGAATTACTATGAACAACTTTATGCCAATAAATTTAACAACTTAGATAAAATGAAAAAATTCCTTGGAAGGCAAGCCTACCAAAGCTAACTCAAAAATAAACAGATAAAGCAAATATATCTACATCTCTAAAAGAAATTGAAGTTGTACTAAAAAACCTTCCCAGGGGGTCCTGGCTGGCTCAGTTGATAGAGTATACAACTCTTGATCTCAGGTTTGTGAGTTCAAGCCCCACATTGGGTATAGAGATTACTTAAAGATAAAATCTTAAAAAAAATTTTTTTTAACCCAACAAACCTTGGGTGCTTGGGTGGCTCAGTTGGTTAAGTGTCTGACTTTGGCCCAAGTCATGATCTCACAGTTCCTGAGTTTGAGCCCCAAATGGGTCTCCACACTGCCAGTGCTCTCTCCTCTAGCTCTCTCTTCTCTCTCTGCCCGTCCCACACTCCTGCTTTCTCTCTCACACAAAATAAATAAATAAACTTAAAAACAAACAAAAACAAAAACAAAAACAAAAACAAAAACCTTTCCAGAAAGGCAACCTATTGAAATGGGGAAAATACTTGTAAAACATATATCAGATAAGGAATTAATAGCCAAAATATTTTTAAAAGCCTCATATGACTCAATAGTAACTAAACAACCAAATCAAAACAAAACCAAACCCAACTGTTAATAAAATGGAAAGAGGAACTGAATAGACATTTTTCCAGAAAAGACATACAGATGGCCAACAGATACATGAAAAGATGCTTGACATCATCAGTCAATAAGAAAATGCACAATGAGATATCACTTCACACCTGTTATAACGGTTATTATCAAAAAGACAAGAAGTAAGAGTTGGTGAAGCTGTGGAGAAAGGAGAATCCTTGTGCTGTGTTCTGTTAGTGGGAATGAATATTGGTGCAGCCACCATGGAAAACAGTATGGAGTGTCCTCAAAAAATTTAAAGTAGACCTACCATATGATTCAGCAATTCCACTTATGAGTATATACCCAAAGAAGGTGAGGGGTGCCTGGCTGGCTCAATGAGGAGCAGGTGACTCGATCTCAGGGTCAGGAGTTTGAGTTCCATGTTGGGTGTAGAGTCTACTTAAAACAACACACACACACACACACACACACACACACACACAGAAGGTGAAAATACCTACTTGAAAAGCTATGTTCACCCCCATGTTTACTGCAGCATTATTTACAATGGCCAAGACATTGAATCAACGTAAGTGTCCATTGATGGATGACTGGTAAAGAAATTGTGACACACTAACACACACACATATGAATATTATTTGGCCACAACAAAGAAGGAAATTTTGCCATTTGTGCCTACATGGATGGACCTTGAGGGTATTATGTTAAGTAAAATAAATCAGATGGAGAAAGACGAATATCGTATGATCTCACTTACCTGTGGAATCTAAATAAACAAAAAATAAACTCATAAATACAGACTGGTGGTTGCCAGAGTTAGGAGATGGAGAGTGGGTGAAATGCGTGAGGGTGGTTAAATGGTACCAACTTCCAGTTATAAAATAAATAAGTCCTGGGAATGTAATGTACAGCATAATGACTATACTTAATAATATTGTATTGAATATTTGAATGTTGCTAAGAGAGTAGATCTTAAAAGTTCTCATCATAAGAAAAAAATTCATAACTATGTGTGGTGATGGATGTTAACTAGACTTATTGTAGTGATCATTTCACACTATACACAAATATATAATTATTTTGTTGTACACCTGAAACAAATGTTATATTTCACCTATATCTCAATAATAATAATAATAATAATATTTTCAGAAATAAAATTTCAGCCTTTTCAGAAATAAAATTTCAAGCTCAGATGACTTCACTAATGAATTCTGCCAGTCAGTGATAAAATAATATATATTCTCTGTAAACTATTTCAGAAAATCAAAGAAGGAATACTTCCTAGATAGTTTTGTGTAACAAGTTTCAACCTGATACCAAAACTAGACAAATATAAGAAAACAATATAGACCAATATCTCTCATGAACATAAATGCAAAAATCTCTAATAAGCTTTAGCAAATCAAATCTAGCAATACGAAAACCATCTCATGACTCAGTGAGGTTTTCCCCAGGAATGAAAGATTAATTTAACATCAGAAAATAAATTAATGTGATTCATATTAACAGGCTAAAAAATAAAAATCATATGATTTCTTAATAGCTTCAGTAAAAGCATTTGAGAAAATTCAACATCAATTCATGATTAAAACTCTCTGTTGGGGCGCCTGGGTGGCTCAGTCGGTTGGGCGTCCGACTTCGGCTCAGGTCATGATCTCACGGTCCGTGAGCTCGAGCCCCACGTCGGGCTCTGTGCTGAAAGCTCAGAGCCTGGAGCCTGCTTCAGATTCTGTGTCTCCCTCTCTTTCTGACCCTCTCCCATTCATGCTCTGTCTCTCTCTGTCTCAAAAATAAATAAACATTAAAAAAAAATTAAAAAAAACTCTCAGTAAAGTAGTAATAGAAAGGAACTTTCTCAATCTGATAAAGTACATCTATTAATAAAAAAAAAAAAAACCAGGGGCACCTGGGTGGCTCAGTCGGTTAAATATCCAACTCCTGATTTTGGCTCAGGTCATGATCTCATGGTTTATGAGTTTAAGCTCCGTGGCAGGCTCTGCACTGAAAGCCTGGAACCTGCTTCAGATTCTCCCTCTCCCACTCTCTCTGTTCCTCCCCTGCTCTCCTTCTCAAAAAATAAATACAGTAAAAAAATAATAATTTACCAAAAAAAAGAACAACCAACCTACAGCTAATTTTAGGTTTAATGATGAAAGACTGAAAGACACTAGATTGAGAAAAATTTTAAGAATGTCTGCTTTTATCATGTCTATTCAACAAACAGGAATCCTAATCAATACAAGAAGCCTAAATAAACAAAAAGGCATATGACTGAAAAGTAAGACATAAAACAGTTTTTATCCACAGGTGTGACATAATGATCTATGTCAAAATTTTAAGGGAACTACAAAAAAAAAAGCTACTAATTAGGGATCCTGGGTGGTTCAGTCAGTTAAGCGACTGGCTTTGGCTCAGGTCACGATCTCATGGTTTGTGAGTTCAAGCCCCATGTCAGGCTCTGTGCTGACAGCTCGCTCAGAGCCTGGAGCCTGGTTAGGATTCTGTGTCTTTCTCTCTGTTCCTCCCCTGCTCATGCTCTGTCTCTATCTCTAAAAATAAATAAACATTAAACATTTTTTAAAAATAAAAGCAAAACAAAAACAAAAAAGCTACTAATAAGTAAGTTTAACAAGGGCAGAAGATAAAAAAATCAATTACATGTTATGTAGACTAGTAACAAACAATTTGAAACTAAAAAAAAATACCATTTTAAAAGCATCAAAAATATAAACTATTTAGGGATAAATTTAATAAACTACAAATATTGCTGAAAGAAATGAAAGAATACCTAAATAGGGGCATCTGCATGGCTCAGGTGATTAAGTGTCTGACTCTTGATTTCAGCTCAAGTCATGATCTCACAGTTGTGAGTTCAAGACCCATATTGAGCTCTGCACTGACAATGTGGAGCCTCCTTGGGATTCTTTCTCTCTCCCTCTCTCTTTGCTCCTCCCATGTCTGCTCTCTCTCTCTCTCTCAAAATAAATAAACCTTAAAGAAAAAGTTTGTAAAAAAAAAAAAAAAAAAAAAAAGAATTCCTGGGACACCTGAGTGGCTCAGTTGGTCGAGCATCTGACTTTGGCTCAGGTCATGATCTCCTGGTTCGTGAGTTCAAGCCCCCCATCAGGCTTGTTGCTGTCAGTGCAAAGCTCACTTCATATCTTCTGTCCCCCCTCTCTGCCCCTCACCCACTTGTGCTCTCTCAAAAATAAAGTGAAAAAATAAAACATTAAAAAAAAAAGAATACCTAAATAAATGGAGAGATATACTATGTTCATGGACCAGAAGTATTGTTAAGATAGTCTCCCTCAAATGGATCTATAGATTCGACATAACCCAAAGTGAAGTTCTGGCAGGATTTTTTTTTTTTTTTGGAAGAAATTGACAAGCTTATCTTAAAATTTACATAATGCAAAGGACCTAGAATAGGCAAAATAATTTTGAAAAATATTTAGAAAACTTAAGGGGCACCTGGGTGGCTCAGTCAGTTAAGCATCCAACTTTGACTCAGGCCACGATCTCACGGCCCATGAGTTCGAGCCCCATGTCAGGCTTTGTGCTGACAGCTCAGAGCCTGAAGCCTGTTTCAGATTCTGTGTCTCCCTGTCTCTCTGCCCCACCCCTGCTTGCACTCTGTCTCTCAAAACTGAATACACATTAAAAAAACTTTTTTTTAATTTAGAAAACTTAAGCTACTTATTTCAGAACTTACTAGAAAGCTGCAGTAATCAGTAATCAGTAATCAGTAATCAATGGTGGTATTGTTGTAAAGATAAGCATATAGACCAAGAGAATAGAATATAAAGTCCAGAAATACACTGTCATATACTTGGTCAATTATTTTTGTTGTTGTTGTTTGTTTTATTTTATTTATTTATTTATTTAAAAAACTTTTTTTTTAACATTTATTTATTTTTGATAGAGAGACAGAACATGAGCAGGGGAGGGACAGAGAGAGAGGGAGACACAGAATCTGAAACAGGCTCCAGGCTCTGAGCTGGCAGCACAGAGCCCGACGCAGGGCTTGAACTCACAGATCGAGAGATCGTGACCTGAGCCAAAGTCGGATGCTCAACCGACTGAGCCACCCAGGTGTCCCAAGTTGTTGTTTGTTTTAAAGTTTATTTATTGATTCTGAGAGAGAGAGAGTGGGAGAGGGGCAGAGAGGGAGGGAGAAAAAGAATCCCAAGCAGGCTCTGCACTGTCAGTGCAGAGCTGACACAGGGCTCAATCTCAGAAACCATGAGATCATGACCTGGGCTGAAATCAAGAGTCAGATGTTTAATCAACTGAGTCACGCAGGCAACCCTGTTTCGTTTTATTTTTGACAAAGGTGCCAGTACAATTCAACGGAGCAAGGATAATCTATTCGATAAATGGTGCCAGAACAACTTAATACACATATGCAAACAAAAAGAATATTGACATCTAGCTCACACCGTATACAAAAACCAACTTGAAAAGGAACATACACCTAATACAAGAACTAACACTAAAAGAGTTATTGAAGAAAACATAGGAGGAAATCTTTCTGACACTGAGTCAACCAAAGATTTTTTAAATAGACATAAAAAGCACAAACTATAAAAAATTGATAATACTTTATCAAAATTAAAAATGACTTTTCTTCAAAAGACACTGTTAAAGGATAAAAGGCAAACCATAGTCCAGGAGAAAATATTACAAAACAATAAGACTTTATAAAATAATTACACTTCAATAAGACAATCTGATTTCTTTAAAAGGGACAAGTTAAAATAAATAAATTACATTAAATTAAAAAAAATAAATAAAAGGGACAAGTAATTTTATAGGCACCTCACCACAGAATATACAAAGATGGGAAATATACACATGAAAAGATGATTGCCATCATTAATCATTAGGAAAAAACAAGTTAAAATCACAGTTAGAGCGAACTGCATACTTACTAGAACCGCTAAACTTAAAAAGATTGGTAATACCTAGTGTATATGAGGATGTGGAACAAGAACAAGACTAACTTCCATGCATCGCTACTGGGAAACCAAAATAGTACAACTGCTCTGGAAAATAGTTTGGCAGTTTCTTATAAAGTTGTAAAGTTATAATAGTTGTTTCATTTCAATGACATAAATCAAACTGATTTTTTTTTAATTGAGATATACTTGAAATATAACATTATGGGTATGCTTGGCTGGCATAGTAGGTAGATCATGTGACTTTTGTTCTCAGGGTGTGAGCTCAAGCCGCACGTTGGGCATGGGGCCTACCTGAAAAAAAAAAAGAAAAGAAATATAACAGTATGTAAGTTTAAGGTATATAATATGTTGAGTTGACACACTAGGTATTGAGACATGATTACCACTGTAGCATTAGCTAACACCTCCACCACGCCACATTATTATCATTTCTTTTTTTTGGTGAGAACATTTAAGATGGGGTCTCATAGCAACTTTAAAGTATATAATACAGTATTGTTAACTATGATTACAATATGCATTAAATCCCCAAAAGTTATTCATTTTCTAACTGCAGATCTGTCACTAACACTCCCTATTTCCACCCTTTGCCCCAGCTCCGGGTAACTACCACTCTACTCTATTTCTACAGATTCAGGTTCTTTAGATTCCACATGTAAGTGATATCCTGCAGTATTTGTCTTTCTCTCAGTACAATGAGTGTACTCATTATACTGAGAGTATACTGGGTATAAGACTTAGTATAATGTCTTCAGAATCCACTCATGTCACAAATGGCAGAATTTCCTTACTTTTTTTTTTTATGGCCGAATAACATTTGATCTATCTATCTATCTATCTATCTATCTATTTACCTATCTATCTATCTACCCACCACATCTTCTTTATCCATTCATCCCTCAAAGGACACTTAAGTTGTTTCCATATCTTGGTTATTATGAATAATGCTGCAATGAACATGGAAGTTCAGATATTTTTTCAACGTCCTGTTTTCATTTCTTTTGGATAGTTACCCAGAACTAGGATTGCTGGATTATATGTTAATATTATTTTTTTTTTGAGGAATCTCAATACTGTTTTCTAATTAACATTACCACCAACAGGGACCAAAGGGTTCCCTTTTCTCCATATCCTTGCCAAAACTTGTTATTCCTTATCTTATTGATTACAGCCATTCTAACAGGTGTGAGGTGATATCTCATTGTGACTTTGATTTGCATTTCCTGATAATTAGTGGGTGATGTTCATCAACTTTTCATGTACCTGTTAACCATTTGTATGTCTTCTTTGAAAAAACATATGTTCAGTTCCTCTGTCAATTTTCTTTCTTTCTTTTTTAATGTTTATTTCTTTATTTTGAGAGATGGAGACAGTGAGTGAGTGGAGGAGGGGCAGAGTGAGGCAGAGGGGGCAGAGAGAGAGCCCAACACAGGACTTGAACTCACAAACTGTGAGATTATGACCTGAGCCGAAATCAAGAGTCAGACGCTTTAGAGCCAAGGCTCCCTTCTCTGCCCATTTTCTAATTGAACATTTTTTTCTAGTGAGTTGTATTAATTCTTTAGAATTCTGGATATTATCCCTTATCAAATACATGGTGGGCAAATATTTTCTACCATTCTATAGTTTGCTTTTTCACTTTGTTTCTTTTGCTGTTCAGAAGCTTTTTAAGTTTGATATAGTCCCATTTGTCTATTTTTGCTTTTATTGCTTGTGTAAGTTGATTCTTTTAAATGAAAACATAACTAAGGCATTAAAGGGACAATTTATGAAGGCTATCTTTAAGATTCTGGACTGAGAGATAAAAATACTTACCTTGAGGATGCTAGGTGGCTTAGTTAGTTAAGCATCTGACTCTTGATATCACTTCAGGTCATGAACCCAGGGTCGTGGGATTGAGCCCCATGTTGGGCTCCCTGCTGAGCATGGAGCCTACTTAAGATTCTCTCTCTCCTTCTGCCCCTCTCTTGCTCAAGCGCTCTCTCTGTCTCAAAAAAACAAAAAACAAAACAAAACACCCAAAAAAGCAAAAACAACAACAAAAAATTTACATTAAGTCATCTATACCCACCCTCCGCCCCTACTCCCCCCCCCCCCCGCCCCCCACAGTAGCTATTTATGGGTAACCTGCTCTGTGCCTAGCACCATACAAAATTCCTACCAGGAATTCATAGTCTTGAGGAAGATACATACAAGTAAACAGATAAATTACAGTCCAACACAGTGAAAACCTTATATAGATAAGGAATTTGTCAACAAGAAAGACTGAAATGATACCAGGCAGAGAGCCCAGATTCTTGCAGAAGATTTCTTTCAGAACTTAAACAATGGTGCCTGTTTTTATTTCTGCCATTGATATGCAAATTAGTTCCTCCAAGACTTTCATTAGCTTAAGAACAATTGCATACAACCAACTTTTGATTTTACTTGCCAACAAAGGAAACTGATATTTCATGAACAATGAAAATCTACAGGAATTCCCAGGTTACATTGAAGGCAATAATCTCAACCTAATTTACCTAATGTTTTGCCAGAATTGCTATAGCAAAATAGGTTCTAGTTCTCTGCCCGCTTTTTAGTAGGAGGATTAATGAATTGTTGAAAGGGCCAAATTCAGTGGGGGAGGGAAAGCAGCCTAAATAATCCAAGACTACAAATCTGTTAGTGCCAGAATAAATAAATAAGGAACACCTCCTAATATATATGTAATAAATCAGTTCAAATAATAAATTACTGATATTCAACCATTTTGGACCTGTAAAAAAAGGCTATTTCTTATGGTTCTAACTAATATATCAGGCAAAAGAAGAAACACAACAGAAATAAGGAAGAGGGGTGCCTGGGTGGCTCAGTTAGTTGGACGTCTGATTCCTGATTTTGGTTCAGGTCATGATCCCAGGGTTGTGGAATCCAGCCCCAAAGCGGTGCTGAGCTGAGCTTAGATCCTGCTTAAGATTCCCTTTCCCTCTTCCTCTTCCTCTGCCCCTCCCTTGCATGCGTATGCATGCTTTCTCTCCCTAAAAAAGAAAGAAAGAAAAGAAAAGAAAGGAAGGAAGGAAGGAAGGAAGGAAGGAAGGAAGGAAGGAAGGAAGGGCTAGGTCAGATTTGCAGAAGTCTTTCACTCTGCCTTCTAAGGTTTATTTATATATATTACAGTATGGAGCACCTACTATGTGCCAGCCTACCATAGTTTGGTCAAATAGTGCATAGTGTCAGAGAAGACAGTGTCATGGTTCAGCTGTGAAATGGGACAGGGATAAGAAGCACCAGGCCTTCCATATATAGCTTTTCTGAATTGCTTTTGTTAAATCATGAAATTCCAGTGTTGGAAAGGGACGTTGGAGGACATTTAGTCTCAGGCAGTAAATACAGAACGAGAGACAATTTCTTAGGATATAGATTTTTTTTGTAATAAATGAGGTAATAAAGTTACTGTTGATCACTGACCCTCTAAAACAATGAAACCAAAGGGCAATCCTTCTTGACTATTAAAAGCCTTCTCTCAGAGGAGCAATAATTGAGTTAATGGATACAGAACTAGATTTATTCTCTGTGGAAGCTATAAAAATGCAGTAAAAATAATTGTTTTACATTTGTAGAGAGCCCTATAGGTTATAAAGCTCTTTTCAGTAGCAATAATTATGTTTTACATTTGTAGGAAAACTTACAGTTTATAAAGCTCTTTGACTCACAAGACTTTATTTGATCTTTCTCAAAATTATATGAAGTACATAAGCAGGTATTACCTCCACTGTAAAAGCATTTCATTTTAACATAATTTCAGTCTTAAAGAAAAGTCGTGGTAGTATATGGAATTTGCATAGACCCTACACGCAGATTCTCCAACTGTTGACATTTAACTACATTTGGTTTGTATTTGTTTGTCTGTTTTCTGAACTATTTGAAAGTTGTAACCTTTTACCGCTAAATATTTCAATGTGTATTTTCTAGAAACAAGCATATTCTTTTATACAACCACCATATAAATTTTAAAATAAAGACATTAATATCAATATAATTCTGTTAGCTAGTTTACAGGCATTATTCAAATTTTGACAATTATCCCAGTAGTACCATCTATAGAAAAAGAAGAAACTGCGCTGAAGGCTCAGAGCCTGGAGACTGCTTCAGATTCTGTGTCTCTGTCTCTGTCTCTCTGCCCCTCCCCTGCTCATGCTCTGTCTCTCTCTCTGAAAAATAAATAAACATTAAAAAAATTAAAAAAGAAAAAGAAAATTTGAAATCGTAGATTTCATTCAGTTTTCATGTCTCCTGTGTTCAAGTCCTCAGTTTTTGTTATCTTTCATGACTCTGGGTTTTTTTTTTTTAATGATTATTAATTGTTGCAGGAGGGAGAGAGAGACAGAGCATGAGAGAGCGGGGAGGAGCAGAGAGAGAGGGAGACACAGAATCTGAAATGGGCTCAAGGTTCTGAGCTGTCAGCACAGAGCCGGACTCAGGGTCTCAATTCACAAATTGCAAAATCATGACCTGAGCCGAAGTCAGATGCTTAGCTGAATGAACCACCCAGAAGCCCCGACTCTGGCATTTTTATGAGTACAGGCTAGTTATTTTGTACAATATCCCTCAATCTGAGTTTTTCTATTTTATTTCCATTTTTTTAAGTGAGGAAAATGAGACCCAAAGTTTGAAAGACGTAAATAAATGGAGGAGGTAAGACTCAAATTTGGGTCTTTGATTTCAATATAATTGCCCTCTACGGTACTTCCAAAATAATAACTTAGTTCACTTAGATATATGTGAACTTACTTATATTACTTATAACTTTCTTACTTATATGTAGAACTTACTTTTGCATAAATTATGATATTCGATCAAGACAGATGTTCAAACACTGGCTGACTTGTTTGCCTTGACTATTTGCCAGTTAATTTAAGCTTTGAATGGGGAGTGGGGAGTGGGTAGTGATTTTCAGATTGTTCTGCAGAGGTGCATTAAGGCTAAGAGAACAGGGCTTCAGGTTCCCAGACCAATTTCATTAGGACAGAACCACTGTATTTTCTCTGTTGATTATATTTACAATTTCATTTTTTAAAATGTTTATTTATATAACACTGGGCTCTAACTCACGAGCTGTGAGATCATGACCTGAGCTGAAGTTGGACGCCCAACCAACTGAGCCACTCAGGTTCCCCTCAATTTCATTTTTTAAAAAAGGATACTTTTTCTAAGATTTTGAAAAACATTAAATGAGATGATCCTTAAGCTTATTTCAAACAGTACTGAATGGAAGAATGGAAGAATAGGTAAGAGAAGTAGAGGTAGAGACCTATCCATTGTTAAGCAAGAGGAAGAAAAAGAAAAAAAACCAAATTACTAAAATTACTTCAGAAAAAGCATTTCCAAAAATTTAATAAACTTTAAAATAATGCTCCTAGGATGTTACATTAAGAACAGTGTCTATCCTTCTACAGCTTAAGTTCTGATATCAGTTCAGACAGATACTAAATTCCAGTTCACATGTTGCTTCCTCCATGAAGTCTTCCTGGTGACTCTTTGGAAGTAACATCTTCATTCACCTCAAATTCCATTATCTGGACCTCTTATCATTAGTATTTTTAGACTGTGTAGTAGTTATTTCTGTATATATCTTATTTCCCTACTACACTGTAAGTTCCTTAAGAGTAGGTACTGTTTTGGGGCGCTTGGGTGGCTCAGTCTGCTAAGCGTCCGACTTCAGCTCAGGTCACAATCTCACGGTCTGTGAGTTCGAGCCCTGCCTCAGGCTATGGGCTGATGGCTCAGAGCCTGCTTCCGATTCTGTGTCTCCCTCTCTTTCTGCCCCTCCCCCGTTCATACTCTGTCTCTCTGTCTCAAAAATAAATAAACATTAAAAAAATTTTTTTAAAAAAGAGTAGGTACTGTTTTTCATTCTCTTTGTATTCTCTACAGTTCCTTGCATGTTATTTTGCACATAATAAATGTTCATAAATACTTGTTGAATGAATGCAATACAACCAGTCCCCTCTTTATTTGGGAAAATAAAATGAAAACACTGTCATATGAGAGAGGCATTCAACTTGTTTTTTGTGGTCTCAAAGAATGAATAAAGAAGGACAAACGTTTGATATAGAAGCACTTTCTTCCAATTAAAGTCAAAAAATAGATTTGCTGACTTGTGAGACAAGGTTTCTTACCTTGTGTGGTTTCTACTAGCAGAAATGGAATGATTGTTATTTTTAAAAAATTTTAAATGTTTATTCACTTCTGAGAGAGAGAGAGAGAGAGAGAGAGAGAGAGAGAGAGAATGAGCAGGGGAGGGGCAGAGAAAGAGGGAGACACAGAATCTGAAGCAGGCTCCAGGCTCTGAGCTGTCTGCACAGAGCCAGACACGGGGCTCAAACGCACAAACTGCAAGATCATGACCTGAGCCAAAGTCGGAGGCTCAACCGACTGAGCCACCCAGGCGCCCCAGAAATGGAATGATTATTGAAGATGCATAAAGTATAATCTTATTCAGCTCTGAAAGTCTCTTGGTGGCCAGAGCATTAACTCTGAAGCCAGACCACCTGAGTTCAAAGTTGGGGCTAAGTCGCTTACTATCTGGGTGGGTTTTTGGTAAACCACTAAATCTCTGTGCCTGTATCTGCAAATTGGGGATAATTTATGTGATTCTAAGATACAATTATTTTAACATTTCTGAAATCAGGGTGCTTATTTCAATTAATGTCACCCAGATGGCAATTGTGACATAATTGTCAGTTCATATTGTTCATACTTGAAATGAACTATATGCAATCTTAGTACACCAGATGTGTCTTTCGAAAGATTACAGTATAAATTGGCATTGAAACTAAACATTTTTGTACATGCAAAAAGGCAAGGAAACAGAGTAATGGGGTGTAAATTTCATATTAGTGAGCAAGTATTTATCATTAATTGTAAATTTTTTCTTTTCCTTCTTAATGGTAAATAAAATAATGGTAAGTCTTTTTTTTAATTTTTTAATGTTTATTTTTTGACAGACAGAGAGAGAAAGAGAGAGAGAGAAGGAGAGAAGGAATGGGGCAGGGGCAGAGAAAGAGAGGGAGACACAGAATCTGAAGCAGGTGCCAGGCTCTGAGCTGTCAGCACAGAGCCCGACGCGGGGCTCGAACTCAGAACTATGAGATCATGACCCGAGCCAAAGTCAGAAGCTTAACCAACTGAGCCATCCAGGCACCCCAAATAATGGAAGTCTTAAACTTGACATCTTAGATCCAGTGAATCTGTTATCTCACTGGTTATCTCCTGAGGTTGTTGTAAAGGTTGTAAGATTAAACATGTTAATACATGTAAACTGCTTAGAACAGAGCCTGGGACAAAGTTAGCACCATATAAGTACTATAGTTATTATATATTTTATCTATGTAGTCACCATTAATTTTAAGAGTTGCACTCTCGAAACCAGCTTCTAATGGGATGTCATAAGTGATAAGGTCATGGGGATTGCAAAAGAAAAACTAGGGGTTTCTTCAAGGTGAAAATATAGCTTTGGAAATTAGGAATTAATGCCCTTAAAGTAGAGGAAAGTCTCTGATAATACAATAAGTTCCTGTAGAGCCAGACTTCTTAAACTTTTTTCAATGAAAATGAAGAGTCTGGAGACAAAGACAACAGGTTGTGGTGGTAGCTCCTGCCTTATCTCTCTTTCACACTCTACAGTGTCTGTGCTGTCCATTTCCCAAGGCATAGCTGCCTTTTTGAGATTTCTACTTCTTACCGTCTCAGAAATTTCACGGCCTTTCTTCTGTGTTGGGTTCTGTTTCCTAAATCCTATGCCTTCCTCTTTCTTAGTTTTGTTTTACATTTTGATGGAGATAGTCTTCTCTCCCTGCTGAGAAAAGGTGGGCAACAAGTGAAAAAAAATTTTTCTGAAGATATGTTTGTCTAAAAATATCCTTGCTTTTGGGATGCCTGGGTGGCTCAGTTGGTTAAAGTGACTTTGGCTCAGGTCATGATCTCACAGTTATCAGTTCAAGCCCCACCTTGGCCTCTGTGCTGACAGCTCAGAGTCTGAAGCCTGCTTCAGATTCTGTCTCCCTCTTTCTGCCCCTCCCCTGCTTATAGTTCGTCTCTCTCTCAAAAATAGATAAACATTAAAAGAATTTTTTAAATAAAAATATCTTTACTTTTACTCTCAGTTTATTGATAATTTGGGTATTGAATTCTAGGTTGGAAATTGTTTTCCTTCAGAATTTTGAAGGCATTGCTTTAGTGTCTTTTAACTTCTATTGCTGTGCTAGGGAAGTCCAATGTCATTCTGATTCCTAATACTTTTGATGTAGCTGGATACTTTATATGTAATGATACTTTTTTGGTTTTCATTCTGGATATTTTCATTTAAGATATTTCCTCCACCTCCTATGATCTAAAACTTCTCAGTGTAGCTCCTTTTTCTTCAAATATTTGTTTTTGTTTTATTATTATTATTATTATTATTATTATTTTAGTGTATTTATTTATTTTGAGAGAGAGAGAGTGTAAGCAAGCACATGTGGGAGAGGGGCAGAGAGAGAGAGGGAGACAGCGAATCCTAAGCAGGCTCAACACTGTCAGCACAGAGCCCATGGGGCTTGAATTCATGAACTGTGAGATCACGACCTGAGCTGAAATCAAGAGTTGGATGCTTGATCGATTGAGCTGCCCAGGTGCCCCTTTCAGTGTAGCTCCTTTTTAATTAATCATACCCAGCCCTAGAGTGGGTCCTTTCAGTTTGAAGATCTATGTCTTTCAGTTCTGAAAAGTTCTTCTGTGTTGTTTTTTTTTTTTTTAATTTCTTCCTGGTGTTTTGTTACTCTCCTTTTCCAGAATAGCTATTCATCAGATATTGTATTTCTTTGATACTTTAATTATCTTACTGTCTATTATCCATTGTTTTGATCAATTGTCTGGAAAATTTCCTTGACATTATCTTCCACACTTATTAGCGAGGTGTTTATGCTAGCTGTCATATTTTTAATTTTTAAGATCTTTTTAAATGTATCTTTTTCCTAGAACATACTATTCCCTTCATGAATACAGTATCTTGTTATCTGAGAATATTATTTATGTTTTTTTTTGAAAAAAGTATTTTTATTTTAAAGTATTTTTATGCCTTGTCTCTTGGGTAGCTTTTGCATTTGTTTGGATAGCTTTTATGTCAAAGATATTCCTTGGATCCTTTACTGCTCTCACATTTAAGAATGAGGTATTAATCAGTTCACTGGAAACTTTTGAGGGTATGCAATTGATTTGCTTCATTGTAGCCAAGCTTTTAAAAGTTATTTTATTTTAATTAAAAAAGTTTAATTGTGGGGCACCTGGGTGGCTCAGTCGGCTGAGTGTCCGACTTCAGCTCAGGTCATGATGTCACAGCTTGTGAGTTCAAGCCCCTTGTCGGGCTCTGTGCTGACAGCTTGGAGCCTGGAGCCTCCTTCAGATTCTGTGTCTCCCTCTCTCTCTGCCCCTAACCCACTCACATTCTGTCTCTGTCTCTCTCAAAAATAAATAAACATTAAAAAACATTTAATTGTGGTAAAATACACATAATATAAAATTTGCCATCTTTATCATTTTTAAGTGTACAGCTCAGTAGTATTAACTACACTCACATTATTGTATGACCAGTCTCCAGAACTCTTATCCTCTTGCAAAACTGAAACTCAATATCCATGAAATAACAATTCTCCATTTCCCCCTTTTCTCTCCCCTGGTAACACTCTTCTACTTTTTGTCTTTATGAATTTGACTACTTCAGGTATCTCCCATAAGCAGAATCATACAGTATTTGTCTTTTTGGGATGGGCTTAATTCATTTAACATAATGTCCTTAAATTTCACCTATATTGTACTATGTGTCAGAATTTACTTTTTTTTTTTTTTTTTAAAGTAAGCTTCATACCCAGCATGGACTACAACATGACCTGAGATCAAGACCTGAGCTGAGATCAAGAGTAGGTCGCTTAACAAATTGAGCCACCCAAGTTCAATTGGTTACCTTAGAATTTACTTCCTTTTTAAGACTGAATCATATTCCTTTGTATGTATTTGCCACATTTTGCTTATCCATTCAGCTGTCAGTGGACACGGGTTGCTTTCTCCTTTTGTCAATTGTGAATAATGTTGCTATGAACATGGGTGTACAAATATCTCTTTAAGACTATGCTTTGGGGGCACCTGGGTGGCCTGGTTAAGTGACAGACTCCTGATTGCAAACTCACAGTTTGTGAGTTTGAGCCTATTTCTGTGCTGACAGCATGAAACCTGCTTGGGATTCTCTTTCTGCCGTTCCCCTGCTTGCACACATGCACTTTCCCAAAAATAAATAAACATTAAAAAACAGAAGACTATGCTTTCAATTCTTTAGGGTATATGCCTGGAAGTAGAATTGCTGGATCATATGGTAATTCCATTAATATTTTGAAGAATGACTATACAATTTTCTGTAGTGTTTGCCCCATTTTACATTCCCACCAATAGTGTACAGGGGTTCCAATTTTTCTACCTTTTCATCAATACTTGGTATTTTCTATTAAAAATTTTTTAATGTTTATTTATTTTGAGAGAGACAGAGTGTGAGCAGGGGAGGAGCAGAGAGAGAGGGAGACAGAGAATCCAAAGCAGGTTTGAGGCTCTGAGTTGTCAGCACAGAGCCCGACACATGGCTTGAACCCATGAACCATGAGATCATGACCTGAGCCAAAGTTGGACACTCAATCAACTGAGGCACCCAGGTGCCTCAGTATTTTCTATTTTTAAAATTACTATTAGCTATCCTAATGGATGCAGGTAAGCTGTTTTATATGTATAGTTTGGGACTCTGCTTTTTCCACAGGAAAGGATCTTGAACATTTTTGCATGTCAATGGACATTTTTCTAAACATGATTTATTTTTTATTTTTATTTTCTTAAAGAGAAAGAGACAGAGCACAAGCTGATGAGAGGGGCAGAGGGAAAGAGAGAGAATCTCAAGCAGCCTCCACCTTGGGACCCTGACCTGAGCTAAAATCGAGTCTGATGCCCAACTGACTGAGCCACAGAGGTGCCCCTCAAAACATGATTTTTAATGGTTGTATTATTATTATTATTTATTTATTTATTTATTAAAAAAAATTTTTTTTTCAACGTTTATTTTATTTTTGGGACAGAGAGAGACAGAGCATGAACGGGGGAGGGACAGAGAGAGAGGGAGACACAGAATCGGAAACAGGCTCCAGGCTCCGAGCCATCAGCCCAGAGCCCGACGCGGGGCTCGAACTCACGGACTGTGAGATCGTGACCTGGCTGAAGTCGGACGCTTAACCGACTGCGCCACCCAGGCGCCCCAATATTATTTTTAATTTTTTTAATGTTTATTTATTTTTGAGAGACAGAGACATGGCACGAGTGGGGGAGGGGCAGAGAGAGAGAGGGAGACACAGAATCCTAAGCAGGCTCCAGGCTCTGAGCTGTCAGCACAGAGCCCGACCCGGGGCTCGAACTCACCAGCCATGAGATCATGACCTGAGCCAGAGTTGGAAGCTCAGCTGACTGAGCCACCCAGGCGCCCCATTCATGGCTGTATTATTGAACAGATCCTATAATGTGGTATTTTAATTTGTTTCCAGTAATTTTTAGGGTAGAAATCTTTGTGTACATCCCTGATATTTTCTTTAGTTGATAAGGTCCTGGAAGTTGAATTCCTGGGTCAGAGGGTATATATTTTCAATATATATTGCCAGTTTTCTTTCCTGAAAGGTTGCATCAGTTTATATTCCTATTAGCAGTGTAAGAGTATCACCTACACTGAATATTAACAGACAACATTAATTAATTAATTTTAATTTGAGAGAGAGAGAGGAAGGGGGGCAGAGGGTGAGAGGGAGAATCTTAAGCAGGCTCCATGCTCAGCGTGGAGCCAACGTGGGGCTCTATCCCATGACCCTGGGATCATGACCTGAGCTAAAATCAAGAGTCCAACCCAACAGACTGAGCCACCTAGGCACCCCATTTGCCTGTTATTCTTTTTTTTTTTAATTTTTAAATGTTTATTCATTTTTTTTTAAATATTTTTTTAACGTTTATTTGAGACAGAGAGGCAGAGCATGAACGGGGTTGGGTCAGAGAGAGAGGGAGACACAGAATCGGAAGCAGGCTCCAGGCTCTGGGCCATCATCAGCCCAGAGCCCAACGCGGGGCTCGAACTCACGGACCGTGAGATCGTGACCTGAGCTGAAGTCGGACGCTTAACCAACTGAGCCACCCAGGTGCCCCAAATGTTTATTCATTTTTGAGAAACAGGGAGAGACAGAGTGTGAGTGGCCAGGGACAGAGAGAGGGACACACAGAATCCGAAGCAGGCTCCAGGCTCTGCGCTGTCAGCACAGAGCCCCACGCAGGGCTGAACCCATGAACGGGGAGAACATGACCTGAGCTAAGTCGGAGGTTTAACTGAGGTTTGACTGAGCCACAGGCTCCCCTGTCTGTTATTCTCTTTTCTTTTCTTTCTTTCTTTTTCTTTCTTTCTTTCTTTCTTTCTTTCTTTCTTTCTTTCTTTCTTTCTTTCTTTCTTTCTTTCTTTCTTTCTTTCTTTCAAGTTTATTTATTTTGAGAGAGAGATAGAGAGAGAGAGAGAGTGTAAGCAGGGTAGGGGCAGAGAAAGAGGGAGAGAGACAATCCAAGAATCCCAAGCAGGCTCCAACCTCTCAGTACAGAGCAGGAGGCGGGGCTGGAACTCATCAACCATGAGATCATGACCTGAGGCAAAATCAAGAGTCCTAGGCTTAAGTGACGGAGCCACACAGGTGCCCCACGTCATTCTTGAGTTGTTAGAACTTTTTATACACAAGCTCTCTTTGCCATTCATGATAGTCCTTCTTTTTCTTATTTACTTCTAAAGTTTATTTTATTTTCAACTTCCAGAAGTTTAAAAAGTTTATTTGGTTACATTTGTTCATCTTTTGCCTTACAATTTCTCATTTTATACTTAGAAAACCCTTCTCCATTCTGAGGTCGGATGCTCATCTCTATATTTTTTACTTTGTTTTATGTGTATCTCTGTGTTTAGCATTTCACTCTTGAATTAATTGTAATTGATTTTATTGTACGTTTTGATAAGAAATCTAACCCAGACAGTTAACTAATCGTCCCAGCACCGTTTTAAAAGTAAACCATTCCTTTCTTGGTTAATTTGAAATGCTCCCTTTACCAAATACATTGTTTATGCATTCGGTCTGATTCTAGACTTTTTACTCAGCTTCCCATGGTGTTACTAGGAAGAGTGAGTAGTCATTCAGGAAATGACTAGATGTATTGCCCTGGAGTATTGTTGCTCAGGTAATGAACCGTCTGGTTAAAAGGAGTGTATTGAAACAACCAATTTGAAAATGTATGAGAATGATTTTGTTGGAGTTCTTAAGTAATTAAGACGGGCTTGTGATGACTAAACATTTTAATCTTGTTTTTGAACATTTCTGACAGGATGTGCAGTCATCACCCAGTTGCAAGGCACAGTTCCAAGGGCCATTCTAAAGAACTCCCTTCCCCCATGTCGCCATACTGTCACTTCCCTCCGGTCCCAGCTAATTTAAGAAGTCATCAGGTGATGAGCGGGTGTGTGCGGAGGTGGCAGTAGATGAAGAAGGCTTAGTGAGCAAACATGTCCACACTGCCTCGGTTTGCTGTTTCTTTCTGGGGTGGAATCTATGAAGGGCTCTGATGACCATTCTTAATAAGATTTAAAAGCATGTTTTTCTTATCCTGCACAATCCCTCGCGTGCACGGCCGGGTACTGAGAAATTCCTACTCCGCCCAGTCGCCTCATTCTATCTGGATTGGGTTTGTTGAGGTCTTTCATGAAGGCGCTGGAATGCCCCACGTGAGTTCACCCGGCCCGCTAGGGGGCAGCCGAGACCTGGGCAGCTGCAAGAATTACAGGCAGCCGCAGGGATAAATGGAGGCAGAGGGAGTGACGCGAGGAGTGGTTTTGCACCGAGGTCAGCGTCGTGCTTCCAGCTTGCTTTACGGCTTCGGCAGATTGCTTTGCGGCTCTTCTCCCCTTCCCCGCCTTGATTTACGGCTCCTCCTCCTGTCCTTCCCCGCCCAGGGCTCGCTCTTGATTTGGACCTTCTTCCCAGGGTTCTTTGGCACTGCTTTCCCAGTCTCCTCTGCGCGGCTCTATCTAAACTAGGTTCCCTTTGTACATAGCGTAGACCGAGCTCCCTGCGTGCACCGCGCGCTGCCAGAAGCGCGTAAGTGAGGAGGGAGGGGGGAACGGCCCAGTTGGGGTGGTTCCGGCTGGGGACTGTGGATCGTGGGGCGTCGCAGGTTCTGAGCAGATCGCTTGGGGCGGCGGTTGAGCTCTTCCTGGCCACGGCAGAGTGATCCTGTGTCCCGAGGCCTGTACTAATTAGTACAGTAGGGGTCAGGATCACGGCTTGCTGAGAGTGTGGTTAGGAGGGACGGGCACAGGAAACTTGGACCAACACTCCGAGACGCCACGACGGGGGTGCAGCAGCGTACTGTTAATTGTGGCGGCCCCCTGCACGGCGCGAGAGCTCCAGAGGCTGCTTATTGACCGGAGTGAAGGGTGCTGAAGTTTGTGTCGGTAGCTGCACGGAGTTGGGATGAATATCAGGAGGGAAGGAATTATCCATTTTAAAGAATTTGATACTCAAGTTTAGCCGCATATTTAGCCTTTATAGATTTTTTTTTTAATTGAGATACAATTCACATACGATTACATTTCATCCATTTAAACAGTTAGGTGGTTTTAGTATATTCACAGGGCTTTGCGACCATCACCATTGTCTAGTTCCAGAACATTTTTATCACCCCCCAAAGAAACCCACAACTCATTAGCGGGCACTTCTCATTTGCTCCTATCCTCACCCCAGTAATCATCTTTTTGCCTTTGAATTTGCCAATTCTAGATATTTCACAGAAGTGGAATCCTACAGTTTTTGTTTTTTTGTATGATGGGTTTATTTCACGTAGCATAATGTTTTGAAGGTTCATGCATGTTCTAGCCTGTGCCCGTTCTTCGCTCTTTTTTATGGTTGAGTAACAATCTGTTGTAGGGATATTCCACATTTTGTTTGTCCATTTAGTTAATGGACATTTGAGTTTTTTGTACTTCTGCATTACTTTTGCATTACTAGACCTTTTCCCTCCATACAAATCACAGTTTGAGTCACATTTTTGAACTAAATTCTCATAAGCCAGCATTATTTAACTCCGGGACTGGCTCAGATATTTTAGTGGCCTTGGGTCTGGGATCTTTTAGGGAAGTTTGTCTTTTTAAAGTCTTGTCTCTTAGACCACTAACTGTAGTGAAAGCAGAGAAATATTTGTGTTTCTGTGTGATGTGTGCCATGACCTGTTGTTCCCTTGTGATACGAGCTGGGTGTAGCTGGAGATGAGTATGAAAAATATAACTGAGCTAGCTGTGGGAGAGAAGTTTTATGTCAAAACAAAAACCCTGTTCAGTCCTCATTATTCATGGAATGTGTTTTGGGGAATTCACCTACTCACTAAAATTTCTTTGTAACCCCTAATTCAACACTCACGGTGCTTTTAAGTATATTTAGTGTCACATTTTTCTCATTTTCATACTTTTTGTTAGCGATTTCAGTTTGGAATGGCCTCCAAGCATATTGCTGAAGTGCTGTCTAGCATTACCAGTGTAAGAAGCCTGTGATGTCTCACAGAGAAAGGAAAGCTTCCTTTAGATAAGCTTGTTCAGGTAGGAGTTATATGCTGCTGGCTGTGGGTTCAATGTTAAGGAGTTAATATGTATTGAATAAGGTATCTTTCAACAGAAACACACATCAAACAAGATTATGTATTGACTGATGTAAGAAAATATTGTGACCAGAGGCTCACAGGAACCTAATCTTGTGTTTCTCCTAGGAGTAGTGGTTTGGTATTTGATAATTTGGGGTTCATGGTGACTTTATAGACTACCTTGAATAATGAGAATTGACTGTATAACCAATTTCATTATTGGCTCACTAATGCCAATTATCGGTAATTAGTATATGGCTCTTTTGCTCTTGAATGGCTGAGTGTGGATTACAGTGCAATATGTGCTTTGATGTATGTCTAAAAGGCTGTAGGAACATAGATTAATTCTTAGAGTGTAAGCTGCATAAAGCTTGAAAGAACAGACAACATTTGAAGTTTCACAAATATAGCAGCATGTACATAAATGAAAATAAAAGAAAAAACCTTAATACCCAATCCTGCTGTTCTTGATCCTTGGAATCAGAACCTCCCTCATCACTAAGTTCTGTCAATTCTGCCTCCTGAAAACCATATCCAGAGTCCATCCTTTCTCAATATTTCCATGATTTTCCTTTATCATTTTTTCTCTGGACTGTGGTAACATAAACTTCTAACTGATCTCTTCCTCAGTTATTCACTGTTGACAAAGAAGAGACTTCAGAGACTTAACTGACTTAGTTTAAAATTTCCATTGCTCTCCCATGGTTTACAAGCTAATGTTTAAGCTTTTTTTTTTTTTTTTTTTTTTTTGAGAGAGAGTGTGTGCGTGCACAAGTGGGAGAGGGGCAGAGGGAGAGAGAGAACCTTTTTTTAAAAAAAATATTTATGTATTTATTTTGAGAGAAAGAATCTTAAGCAGGCTCCATGCCCAGCGCAGAGCTGAAATCAAGAATTGGAAGTTGAACCAACTGAGCCACCCAGGCACCCCAATGTTTCAAGTTTTTTAAGGTGGCTTACAATACCCTTCATGATCATGCCCTGACTGTCCAGTCTTTAATAAAGATGAGAAAAAGTCAGACAAAAGAGAAAAATTTCCATATGTAACATTCCTCATTCCCTCTTACTCCTTCCTCCCTCCTTTCGTGTATAATTAGAAATGCTTTTAGGTGAAAAGGAAGTGGATAAGAATAAAAACATTCTTGCTAATCTCATTGACCTTCTTAATATCTCTCCAATTCATCCATTTCTTGCTCACAGCCCCTGCCCTGGTTCAAGCTCTTTCCCTTTCCGTCCCACAAATCTTTTCTTGGCCATATGTGTTTATTTCTCTCAGAAACCATCTTTCAGAAGAATTCTTGGGTCATATGGCAGATGCATGTTTAATTTCTAAAGAAATTACCAGTTTTATTTCCAAAATTATAAAACTTAAAGGCTTGTAGAAGAAAATATAAAAGCATATCTTCATGACCTGGGGGTGTGTAGAGGTTTCTTAGACAAGACTTAGAAAGCAATCCCCACTTAAAAAAAAAAAAAAAAAGACAAATATGATTACATCAAATTTAAAACTTCTCATCAAAGACAACTCTATGAAAATGAATAGGCAAGTACCTACACCTACCTAACAGGACTGATCTCCAGGGCACATAAAGGGCCATTTAGGATTCAAGGCCTGGGGATAATCTTCTGTGGCTGCTGCTCTACCCTCTGAACCTGAGGCTCCATCTTCAAGTCATTATTCTTTTTTCTTGAAGGGTGGCATGTGCTTACAGCTGAATAGTTTTACCAGTTTGTTTCTAGTCAACAGTGTATGAGAATTCCAGTTGCTTCACATCCTTGCCAACTTTTGGTGCTGCAATCTTTATTTTTAGCCATTCTGGAGGTTACAGAGGGGTGTGTCATTATGGTTTTAATTTTAGTCCTTGATTACTAATGCTGTTGAACACTTTCCTGTGCTTATTGACATTTGTATATCTTTCTTTGTTAAGTGCCTGCTCAGATTTTGACCACTTAAAATTGGGTTATTGGTCTTTATTATTGAGTTGTAGGAGTTATATCTTTTTCTTTTTTATATCCTGGATGTCAGTCTTTTGTGGTTGCCTATTCATTTTCATAGAGTGTCCTTTGATAAGCACAGCATTACATTTTGATGTGGTCACGTTTATCATTTTTTTCTTTTATAGTTATAGCTTTCTGAGTCCTAAGAAATCTTGACCACCTCTAGGATGTAAAGATATAGTCGTATATTTTGTTCTAGAAATTTTATAGTTGTAGCTTTTTTTTTAATTAAAAAATTTTATTTATTTTTTGGGAAAAGATTTTTTAAATTTTTATTTGAAGATAGTTGACACACAACATTACATTAATTTCGGGTGTATGACATAGTAATTCAATATCTGTGTATGTTATGCTGGCCTCACCACAAGTGTAGCTACCATCTGTCACCATACAACACTATGATAATATCATTGACTGTATTCTCTATGCTGTGCCTTTTATTCCCGTTGCATGACTGCAAGTCTCTATTTTCTACTCCTTTCACTCATTTTGACTATCCTCCCAACTCCCTTCCTCTGGCAACCATATAGGTCTGATTCTGTTTTGTGTTTGTTTATGTATTCATTTGTTTATTCTATAACTGAAATCATACGACATTTGTCTTTCTCTGACTAAATTATTTCAGTTAGCATTATACTCTCTAGATCCATCCATGTTGTTGCAAATGTCAAGATTTCAATCCTTTTTTATGAAATATTATTTTATCTATTCATCTATTGATGAATGTTTAGACTTCTTCCATATCTTGGCTTTTTAAAATAATGTTGCAATAGGGGCGCCTGGGTGGCTCAGTTGGTTAAGCGCCGACTTCAGCTCAGGTCACGATCTTGTGGTCTGTGAGTTCGAGCCCCGCATCGGGCTCTGGGCGGATGGCTCGGAGCCTGGAGCCTGCTTCCGGTTCTGTGTCTCCCTCTCTCTCTGCCTCTCCCCGTTGATGCTCTGTCTCTCTCTGTCTCAAGAATAAATAAACGTTAAAAAAAAAAAAATTAAAAAAAAAAAATAATGTTGCAATAAACATAAAGCTGCATATATCTTTTCAAATTAGTGTTTTCATTTTTTAAGGAGGGGTGAACACCCAGTAGTTTAATTATTGGATTATATGTTATTTCTATTAAAATTTTTTTAATTTTCTTTTTTTTTAATGTTTATTAAAAAAAATTTTTTTTTAATCTTTTTTTATTTTTGAGAGAGAGAGAGAGAGAGAGAGAGAGAGAGACAATGTGTAAGCAGGGGAAGGGCAGAGAAAGAATCTGAAGCAGGCTCCAGGTTCCGAGCTGTCAACACAGAGCCCCACGTGGGGCTTGAACTCACGGACTGTGAGATGATGACCTGAGCTGAAGTTGGATGCTTAATCGACTGAGCCACCCAGGTGCCCCTATAGTTGTAGCTTTTTAAAAATTTTTATTTATTTATTTTGTGAGTAGAGGAGAGAGAGATGGGCAGAAAAGGGCAGAGAGAGAGAGGAAGAGAGAGGATCCCAAGCAGGCTCCATGTGCTATCAGCGTAGAGCCCGATGTAGGGCTCAAACTCACAAACCGTGAGATCATGATCTGAACTGAAATCAAGAGTCAGATGTTTAACCAGCTGAGCCACTCAGGTGCCCCTGTAGTTGTAGCTTTTATATTTAGGCCTATGATTTGTCTCTGGTTTTTGTGAATGGTATAAAAAATATTTTGTGAAAACTATGAAAATTTTTCCCCATAGAGATATTCAGTTGTCAGATCATTTGTTGAAAATGCCATTGCATTACATTTGTACCTTTCCGATTGGGATTGCATTCTTTTTTTTTTTTTTTTTTTAACTTTATTTTATTTTTGAGACAGAGAGAGACAGAGCATGAATGGGGGAGGGGCAGAGAGAGAGGGAGACACAGAATCGGAAGCAGGCTCCAGGCTCCAAGCCATCAGCCTAGAGCCCGACTCGGGGCTGGAACTCACAGACCGCGAGAGCATGACCTGAGTCGAAGTCGGACGCTCAACCCACTGAGCCACCCAGGCGCCCCGGGATTGCATTCTTGTGACTGTTTGAGTGGTGGTTGGTTTCTGGGCTTTTTTTCCTGTTCCACCGATCAATTCTTATGTCAGTTTTAATTCTATTTTAATTACTGGAGCTTTATAGTAAGTCATGAAGTCACATAGTGTAGGTCCTTCAACTTTGTTGTTTTTCAAGATTGATGTGGACAGTCTAATGCAGTTCCTTTGCATTTTCCATATAAATATTAGAATCATTTTATCAATTTCTACAAAAAAGTCTGTGAGGAATTTGACTGGGATGGCATTTAATCTTTAGATCAATTTGGGAAAAATTAACATCTTAATGGTTATTGACTCTTGAAATCTATGAACATGGTACATCTCCCTTTTTACTTAGGTGTTAATTTTTTTTTAATACTGTTTGTAGTGTTCCAACAGGGAGGTCTTCTACACCTTTCCTTAAATTTATTCCTAAGTATGTCTCTTAAACTATTGTAAGGTGGAGACATCATTTTTATTATTATTTTGTATATGATGGGCCATTTTTCTTTGACTGCTTTCAAGATTTTCTCTTTATTTTTGGTTTTCAGCAATTTGCCTAGGGTGTGTCTAAGTGTGATTTTCTTTGTATTTATCCTGCTTGAGGTTTGCTGACCTTAAATGTATAAATATATGCGTGTCACCCAATTTAGGAAATTTCAAGCCATTCAAATTTTTGTTTGTTTTTGTTTTCCATTCTCTTTAATCCCTTCTTTTGAGACTTCCAATTATATCTGTGTTAGCTGTTTTTATATTATTCCACAGGACCCTGAGGCTCTTTCATTATTTTCAGTCTGTCTTTTTCTCCTCTTCAGATTGTATAATTCTATTGCACTGTCTTTAAGTTCATGGACTTTTTTTATTTTGCATTTTGTGAACAACATTGGTTGTCAGGTGGTTTACAAGATTCCTATCAAGAATAGTTCCTATTCTTTTTTTTTAATTTTTAAAAAATGTTTATTTACTCTTGAGAGAAAGAGAGAGACAGACAGAGGCGTGAGCGGGGGAGGGGCAGAGAGAGGGAGACAGAATCCGAAGCAGGCTCCAGGCTCTGAGCTCTCAGTACAGAGCCTGATGCGGGTTTCAAACCCACAGACTGTGAGATCATGATCTGAGCTGAAGTCGGTCGCTTAACCGACTGAGCCACCCAGGTGCCCCAGTTTCTATTCTTTTGTAAGTGTAGTGAGTATGGTTTCTTTATTAGAAGGCTTTTTGGGAGGCATGATTATATGTCCCCTGACTTTTAAATATTCTCTTATCTTACAGGATCTGTCATCTGCCCTTTACGGCACAGTTTCAAGGGCACTTCTCATTCCTTTTTGCCCTCTTCTCTCCAGAAACACTGGCTTTCCAAGACTGCCTCCTTGAGTTGTGTGTACCTTTTATTTCTGGACTGCTCTGACCTACCGAAACTCTTTGTTAGTATCTTCATACTAAAAGTGTGTTTTCTTTTCTGGGGAGCAATTTTAGTTCCATCTTATGCTCTCCATCCTCCTCTTTCTTGTATGCACTTCTCTTCCCACCTACATCTCACCTTACTTTCCTTGAAGGGTTATGATGAACATTTGAGAAATATCTCCACCAGAAATTGCTGGCATTTTGAAACTTGTAGTATTTTCAGTTTTCTTCTTTTCTTTTTCCTTCTCCTCTTCTTTCTTTTTTGCAGCATACCTTTATTTGGCAATCAACGATTAGTTGTCATTCACATTAACTGTAGATTTTTGAAAGTGGTGACAGGTACATAGGTCACCAACATATAGAGCTTGTTTGGTGAATCTTCATCCTCATTAACATTATCTGGACAACTGCATATGGATACAGTTTGGAACGTTACTTACTCCTTTGGCCCAGACAGCTTTGTTGAGCCTCATGTTAACATGCATATCTGGAGTTCCCATCTCCTTCATGGCAAATTTCCAGATCTCTTTGAGTGTCTGAGGGGCACACTTCCTGAAACCCAGTCCATGGATGTGCTTGTGAATGTTGATGATATTTTCTCTGGTCACTACCTCGTTGATGGCAGAATGATGGCAGAATGGCCCTTCTTCTCAACGCCCTTATTTGCAGGAGCCATTCTGCCGGGGCCCTGGTTTGAAAAGGAAGCTTCAGTCTTCTAATTATATTAGAAGATACAGGATATTTGTGTTTTTATTTGTTCCTCTTTTTTGATCTGCATTGGATGTATTGGGATATTTGGATTTATGTAGCTGCCATAACCTTGTCTATGCAGGAAGTCTTTCCTAACATTTTGTTTTGAAACATTTGAAGCCTTCAGAAAAGTTATACAAGGGAGGCCTGCGTATCCTTCACCTGGATTCATAAATTTGTTACTTCGATTTATCTTCCTCTCATTCTCTTTGCACATGCACACACACACATTTTATTCGTTGAATGATGTTTTATTAGTTGAATGACTTGAGAATAAGTTGCAAAAAGACATTGTGTGTCTTTAGTCTCTTAATCTAGAGGCATTCAGTAGCCTCTTTGTTTTGCTTTGTTTTGGTTTTTTGAGACATTGACATTGACATAGTTTGAGTCCAAGCCTTGTAGATTTCAACTTGTCTGATTATTTCCTCTTAGTTAAAGTCATGATTAAATTGGTAGAAATACTTTCTAAGTGATGTGACCTTTTCAGTGTATCCATCAGGAAGCTTATGATGTGATTATTACTGGTGACATTATGTTTGATTACCTGATTAAGGAAGCATCTGCCAGGTTTTTCCATTGTAAAGGTATCTTTTGCT
This sequence comes from Panthera tigris, assembly GCF_018350195.1. NCBI lineage: Eukaryota > Metazoa > Chordata > Mammalia > Carnivora > Felidae > Panthera > Panthera tigris. The sequence goes on from NC_056666.1 coordinate 36,497,657, forward strand.
CTCCCTACATTTTTCGCCAAATGTAGGTAGCTTGTCTGAGAGTAGAGCCCAGGATGTACTGGTAGAGCAGAGGGAAGTGAGATGGGAAAGAAAAGGCAGTCCACGGAGCATGCATGGTCAAGCCAGTCACCACCAGTGGTCAACCAAACCTAATTTGACTGGGGAACTTGAGCCAATGTAGAACTCACAGCTCAGTGTTATCTCACAAAGGGGGTAAGAAATCTAGGGTCCTTAAACACCAGCTCTAGTCAGTCACTGTTAGAGGGCTGCTCCCAGGGGCATCATTTCTCTGACACTTCTAGCTTAGCATGAACAGGTACAAAAATGGGCCCCGGATGCCAAAAAAGGCCTTCAGGTAAAGAGATACAAATGTTGGCATTTGGAAGTTAGGGCAGGGTGCACTACTGTGGTAAGAGCTGAAGGGATAATTAGCAGAGCATCCATGGTATCTCTATATCTGGGTATCCCAGAACCTAGAGCTTGAGACAAAAGCTTATGGGCTGTTATTTTTTCAGGAAGCAGAAGTAAGGAAAGGGGAATTGAGGAGAGGAGATTAAGTCGGTTCAAGAGTACATGTCCAAGCTGGCCACCGCTTGGTAACAAGGTACAACTGACTGGTTTCCTAAAGCTGTCTCTCAGGAGGATGTCTGAAGTACTGTGTCCCAGGACAATACACCCGAAGGAAGAAGAATTTCTCCCTCAGCTTCTGCATCTTATTGGTAAAAGGTTTGCCCCTGGTATATTAACTCCCTCAAACTTCAGGTTGTACATGTATGGACATCAGGTGGACCCCACAGGTTCTCACACCTCAAAGGCAAGAGGGAGGCCAGGGGTGGGAGTGAGAGGCATTACCATGAGCAGGAAGTAAGGGACCAGTGGTTGTACCTATGTGCATTCATTTAAAACTCATGCCCATTTGTTCCACCTAATGACAACCAGGGTGGAAAAACTGATCAAAGGCCTCAGAGACAGGCAAGGCCGAGAAGATTTGAGGTGCAGGATAAGATATGCTTCCCAGATTTGATTCTCCTTTTGTTTAACAAATATGCACATACACATGTACACATTAAACATACATATAAACTTGGGGCAGCTGTGGGACTCCGTTGGTTAAGCATCTGACTCTTGGTTTCGGCTTGGGTCACGATCTCACAGTTTATGAGTTTGTGCCCCTCATTGGGCTCCGCACTATAAGCATGAAGCCTGCTTGGGGTTCACGCTCTCTCCCTCTCCCTCTCCCTCTCTCTCAAAATAAATAAATAACTGTAAGGGGCGCCTGGGTGGCTCAGTCAGTTAAACATCCGACTTTGGCTCAGGTCATGATCTCAGGTTCGTGGGTTCGAGCCCTGCATTGGGCTCTGTGCTGATAGCTTAGATCCTGGAGCCTGCTTCAAATTCTGTGTCTCCCTCTCTCTCCATCTCCTCATGCTCTGTCTCTCTCTCAAAAATAAATAAACATTAAAAAAAAATTTAAACATAATACAAACTCAATCACATATAAAAAAAGTCATTTGTTGGTGGGGATCCAGCCAAATTTTACTTCCTTATTTTTTAATAGATGTTTCTACAATAAAGATATTTTAATTTTATAATGGGAAAATGGTTGTGGACAGTTTTAGAAAAGGTAAGTTGTTCCCCCCCCCCCCCCCCCCCCCGAAGAAGTAACTGGAAAAAATGTAAGAAAAATGATTCCATGTTTTACTTTATGGGCAGGGACGAAGTTGTCCTTTTCTGTCATAAGAGGTTGAATCTTTTAAGATATTGTTTAGAAAAGTATCAAGTTGCTTTTTAAGTGTGAGAAGTGTAACTCTTGCCTTATAAAGTTAGTTTGTAAAAAATTAAAAAATATGCTTTGTCTGCATATCCTACATTATGTATTTAATCACTCACCAAACCCTCCCTTCCTAGCCCTGCATGAGCAAGGTTCCATGCTAGTCATTGGGGTGCCAAGAAGAATCAAGAAGAACCTCCTGCCTTCTAGGGGTTCATATTGGAGTGGGGTTGGGGGGGGAATGGATGTGGAAGAGACAGTAGTCACCGAATATTCAAATACCTTAAATTTCCTAGCCTCTACTGCAATTAAGTTGGGGCCTTGTGACAAGAGCTGTCCAGTGAACTGTGACCAGAAGTGATCCATATCACTTCTGGCCTAAGGCAGCTATGAACCAGTGTGACTTTTCCAACTCTTTCTACCCCTGCAGTGATGACCTTGGAGGTCATGTGTGCTAGATGACACAGCGACAGGATGGCCAGGGCCACCAGACTCTTAGATCTTGCATGAAGGATATATGAACCTTTATTATGTTAAATTACTCTCCCTTCTTTTTAAAAAAATGTTCATTTATTTTGAGAGAGAACACGAGTGCACATGCACAAGTGGGGCAGGGGCAGAGAGAGAGGGAGAGAGAATCCTAAGCAGGCTCCACACTGTCAGCTCAGAGCTTGACTCAGGACTGTATCCCACAATTGTGAGATCATGACCTGGGCTGAAATCAAGAGTTGCACACTTAACCAACTGAGCCACCTAGGCGCCCCTCCCTCTTTTTTTTTTTATTGTGGCAAAATATATATAACATAGAATTTATCATTTTAACCATTAAACATAAATGTTTTTAATGTTTATTTTTGAGAGAGAGACAGCATGCAAGTGGGGGAGGGGCAGAGAGAGAGACACACACACACAGAATTTGAGTAGCTCCAGACTCTGAGCTGTCAGCACAGAGCTGGATGTGGGGCTGGAACTCACGGACTGTGAGGTCATGACCTGAGCTGAAGTTGGATGCTTAACCTACTAAGCCACCCAGGCAACCCTCCTTTTAACCATTTTTAAGTGCAATTCTGTAGCATTAGGTACATTCCCAATATATAGCCCTTTGTTTTTAACAAATAAGTCGACAGGTGTTCATTTGAGACACTGTGAACATCTCCCAACAACTTTTTAGTATCTAATGATTTTTGTTGGATATAATTATTAATCACATCATTATCATATGATAAATTTATGAGGTTGCTGTTATGAATATTCCCCTTTACAGATGTGGAAATTTGGGCACAGAGAGTTTGAGCAATTGCTCAATGTAAGTAACTTACTGAGTGGAACTGGGTGTTGAACCACATCTGACTTTAACGTTCAAAACATTATTTATAGCAAGTATGGCACACTATGGCCTGTGGACCAAATCTTACACCTCTTTTTGTAATAAAGTCTTATGGGGACACAACCATGCCCATTTGTTTACATATTATCTATGGCTGCTTTCACACTAAAATGCCAGGGTTGTGTAGTCATGACAGACTACATAGCCTGCAAGTCCTAAAATATTTACTCTCTAGCACTTTACAGAAAAAGTTTGCTGACCTCTGTTTTTAAAATTTTTTTTTTTTTAATATTTATTTTGGAGAGAGAGAGAGAGTGTGTGAGTAGGGGAGGGGCAGAGAGAGATGGAGACACAGAATCTGAAGCAGGCTCCAGGCTCCTAGCTGTCCACACAGCCTGATGCAGGGCTCGAATCTATGAACCATGAGATCGTGACCTAAGCTGAAGTTGGTCGCTCAACCGGCTGAGCCAACCAGGTGCCCCCCAACCTCTGCTTTATATAGTAGATATTTAATTTTTTAATTTCTGTTTTTATTAAAATAATACATGTACATATATGGAAAATGAAATAGTGCTAAAAGTTTTATTTAAATTTTTTAAGTTTATTTATTTTCGGAGAGAGAGTGAGAGCAATCAGGAGGGTTAGAGAGAGAGGGAGAGAGAGAATCCAAGCAGACTCTGTGCTGTCAGCACAGAGCCCTACTCAGAGCTCGAACTCAAAAACTGTGAGATGATGACCTGAGCCAAGAGTTGAATGCTTAAACGACTGAGCCATCTAGGCACCCCTAAAAGTTTTATTTTGAAAAAGAAGATCCCTGCTCCACTGTTCTCCACCCCTTGGAGACAGATCCATTTCATTCTTTTAACTCTTTTCTGCCATTTACAATTACATTCTAAATAAGATCTTCATTTCACTATTTCCTGCTGTAACAATTTTGAGTTTCGGTCTTTTTATTTTTTTATTAAAAATTTTTTCTTAAATGTTTATTTTTGAGAGAGAGAGAGAGAGAGAGCATGAGCAGGGGGAGGAGCAGAGAGAGGGGGAGACATAGAATCCAAAGCAGGCTCCAGGCTCTGAACTGTCAGCACAGAACATGGGGCTTGAACTCACAGACTGCGAGATCATGACCTGAGCCGAAGTCGGACTCTCAACCAACTGAGCCACCCAGGCACCCCTATTTTTTTATTTTTTAGAGAAAGAGAGGACTCAGGTGGAGGAAAGGGGCAGACAGGAGGGAGGGAGGGAGAGGGAGAGAGAGAGAGGGAGAGAGGAAAAATCCTAAGCAGGGTACATGCTCAGCTTGGAGCCTGATGTGGGGCTTGATCCCACGACCCTGGGACCATGACCCAAGCCAAAAGCAAGAGTTGGATGCTCAACCTACTGAACCACCCAAAGGCCTCTGATCTTTTTTTAAAGGTAAACTCTACCCCCAAACTGAGGCTTGGACTCAAGACCTTGAGATCAAGAGTCATGTGCTCTACCAGCTGAGCCAGCCAGGCACACACCTGTTTTTTGTTTTGTTGTTTTTTAAGTTTTATTCTTTTTTTTTTTTAACTTTATTTTTTATTTTTTAAAATTTACATCCAAATTAGTTAGTATATAGTGAAGCAATGATTTCAGGAGTAGATTCCTTAATACCCCTTACCCATTTAGCCCATATCTGCTCCCACAGCACATCACCTGTTTTAACAGATTGTGTGTGTGTGTGTGTGTTCTAATTTCTTCACATCCTTGCTAACCTTGATTATTCACTGTCTTTTTTATTGTAGCCATACCAGTGTGTGTGAAGTGTTGTTTTGTTAAGTTTTTGTTTTTAATTCTAGTTAGTTAACATAAGGTGTAATAATTAGTTTCAGGTGTCCAATATAGTGATTGTGTTATAGCAATTTAGATATTATTGACTAATCTAGTTAGGCTATTCCTTTTTTAGTGCTAGGTTTAAATATCTCATTCTTAGCTGGAATGTAATGTTTTATGATCATTTATGTAAAATTTTTTTTGATGTTTATTTTTTAAAGTTTATTTATTTATTTTTGAGAGGGAAGGAGAGAAAGCACAAGCAGGAGAGGGGCAGAGACAGAGGGGAACAGAGGATCTGAAGCAGGCTCTGTGCTGACAGCAGAGAGCCTGATGCAGGACTTGAACCCACTAACTGCAAGATCATGACCTGAGCCACCCAGGCACCCCAATCTTTATTTATTTTTGAGACAGATAGAGTGTGAGTGGGGGAGGGGTAGAGAGAGAGGAAGGCACAGAATCTGAAGCAGGCTCCAGGCTCTGAGCTGTCAGCACAGAGCCCGGCGTGGGGCTCAAACTCACAAGTCATGAGATCATGACCTGGGCCGAAGTCTGATGCCTAACTGACTGAGCCACCCAGGCACCCTGGTTTTATGATCATTTAAATAGTTTTTTGCATTTCCATCATCCTGTATATATGAAAATTGACATGCACCTAGCCGTAGCCAACATTTATTTAGTACTTCATCTGGCACTATTCTAATGCAGTTTTCATGCAGCATCATGTTAATCTCAACAGAACCCTTAGGAAGTGATAGTATTATTATGGCCATTTTCTAGATGAGAAAACATCATTTAGAGAGATTATGTGATTTTCCCCTTGGTCAAGCAGCCAGTGGGTGATAGAAGCAGAAGCTGACAGAACTTGAGCCCTTAAATGTTGTATTGTAATGCTGTATGGAGAGTCCTACTACTTGATATTCCTAGATTTGTAGTTTTACTGTCAGCAAATAACCTGGAGACTACAACACGTAAGTTTGCTGAGGCACAAGCCTTTTTTTTTTTTTTTTTGCCAAGTACTGTTTATTTTGCACGTGCCCACAGCAAGTTTGCACTGAGTAACTGTATTCTATAATAGTAGGCCAGGGCTAGGTGGTGCCAAGAAGAATGACATGCAGAAAAGAACAGGAAGGCAAACATCAGGAGCAAATAATTCTTAATTTTTTTTTTAACAAATACACTAAAGGATCATGCAATAACACCAGCATTGGATGCAGTCCTGGGGTGCCAGTCTGTACACACCTTTGTAACTGGTCCCATGATAGCAGAATCTGTCATTTCACCTTTATTGTTTTCAGTGACCCCTGTGTTACCTTCAAAATAGAAAAACACACCATCTTTTCTCCGGTAAGACTTTCATTATCCAGTTATCACTGCTGGATGTACTTTCTTTCTTTCTGGGCTCTGGTTTGCCTTTCTTCACTGTGGCCATCACCATGTCACCCACACCAGCAGCAGGACGTGTATTTAGTGCCTTATCCCCTTTACAGAGATGATATACAGACTTTGGGCTCCTGTGTGGTCAGCATAGTGGATCATGGCTCCTACTGGAAGACCCAGGGAAATTGGAATTTCACATCGGAGGACTCACCACATCCTCACTTCCACATCTGGAATGCCAGAAGGGGACAGAAAGGCTGAGGCCTAACTCTGAATCCGTTTGATTTGAGACAGGTGTGGGGTAATTAGGTAGAGGGTCCTTCTGAGGGTCATTCTGTTTTCTAGTGGACTATAAACATTTGCCAATCTCAGTCTAATGCATTGGCTCTCAAACTAGAGTGTGTATCCGAATCCCTCAGTGGGCAAGTACAGACTCCTGGGCCTCATCTCTAGTTTCTGATCCAGTAGGTCTAGGGTAGGGCCTGAGGATTCGCACCTCTAATAAGTTCCCAGGTGATGCTGTAAGGGACCTGACTGGTCTAACGCTGTACTTTTCCTGAATGTTAGGGTCGTCTGTACTGCCTTCTCTTGCTCTTTAATTTTCCTGTCTATTAGTCTTCTCCTTCCAGCTAGCTTGTTAGTTCCTGGAAAGCAGTTCAGTTCAATTCTTGTGGCTTATATTTCTATTTTGACCCCACTGAAGCCAGGATCATGTTGCTCATATAGTAGGTAGTAATCAGGTGAGTGTTTCCTGTCCTTTGGGAATTTTTGTAATTTTGGCTTTTTGCATTATAAATATTGCAATTAGAATACATTCTAATTGTAAAATTCACTTAAAATTTTTTTTCATGTTTATTTTTGAGAGAGAAAGAAGAGCATGGTGCAAATGGGGGAGGGGCAGAGAGAGGGGAGACAGAGATCTGAAGCAGGCTCTGCAGTGCCAGCACAGAGCCCGATATGGGGCTCTAACTCATGAACCATTAAACCATGACCTGAAGTCAGACATTTAACCCACTGAGCCACCCAGGCACTCCTAAAAATCACCTTTATTAACAGCACCATCACCCTAGTAAGAAGAAAAAAAATTTTTTAAGTAGGCTACACTCTCCACATGGGGCTTGACATCATGACTCTGAGATCAAAAGTTGCATGCTCTAGCATGTTCCAGCCAGCCAGGCAGGCACCCCCACTCCAGCAAAAATTTTAACAGAAAGATAGAAGTGGACGCTAAAGGATCTCAGTGGCCTGTTGGATGATAGCACTGAGGAACTTAGTCCTTGACTGGGGCAGTGCTTATAAAAAAGTGTCAAGTAAATAAAGTGATTTGTAGGATACTGCATCTGGATGCTTTCATCTGAGTTTTAGTAGAGGCTCTTGCCTTTTACATTTAGCATTCTTTGAGATCTTTTTTAATCTTCTGTTTCTGTAGAAGTCCCCCAGAATCAGCATGTCCGTGACTGAGGAGGCGATTCTCGGAGGCCGTGGCAGCCATCCTTCTGCTGGTGGCAGTTCTGTGTTATGCTTTGGACAGGTAACTGTGTGTTTTCTCTCATACCTGGCAAGAATGAGGTAAAGTGAAAAGATATGAGAAAGTAACTTGTAGAGCACTGTCATATACGTGGGCGCTATTTATCATCAGTGGTTTTTCCTTTAGGTGCATTATTTGGGAGTCTGGTGAACTCTCAGGGCATTTTGGAATTTTAGCACCAAAAGACTGATGGTACTGGAGATTAGATTTACATTGTGTTTATTTTCTTGGATAGGCTCCATATTCATATGGTATAACATTCAAAATGGAACGTAGACTATATGCGAATGAAAAGTCTCACTACTTCCCCATCACTCCTGTTCCCTTTTTGGAGGCATCCAGAGTTTCTGGTGTCATATTCTCTGTGGAGATATGCTGTGCACATAAAAGAGATTCTTAGTTTGTCCCCTCAAATTCTATCTTTGTCTTTACCAGAGATCTGTTTGTGAGCATTTATTTTGTTTACATAGGGCAAGGGGAGGACTGCCAAAGGGACAAAAATCAAAACAAGTAGTAGTATATTATCTGTGTATACAATGGAAAATAATTGTTGAATTAGAGAAGAGGTATAAAACTTTGGAGAGGATGGTGGATTTCCCCTACTCCCTCGCGGGCATAAATGTCATATACAGACCCCGAGGTGGGACATTTCAGTTTATGAATTCTCAAGTTTACTTGAGAAAGTTTTGTAAGGATGGTAGTAACACCTAAGGCATTGGCTCTCAAAATGTGGTCCAGTGACCCCTGAGGGTCCACAAGACCTTTTCAGAGTCCATGGGGTCGAAATGATTTCCATACTAACACTAACATACCACTTGCCTTTTCCACTCATTCTCTTGTAAGCGAGTGAACAGTGGGACTTCCAAGGGAATACACAGCATGTGATGACGTTGCTTTGATGGCTGATGGAAGATGTGCCTTAAGAGTTTCTCAGTTTTAATTCCTGATATGGATAGATATAACCTACATAAACAAAAGCTTTTAGGATCCTCAGTACTTTTTAAGAGTGTAAAAGGGTCTGGAGACCAAAACAGTTGGGAGACTTGCTGACATAAGGAATGGAGGAAATGCCAATTTAATTTTTCCTTTCTGGATTGCAGTGTCAGTACACAGCCGAAGAGTATCAGGCCATCCAGAAAGCTCTGAGGCAAAGGCTGGGCCCAGAATACATCAGCAGCCGAATGGCTGGAGGCGGCCAGAGGGTAGGAGAGTTTATATGCTTAAGAAGTGGGTGCCATATAGCTGGCTACTCAGATGATCTCGCCAGCTCCCTCTCTGGGTCCTCATGGATTCAGAAGGTCTCTAGTCCTAGGTGTTTCTGAGTGTCTTTGGGAGGGGATGGGTTCCAGCCTTCAGTGTCATCTGAAGTGACCCAAGTTTTGTCTTGAGACTTCCATACCTGCCATTTTGGGGTTTTTATACCATCTTTTAAAAATGTTTCTTTTGCTTCTAATTGTATCTTCTGTGTATATTTTTGGTCTTCTATAATATATGTCAACCCAAGCCTTGTACATTTTTGGGAACTGAGTTTTGGAAACTGCTAGGTGAGTGGATATCTTGCCCCTCTGAGTTTAGTCCCTTCCCTCAGACAAAATATTAGTTCTAACTGGTTTCTTCTGGAAGATCTTTGAAATAAGGTCACTGAGAATTTCCCTGGAATGTTTAAGGGCAGTTTTGCCAAAAAAGCTGGTAAGGAATAAATTAAGTAAATTTTGATTCACATTTAAGTATGGCAAGGAATTTACAAGCCCCTTTTCTCCCCCTGTTTAATTTCTTTTTCTAGGTATGTTACATCGAGGGTCACAGGGTAATTAATCTGGCCAATGAGATGTTTGGTTACAATGGCTGGGCACACTCTATCACACAGCAGAATGTGGGTATGTTTCCTGGCAATGGCAACTTCTTTCCCTTACTTTGGCACTAATTTCTGATGAGAGTATTTTGTGGGTGAGGATGTAGGGTAGGTATATTTGGTTGCCAGCAGAGGAATGTGGGTGAGGCACAGGGATCAGAATCCTCTTCAACTGGTTCTCTTTCCCACTCCTAGATTTTGTTGACCTTAACAATGGCAAGTTCTACGTGGGAGTCTGTGCATTTGTGAGAGTCCAGTTGAAGGTGAGGGTGATGGAATAGACCTGCTGCCTCTGAGGATCGGGTGGGCGGTGAGAGAGAATGAGCAGGTAGAGAATTCTCTGGACGGTGGCACAGCCAAGCTGGAGAGCTAGGCGCTAGAGCTGTGGCTCAGCCAGTGTTCTTTGGGATGGTGGTAGCCAAACATTCTTACTCATGTGTCCCTAAATGAATTGTGAAAAACCCTTGTTTTCTTGCACATTTTAAGTTTACTCCTAAAAGTTTTCACCGTAAGTATGAATACAGGTCCTCTGCCTTTCAAAAGTTTGTGCTATGCCGCTTTGCGTTTATGGAAGACCTACACTGGTACCTGTTTTCACTTAAATGAAAGAAATCCAAAGAGGATTTTCACTTTTATGACAAAAAGTGAACCCTGGCAGCAAGAGTGGCCCTGCTGAGCTCCTCAGCATCAAGCTCCTATAGCTTTGAACTATATCTGTGAGCAAATATGCTTTATTTTGATTTATTTTGTGCCTCCATTAGCAGGATGTGTCCTGATGTATCAGAGAAGCCTAATAGAGGCCTTTATTTATTTATTTATTTATTTATTTATTTATTTACTTGTTTGTTTGTCTTCAGAGAGAGAGAGGGAGAGAGAATGCTTGCGTGAGCAGGGGAGGGGCAGAGAGATTGGGAGAATCCTGAGCAGGTTCTGCACTGTTAGCACAGAGCCCAGTGCCAGGCTTGAACTCCCAAAACTGTGAGATCATGACCTGAGCAGAAATCAGGTGTTGGATGCTTAACTGACTGAGCCACCCACGTGCCACAAAAGAGGTTAGTTTTTGAATCTGGGAATGCTCAAAAAATTTTCCATACAAATTAATGGTACTTCTTTGCTTTATGCTACTTTGGCAAATGAAAGCTTTCATAAGAATGTTCTACTTCTGGGTAATGGGCGAAAGCTGTAGTTGCAAGGGTATATTTCTTGGCATATTGTAAAATTTGACTTTTTTTTTTTAATGTTTATTTATTTTTGAGAGAGAGAGTGTGTGCATGAGTTGGGGAGGGGCGGAGAGAGAGAAAATCCCAAGCAGTCTCTGCTCTGTCAGTGCAGAGTTCGATGCGGGGCTTGATATCACAAATTGTGAGCTCATGACTGGAGCCTAAATCGAGTTGGACATTTAACCAACTGAGCTACCCAGGCGCCCCCAAATTTGACATTCTAAAATAAATGTATTGTATCTTTTTCTTCCTTTTTTTTTTTATCCACATATAGTTAACATACTGGGATATTTTAGTTCCAGGTGTGCAATACAGTGATACAACAATTCTGTACATTTCTCATGGCTCATCAGGATAAGTGTACTCTTAATCTCCTTTATCTGTTCCTCCCATAGTTTTTTGTTGCATCTTTTTAAATATACCAATGGATTTTCAATAATAGATGATTAAATACTCTCATCTATTTAAAAAAATACATGAGCAAGGTGTTCTTTAATCATGAGAAATTTTACATTGTTTCTTCTTGAACTCCTGTTCTATTTCACCAGTGGCTTTATACTAATATAATATATCAATATATATAAAACAATGTTTGGAATGTATATGTTTGGAACCTTGTTAATAACCTTAGTATAATTCCTCTCTGTGTGTATGTATATATAAAAGTAATTTTTTTGAGTAAATTTTCAGTGACCTTAGGTCTTTAAATTTTTTAAAATTTGGGGCACCTGGGTGCCTCAGTTGGTTGAGTGTCTGACTTTGGCTCAGGTCATGATCTCACAGTTCGTGGGTTTGAGCCCCCTGTCAGGCTCTGTGCTGACAGCTCAGAGCCTGAAGCCTTCTTTGGGTTCTGTGTCTCCCTTTCTCTATCCCTCCTCTGCTTGTGCTGTGTCTTGCTCTGCCTCTCAAAAATAAATAAATGTTAAGAAAAAAAATAAATTATACAAAATCTGGATTGAATTACTATTATAGGTATTATTAACACACAATTGATTAGTCAGTTGTGTCTGTGAGGGAGACAACATAACTACATTAAAATTTGTATACTTAATAAAAATAAATTTTTGTGGAAAATGTATTTCTTAATTAGATGGATGAGGCTTTTTCTTTTTGGGTAGTTTATATAGCCATAGTTTATTTTTTAAATTAAATTTTTAAAATATATCCATAGTTTAATATTACTTTTTCCTAGACAGACCATTCAACATTAATTCTATTCTAACTTCTTATTTTTAGTAAATAGTACTGAAAAACCTTATTCACATAATAAACTGGGAATGGAGAGTTTTGTTATAGTGTCACTCATTTCTTTGAATTAACTTTCTGAGTTATATAAAAAATCACAGTGTGGGGCGGGGGCACCTGGGTGTCTCAGTCAGTTAAGCGTCTAACTTTGGCTCAGGTCATGATCTCACTGTTCCTGAGTTCAAACCCCGTGTCTGACTCTGTGCTGACAGCTGGAGCCTGGAGCCTGTTTTGAATTCTGTGTCTCCCTCTCTCTCTCTCTGCCTTTACCCTGCTCACGCATTGTCTCTGTCTCTGTTTCTCTCTCTCAAAAATAAACATTACAATTTTTTTAAAAAAATCACAGTGCTATCATCTAAAATTATATTTGGTTCTCTATCAGCTAATAACTCAATCAGGTCTACCTTCATTTTTGGTGAAAGCCAGAAATGGACACCACCTGACTGGTGAAAAGATTTAATATCCAATCATTAGAGTCGTTAAATATAATATTTCACATTTTCTTTTTGTTTAGTGTCCCAGAGGTTTTTATACCTTGGGGTCATGCACCCTAGTGAGATTTAGGGTGGGTTAGCTGTATGCCTTTTTTAAGTAAAAGAGGAGGTGGGAAGGGAGAATTGTCTCACATACTTCCCAGCAGATAAGATCAAGGACATAGTGCTGGAAATTAATTCTCTTACAGTTCTTGGTGCCCATTCATGTGCCCTTTAGCAAGGCTCCTGAGTTAATATGTGCCCAGTGTGGGCACTGGTCAGGGGAAAAAGAGTTGTGTGACAGGGACACATGACTGCAGCTCTTCATGTTGGGCTCTTCCCCCCACAGGACGGCTCATATCATGAAGATGTGGGCTATGGGGTCAGTGAGGGCCTCAAGTCAAAAGCCTTGTCTTTGGAGAAGGCAAGGAAGGAGGCGGTGACAGATGGGCTGAAGCGGGCGCTGAGGTAAGCAAAAGCTAGAGTCTAACCTGCTTCATTTTGATTCTTGTTTCAGAGCAGTTTTGTTTTGTTTTAGTTTGTTTAGAATGTAATATGTTCATGTGGTACAAAAATCAAAATAACCTGAGTCTCCCTCTCTCCTGTACCTCTTGGCCCCGTTTCCTGTTCTCCCACGTGTCCCCCATGCTGCTTTATGCTTAGTCAGTCTCCCCTCTTGGGATCACATGGTAGAATACTATCTTCTCTGTTCTGTGCTCGATTTTGCACACCCACTGCCTCAGTCATGGATCGGAGACCTTTCCACATGAGTACAGAGACAGCTTCCCCATTAAGCAGTTTTTCATTGTGTATGTACAGCTTAGTTACATAGAACAGGGTATTTTGCCTTTTTTTTTTTTTTTTGGCCTTTGAGAATTGAAGTGAATTGAATCACTAGAAAAACACATGTATGAATGAACATCCACTACAAACTTGCGGTACATAACCAGGCATCCCGAGTGAAGAGCTTCTGTCAGGGAGGATTGTGCTCTAAGTGTGTGTAGCCCACTGTTGCTGGGGAATTGGAGCGGTCTTCAGAAATCTCTGCTCTGGAATTGGTGCTCCACGGCAGGAGGTAGCTAAGGAGTCTTTTCATAGTCCTTGCCTCTTGCTGAGGGCAGGGATGGTGCTGTATTCTGAGAACCTAAAACTAAAACAGTGCATGAATGTGGCAGGTGCTCAGTAAACATTTTTGGATGTATATTGGGGTCCTTCTCTGCCACAGTTGAGAAGCAACTTGCACAGAGATTTTAACTGTGTTCTCTGATATTACCATGTAATAATTCTCAACCTGTTTCACTCTTTTTTTTCCTTACCCTTAGAAGTTTTGGGAATGCACTTGGAAATTGTATTCTGGACAAAGACTATCTGAGGTCACTAAATAAGCTTCCACGCCAGGTATGTTAGAAATGGATGAATGGAATGCATTGCAATAAAGATATTACTGATTCCCTTGTGTCATGGGTGACTGTTTGGGGATGGAGAGAGAAGAAGGGGAGACTCAGCCCTTTAGAGGGTCTGGAATGTGTATTTCTGACTTGTTTGAATATCAGAACAACAGGAACCAATGGCCTTGTTTTACAGATGAGGACATTGAAGCCCAGAGAATGTATGCTAGTTGTTTCTTCTACATGGAGCGCTGTGTTCGGGAATGGTCTGAGAACCCTGCAGCACCACCATTTCTTAGAAACACTGAGAACCACACCTCTTCCACCTTCTTGCTTTTCCTTAGCTGGAGTGGATTTAAGGTGTAGATCCTCTTGTTTCCGTCTCTGCCTATCGCACGAGCTGAGCCTTTGCGAGAGAGGGGTCTGGAAATCATGTATCCCCTGCAGTCACTCTTGGCCTGGGCTGAGTCAGGTTCTGGAATGATCCTGGTGCCTGGAGGAGTGGCTGCCTTCCCCATGACATTCTCTGAGGCCCTGGGGAGCATTCCCTGTCTTGTACTCGAGGGGCTCTTGGGGTGGAGACCCTAACAGAGGCGTGTGTCATTTGGCATCTGTCAAAATTCCACTCTCCCTTGTTAAAATCCTTTTACACGTTATTAGGCTTGTATTTTATTTTTTTTAATTTTTTTTAATTTTTGAGACAGAGAGACAGAGCATGAATGGGGGAGGGTCAGAGAGAGAGGGAGACAGAATCTGAAACAGGCTCCAGGCTCTGAGCAGTCAGCACAGAGCCCGACGCGGGGCTCGAACTCACGGACCGTGAGATCGTGACCTGAGCCGAAGTCGGATGCTTAACCGACTGAGCCACCCAGGCGCCCCAGGCTTGTATTTTTTTTAAGGACTTTTGCATCTGTGTTTGTTAGGGATATCACTCATAGGTTTTTTTCCCTCTCTTTTTTAAATTGTGGTAAAAAACACATAACAAAATTTACCATTTTAGCCATTTGTAAGTGTACAGTTCACTGATGAAACAGATCTCCAGAACTTTTTAATCTTGAGATACTGCAACTCTATACCCAAAACACAGCTCCCCTTTCCCCCTTCTCATAGCCCCTGGTTACCACATTCCACTTAACTGTCTATGAATTTGACTACTTTAGATGCCTCATGTAAGTGGAATCATACTGTTTGGTTTTTTTGACTGACTTATTTCATTTAGCGTAATGTCCTCGTTTCATCTGTGTTGTGGCCTGTTGATTTGTTGATGATTTTTCTCTTGCTGCTTCCAAGATTTCTCTTTGTCTTTGACTTTTTAAAAATTGAGATATAAGTGACATATAACATTATTTTAGTTTAGGTATACAACATAATAATTTGATATTTGTATATGTTATGAAATGAATGACATAATAAGTCTAATTAATTAACATCCATCACCATACCTAGTTATACATTTTTTTATGATAACTTTTAAGATTTACTCTTTTAGCAACTTTCAGATATACAATATTATTAGCTACAGTCACTATACTGTACATTACATTCCCATGACGTATTTTTATAACTGGAGGTTTATACTTTTTGACCCCCTTTACCCATTTTGCCTGTTACCTACTGTATCCCTGGCAACCACCAATCTGTTCTCTGTACCTATGAGCTCTTTTTTTTTTTTCTCCTGCAGATTCTGCATATAAATGAGATACAATGTTTGTCTTTCTCTATCTGACTCATTCCACTTAGCATAATGCCCTTGAGGTGCATCCACGTTGTGGCAAATAGCAAGTTTCCTTCTTTATGGCTGAGTAATATTCCATTGCATGTGTACTACATTTTCTTTATCCATTCATCCGTGGATGGACACTTAGGTTATTTCCATATGAACATGGGGAGCAGATATGTTTTTGAGTTAGTGTTTTTGTTTTCTTTGGATAAATATCCAGAAGTAGACTTGGTGAATCACATGGTAGTTCTATTTTTAATTTTTTGAGGAACCTCCATACTGTTTTCCACAGTGGCTGCACCAATTTTCATTCCCACCACTAGTGCACAAGGTTTCACCTTTCTCCACATCCTTGCCAACGCTTATTTTTTATTTTTTTGATAATAGCCACTTTGACAGGTGTGAGGTGATATCTCATTGTTATTTTGATTTGCGTTTTCCTGATGATGAGTGATGTTGAGTATCTTTCCATGTGTCTGTTGACCATCTGTGTGTCTTCTTTGGAAAAATGTCTGTATAGATCCAGTTCCCATTTTTTAATTGGATTGTTTATTTTCTTGCTATTGAGTTTTTTACATATTTTGGATATTAACTCCTTATTGATTATATCATTTACAAATTTTTTAAAAAAATATAATTTGTTGTCAAATTGGCTTCCATACAACACCCAGTTCTCATCCCAACAAGTGCCCTCAATGCCCATCACCCACTTTCCCCTCTCCCCTACGCCCCATCAACCCTCAGTTTGTTCTCTGTATTAAGAGTCTTATGGTTTGCCTCCCTCCCTGTCTGTTTGTAACATTTTTCCCCCTTCCCTTCCCCCATGGTCTTCTGTTAAGTTTCTCAAGATCCACATATGAGTGAAAACATATGGTATCTGTATTTCTCTGACTGACTTATTTTGCTTAGTATAATACCCTCCAGTTCCATCATTTACAAATATTTTCACCCATGCAGTAGGTAACCTTTTCATGTTGACAGTTTCTGTTGCTATACAAAAGCATTTTAGTTTGATGTAGTCCCGCCTGTTTATTTTTTCTTTTGTTGGCTCTGCTTTGGTGTCACATTCAAAAAGTCATCACCAAAACCAGTGTTAAGGAGCTTATCACCTGTGTTTTTTTCTAGGAGTTTCATGGTTTCAGGTCTTACACTCATGTCTGTACTTGATTTTGAGTATATTTGTATATTGTGTCAGATAGTGGTCTGGTTTCATTCTTTGCATGGGCTATCCATTTTTCCAACACCATTTATTGAAGAGACTGTCCTTTTGACATTGTACATTCTTGGCATCTTTGTCATAAATTTGTTGATCATATAAACGGGTTTATTTCTGAGCTGTCCTTTCTTTTCCATTGATCTATGTGTCTTTATGAAAATACTGTTTTGGTTACTATAGCTTTGTAATATAGTTTGAAATCAGGTAGCATGATGCCTCCAGCTTTGTTCTCAATATTGCTTCGGTTATTTGGGGTCTTTTGTGGTTCCATACAAACGTTAGGATTGTTTCTTCCATTTCTGTGGAAAATGCCGTTGGCATTTTGATAGGTATTACATTGAATCTGTAGATTGTTTTGGGTTGTTTAGGCATTTTAACAATATTAATTCTTCCAATCCATACCATGAAATACCTTTCCATTTGTTCTTCAGTTTCCTTCATTAGCGTCTTGTAGTTTTCAGTGTATGGGTCTTTTACTTCCTTGGTTCATTTGTTGCTAAGTATTTTATTCTTTTTGATGCAATTGTAAATAGGTTTGTTTTCTTAATTTCTCTTTCTGGTAGTTTGTAACTAGTGTGTTGTCTTTGACTTTTGGCAGTTTGATTATAATGTGTTTTGGTGTGAGCCTCTTTGGGTTTAGTTTAGTTAGCATCTTTGGGCTTCTTGAATTTATACATATTCTTTCCTCAGATTTTGGAAGTTTTGGGCCCATTATTTCTTCAGATAATCTCTCTGCCCCTTTCTCTTTCTCTTCTTCTGAGACTCTTGTAATATATAGTGTGACAAGTGTCCTATAGGCCCCCTTAAGCTTGGTCATATTTCTTCATTCTTCCTTTGGTTTGCTTCTCTGAGATGATTTCAAATGGCCTGTCTTCCTGTGGGCTGATCCTTTCCTCTGTCAGATCGCGTTTGCTGTAGAATCCCTCTAGTGAATTTTTCAGCTGTTACTATATTTTTCAGCTCTGGAACTTGTTAGTTGCTATTTAATAGTTTTTCTTTGTTGATGTTCTCATTTCATCCATGCATCATTTTCCTAATTTCATTAGCTGTCTGTGTTCTCTTTTAGCTGATTGAGCATTTATGATAGTTATTTTAAATTCTTTGTTAGGCAGTTTATAGGTTGCATTTTTTTTTAGAGTCTGTTTTTGGAGTTTTATTTTGTTACTTTGTTTGGTCCACATTTCCCTGTTTCTTTAAATGCCATATGATCTTTTGTTGAGATGTGGCATTTAAGAAAACAACCACCAGTCCCAGTCTTTATGTACTGGTTTTGTGCAGGGGAAGAACTTTACCAGTTGGCCCACCTAGAGGTTCTAGGACCTCTCAAACCTCTTATGATCTCTTTCTCCTCCTGGCATCTGACTGCATAACTGTAGCTCCAAGGTGTTCTTGTGCTCATCTCTGTTTTTAGTGGCTTTCAAACTCTGTTGCTGGTCCCATCATTGTGCTGAGTCAGGTGAGACAGAAAGCAATGCCATGGGCAGCTCTAGACAAGCCACAACATTGGATACACAGTCTATTCCTTTGTTTCCATCCCAGAGGAAGAGCTCAGTACGTGAGGTTTCCTCCTGGTTGTGCTACTCACTGCTGGGTAGGGGCAGGGGCGGGGGCACAAGTGGCCACGCAAAATGCCAGGAGTTTTCCTACCCCTTTTGCTGGAATCTTGTCTTGGTTTTATGCTGGCTTGTGGCCTGTCGCTTCTTAGCTGGTCACCGGGGTTCTCAGAAAGGTATTCTAGTTTGTATCTTGGTAACTCAGTGTCTCTAGGGGAAGGGCCCATGGAGCTTCTGAGTCTACCATTCCGCTAACATCCTCCCTTTCTTTTTTACTCTTAGTTTTTAAATGAATTAAAAAAAAATTTTTTTTTTAATGTTTATTTATTTTTGAGAGAGAGACAGAGCACAGGCAAGGGAGGGGCAGAGAAGGGGTGGGGGGGGGACATAGAATCCAAAGCAGCCTGCAGGCTCTGAGCTGTCAGCACAGAGCCCGACGTGGGGCTTGAACTCAGGAACCGTGAGATCGTGACCTGAGCCAAAGTCGGAGGCTTAACCGACTGAGCCACCCAGGTGCCCCAGTTTTTAAATGAATTTTTAAAATGAAGTGCAAATTATACACAGAAAACTGTATAATTCATAATGGCACAGCCTGATGAATATTTAGTAGTGAACACAGCTATTTATCTCCCAGATAAAAAAAACATTACCAGTACCCCAAAGCCCCTATTTGCCACTCCCATTCATTACCTTGACTTCTCTTTTGAAAAGTAACTACTGTCCAGACTTCTCTATTCTGTTAGCCTCATAGATTTCCTTCCCTTCCCTTTCATTTCTTTTTCTTTTCTTTTCTTCCTCTCTTTCTGTAATATACACCCAATGTGGGGCTCAAAGTCACAACCCTGAGATCAAGGATTGGATGCTCTACCAACTAAGCCAGTCAGGTGCCCCAGTCTTGTAGGTTTTTTTGTTTTTGCACTTTATATAAATGAAATTGTATAGTTTGTGCTTTATAAAAATCCATTGAAGTGTTAACATGTACATATAAACATGTAGAAAAGTACACATATCATAAATGTTCAGCTTGATGAGCATAGCCACAGAACCATCTGAAATCAAATCAAAATATTATCAGTGTCCCAGAAGCCTCAATAGTGTTCCTTGCAGTGACTGCAAAGCTCTCCCCTCCTCATCACTACTAAGGAAAACCTCTTTTAACAATATAGGTTAGTTGGCCTTTTTGCACCTTGGGGAATCAAACAGTATGAACTGTTTTGTGTCTGGCTTTCAATTGACATGTTTGTGAGATTCACTCATGTCACATGTAGCATTTTCATTGCTGTATACTTTTCTATTGTGTGAATACAGCACAGCTCATTTTCCCATTCTGTCTAATAGACGGAGTTTTGGAGTAGTTTTTGGTTGTTTTGAATAGGGCTGCGGTTAGCATTCTTAGATGTCTTTTGGTGCATACACACCCATTTATCTTGGGAGTGAATTATTGGGTCGGGTCAGAGAATAGGCATGTGCTTCGTTTTAGATCTTTCCAGTGTTCAGTGTGGTTGTATTAACATACACTCCTGCACCGTGGTTTATAGTTTCAGCTGTTTCAGGTCTCTGGCAGCACTTAGCATTGTGAGTCTTTCAAACTTTTTTCAAAGTTCATTTTTTTTTTGTAGTAAAATATACATAACAAAACTTATCATCTTAACCATTTTAAGTGTAGTTAGTGGTGTTAAAAACCTTCCTTCTGTTGTACAGCTGTCACCACTGTCCATTTCTAGAACTCTCTTTTTACCAAACTGAAAGTGGAACAGTAGCTTCCTGCTTCCTTTTCCCTGTAGCCCCTGGCAGCTGCCATTCTACCTTCTGCCTCGTTTTTTTGACTACTCTAAGTATGTACCTCCTGTACATGGAATCATACATACTTGCTTTTTTGTGACTGGCCTATTTCAGTTAGCATAATGTCCTCAGTGTTCATCCGTGTTGCCTACGCTATTTTATTTTATTATTTTATTTAAAAATTTTTATTTTTACATAATCTCTACACCCATTGTGGGGCTCAAACTCATGACCCCAAGATCCAGAGTTGCATGCTCCACCTACTGAGACAGCCACGTGCCCCAAGCTCATTTATTTTTAACCTACTCATTTACTTTCCAATGTAGATTAGAAATTTCATAATGTAATGAAATTATTTTCAGGTTATTAATTAAAAATTTTATTTTTTTGAGAGAGAGAATCCTAAGCAGGCTCCACAGCACATTGCCCAATGCAGGGCTCAGTTTCACGATCGTGAGATCATGACCTGAGCTGAAATCAAGAGTCATTCGCTTAACTGACTGAGCCACCAGGTGCCCCTCAGATTATCTTTATTAAAATAAGCATCCGTATGAATCGAGACAGTTCTCCCAAGTGAAAAGCTCTGGGTTTCTATAGTGCTCAGGGCCTGGAAGTAGAACATTTTGCCAAATGCCATGAAGTACAGTTAGTTCTCACATTGGGTGAGATGCAGGAACTACCCTAAATTGGGAGACGTCAGTGCTTTCCAAGTCTTCTTCCTCCTGTCATTTGAAGGACACTTAGTTGTGCCGCAGCAACCTGTGAGTGTTGTACTGAGGAGTGTTGTATTTTGGGGGAAGT
Organism: Panthera tigris; assembly: GCF_018350195.1. NCBI lineage: Eukaryota > Metazoa > Chordata > Mammalia > Carnivora > Felidae > Panthera > Panthera tigris. The sequence continues at coordinate 36,518,710 of NC_056666.1, forward strand.
CCTGGAAGAAAGGCCAGAGAAAGTACAGGCCTCCACAAGGAGTATGTGTGATCATTTCCACGAAAAAGAGACAAAAAGTAGACAGCATCAGACAGATCCAGCTGCCCACGAAAGACTCAAATTAGGATATATAGAACATTTGCCTTGAATCATAAAGTAAGATTCCTTTTTACCAAAATTTGATTACTACAGAAAGGTATAAAGTAGAAAATGAAATTGTTTTACTTCTCCCATATAATTAAAAATGTTAGTTGAAGCACAGATCGAAGTATGGATCCTTTGTCTCAGCTTCTCAGGATCTAGAGGGCACGATGGATAGTGGATGGTCAAATACCATTTTCCAGGAATCTAGACCTTGAAGGCAGGGAAAAGGAAGGGGAAGTGCACTTGGAAGAAGTTATTTACCTCCTTTCTTCCCTTATTAGTTGCCTCTTGAAGTGGATTTAACTAAAGCAAAGAGACAAGATTTTGAACCCTCTGTGGAACAAGCAAGATACAGCAGCTGCCGGCAGAACGTGACTCTGGGACCCCCGAAACCACAGGAGGTGACCTCCCCTTGTAAACCAAGCCGCTCAGATGATCCCCACCTCGTGAAACAGGAAGACAAGGCCGGCAGCTCCCGGTATGAGGCCTCGGTTCCCTCTCTTTCTCTTCTCAGTCTTCCTGATCTCCATTTTCACCTCCTGAGCTAGCAGACTGGTCTGTGTCCTCCCTCAGGAGTTTACTTCATTAACTCAGCCCCGCCTTATTGCTCTTCTGATGCAGAAGCCTGGCCTCCGCCATGGAGAGCGATGCCACGTACCAGCGGAAGCTCCGGCAAAAACAGTTGCAGCAGCAGTTCCGGGAACAAATGGAGAAACAGCAAGTGCAACTATCTGCTCCATCAGTGGAAAAGAAGAATCAGGGTGTGTGAGGAGGATGAGAGCGGAGGCCCTGGGGAGGTGTCCCGAGGGACTAGCCTGATCCTCTGCCAGTATGTACGGTTACGTCCAAACCAGAACTCAGTAGGACATCAGGTCAGGATAGAGTCTAAGCAATTAAGACTCTGTGAAATCCTGCCATGCATTTCCCCATTTCTAAAGACGCCCTCATCTATTTTCAGGGAAGGAAAGGGGCCTTGACATAATCTAGAACTAGAAATTTTAGGGTATATAACTTTTTTTATCCCCTTTCAGCTACTTTGGCCATCTCCGTATTAGAAAGTTTTTCTGAGTCGTCTGTGAACATGAAGCAAAATTGTTTGAAGATAATTGTCTTTCCCAGAGAGTAGAAACAAAGGGCTTATCCCAGACTAACTGGATAGTTGCTTTAGGAGAAATGAACCTTGTTTTCTCCCCAATTTAGTGAGAAGAAAAGAGAATCGTGATTTTAGCCTCATGCAGATCTGTATGTAGGTAGGAATGGGACCAGGAATCTTGGATCTCCTATTGGCTGTGCTAGGAACCAGCGTAACTCTAGGCAGCTTTGCACTTCTGAGGTGCTCCCTCCAACAACTGAGTGATTCTGATTTTGTCCTCTCTCGTTTGCTCTCCTGTGAACTGTAGCAGCACCACCAGCACTTCCTGTGAAGCACAGCACCCCCATAACTGTTTCTGAACCACACACGGAGAAAGACTTCCTCACAGGTCAGTAGGAGCTAAAGGAATGACTTAAGCATTAATATATGTACTTATTATTTTTTTTTAATGTTTTTTTTTTTTTGAGAGAGACGAATGTGAGTGAGGGAGGGGCAGAGAGAGAGAGGGAGACACAGAATCTGAAGCAGGCTCCAGGCTCTGAGCTGTCAGCACAGAGCCCAGTGCGGGGCTTGAACCCACGAACCATGAGATCACGACCTGAGCCGAAGTCTGATGCATACCGACTGAGCCACCCAGGCGCCCCAATATAGGTACTTATTAAATGAAACCTATGAAATGCACTTTTGGTAGTCACTAATACATTTTAAGAGAGACATAAAAATCCTCATTTTAATCTTATAGCCCCACAAAGTTTTAGAAAAAGAGAGGACACGTAATGGACTGCAGGCAGTTGTGACAGCACATACTCAGCTCATCTATGGTCCTAAGAGAAACTCTGGCATACTTTTAGTGGATGGGGAGAAAGAAATTCCAAAAGCTGTCATAGTCCACTCACGACATGGAATTTCTTATGACGTTTTTCCCAGTGCTTTGTGAGAACACTTCTTTGTTGATGCTGCGTTTTCCCACGATCTCTGTCCTTGCAGACAGTCTTGGAATGTGGGATATGGATCCAGATGCAGGGGACAGTGATGTGAAGCCCTTGTCTAGGCCAGAACCACTCCAGACCCCTGCCACACCAGTCCTGAAACACCAGGTGGTGACCTGGAATAGGACCCCACAGGACCTCTGTCACCAGGATCCACAAGCAAAATCTGGACCCAGGCAACTCCAAACTCACAACAGTAACCAAGAGATAACAGGTAGCGAGAGTGTTCAGCAACAAAAATTGAAGGGAGGACTTGGGTTAATTCTTTGCATTTTAAAGAAAGAATGATGAATTCCATTTTAAGAAGTTGTATAATAATATTTTGCCAGAGGAATATCAGTGTAAGAAAATGAAAGATAACTGGCTTATACGCCAGAACTTTTCCTCTGGGGGCCCTGACTTCAGGTGTAACTCCTTATAACCCTTGATAGTAGGAAGCTTAAGCATGACTGACTGAAGAACTTTATCTATTAAAGTAGGCCCATCATGTTTGGCATTGCAACTTGATCTAGAGATAACACAAAGATCTACCCTCATAACAATTTTTATTCATCTTTTAGGTTTAATATTTATTTTTGAGAGAGACCACGCGTGCACAAATGAATGGGGGAGGAGCAAGGGGGGGGTTGGCGGTGAGGCAGAGGATTTGAAGCAGGTTCTATACTGACAGCAGTGAGCGCGAACTCACGAAGCATGAGATCATGACCTGAGCCATAGCTGGATGCTCAACTGAGCCACCCAGCTGCCCCACTGGCCTTTCAAATTTTAGCTGTCAGTTTCTTATTTTAAAATCATGGCAGTCGTAGTTAAATGATTTTTTTTCTTCCATAGTAAACTGTGATTTCTATGACAAGAACCAAGACTTGAAGAAAAGGAAACTGGATCCATCTTAACTGAGGCTCCGGTCACATCATTGGACTTTGTCACAAAAAGGACTTTCGAAAACTACTTTTTGGTCATGAAATTGTTCATCATTCCTAGGGAATGAGCTTTATTTCCAAGGATTTACCTTGCTTCATTCTGAACTTTACCTGAGGATTTGAGTGTTGGAGCCTACTGCAGACAGAGCAGAGCAGTCAGAAAGCCCTTTTAAAAAGCTTGTCACACACTGCAGTGGGGAGGCTCTACGATTGAACACCTTCTCTCTGGCTCTTGAGGCTCTTCTCTATTTATTCCTAAGCTCTTACATTAGTAAGTATAGGCATTTCAGGAGTCATCAGTGGCTACCTGCCTTCAAGCAATATAAGCCATACTATGAAGCACGGACTTTAACCACCACCTATATCAAGTTATTGTTAATGTCTGTCTTCTTTGAACTTTAGGTCTCCACATTTACTGCTGTCCACACCACACTGTGTATCCTAAGAACAAAGACTAGAGTGGGGTTTTGCTACTTTGCATCAATCCAGCCTGCCATCTTCATCTATGATAATCTCTCCTTTATAGGTTTATGAAGTCACTGTCCTGTGGTTTTTTTCCTTATCAAGGGAATGATCTAGGACCAAAGAAAAGGCATTTTAAGAAAGCAAAATAAATTCTTTTTAACAAAAAATGTAAGTAGGTGTTTATATTTTTGCATTTCACATGTGAAGGTGGCTTTGTATCTCAAAAAATGTTTTTTTGTATAGTTTCAGATGTTTCATAATTCTTCTCCCCAAATAATGAGTTTGCAGGTTTACTTTTTAAGTAAAACAGTACCTTGGACTGTGCCTTTTATCTGATCTTCACGCTGTGGCTTTTATAAATTTTTGCATCAAACACCCACCTGTGGGAAGCTATGAACCCGCGGCAAGGAATTCCTGAAGTACAGGAAGGCAGCCATTTCTGTTCCTTCGGAAGATGATGTAGCTTACCCCGATTTTCCTTTTACCTTATTACTACCTCTTGTTACATGGATTTGGTCATATGTTCATCTTTTGATTTTGACACCCTTACCCCTTTCGTCAGAAAAAAACTCTTTTTCTGAAGCATAATCTTAGTTTAGTTCAGGACTGCTAAAGAGGTCCTGGAGTTAGGAATCTAGTTATATAAATTGTACACAACTCAAAAGTGAGCTAATGAGATCATGAAAAGGGAATTTGCTGGAAATGAAAGCCCACAGCTCAACAAAAGCAAGTTTGGTTTATTTGAATGGTTTCATTAAATAAGTCTACAAAGGTAACAAACTGAAGCACAAAGCGCAATCTTACAAGAAGCGCAACACCCAGAGTTAGTGCAAAATGTACAATTAACGGCTGCTGAGAAACCCCCAAGGTTTGAATTTAGTTTATTTGTTTTTCTAAACAGTGTACATTGTTAAATAATGTAAGGAAAACATTTATAATTCAGAAAGATTTTTGTAATGTGGAAAAAGATACTCAAAGTGTACTATTAACACAAAAATAATTTAAACAGTTCAGTAGCGCTAGTTCATTCCTCTAGGCTTCAGTTATTTCATCCACAGGAGGGAAGAAAAATCAACAGTAAATAAAACCAGTTCTTACTTTTTGTGTGTAAGTGAAGAGATCTCAAAATTAAGCCAAAATAACAAAAAATAATGTGCTGCATTTGGTTCCCTCGTTCCTTCAGTAGAAAGTATAGTTTCATTCATCTTAGGTGGTCCGTTTCTCATTTACTCAGCACCTTCTTTGTTCTATTCTTACTCTTACCATCTCCCCAAGGATCTTAAGCAGAGAATAAATAAGTAAACAGCTTTGAAGTAGGGCTTGGAACCCCTGTTAATTTCTACTTTCCTAAACCTTCAGCTCTCATTTGCGTCTTTGGGACCTAGGCTAACTTAACACAGGACCCATGAAGGAACGGCAGGACAGGACAGCCAACCAGGCTCTTCCTATTGGGATTCCTGGGATGTGCCAGTTGAGGTGGGTCAGAGATCAGCACTATGTTAATTTCCCAACTCAAGTGAAAAGAAGCACCCCCTAAATTAAGAGTTCTAGCTTCTTTCCCCATCTTCAGAGATAACAGAGATCTAAACATAGCCAATTAGGAGTATTTCCTGAAAGCTCTGAAAATAACAGAACTGCCCATTACAACTAGGCATAGCACTAAATAATACTGATTGGTTGCAGTTATTACTTAAGGGGAGTATTTGTTTATATGAAAATGTGAGAATATCAGTTGCAATTCTAGAAAAAGAGGTGGCACAACAGACTTAGGATTCTGCAACCATCTGGACATCACATAGGAAATGAGTAGGAATAAGCACTCTTTCTTACAATGCTTAATTCAGATGTGGGTCCACTTTCCACAAAATACAGTACCCCAAGCTGGGAAATGCAGGAGACATTTGCAACAAGAGGAAAGCAATCCATACAGTTTTTCTTAGAGCAACTTTCTCCATCTGTGACTCTTCACTATCAGTTTCCCAACTTAAAAACTAGCCCCCACTCCCTTTATATTCAGCCATTTCTACTAGGTCTTGTCTGTTCCAGCCTGGCTCAAGTAAGGCTTATGGCACCCACAGGCCAGGCATCACATATCTTCATAACGAGTTTGTTCTCCCATTCTTAGTCTTCCTTTTTCTTCATTTATCACACACCACCCTTAATCTTTTAAATTGTCCAATTTTGTTACGAAACCCCTCCTCACTGTTCCTGAAACAGAACTTTCTGCTTTCAACCACTGATGTCAACTTAACTTCTCACCCTGCTCATCTTACACCTGCTCTAGACAAAATTGAATGACTTAAGAGAAAAAAAAAAATACTCTTTCAGTTTCCCTTTGGCATAATCCTCTGCTGGGGTCACATGGACCTATTATCCTTTCACACGCCCTCTGCTGATTTGGGGTCTGATGAGAAGTTGGTGCTAATGGCAGAAGCAGTAGAAGTCCAAGGCACTAAAATATCCAGCAAGCAATACTGGGAGAACAGAAGTATTCAAGTACAGTAATTTATACAATCTTACATTCACATTTATTTATCTACTACAATGGAAATACAAAGGAAAAAAGCTAAAGTGTCTCAATAAGTAAAGGACAGAGCTTGCTTTTTTTCAACTTTTTAAACCTTTCGTATTTTACTCTTAAAACTACTGTTGTCCAACAACATTTATATATCACAGTGTTTCCACATCAAAACTGATGGCAAAGTTACATGTCCGCAGGGAACTTAATTTTTTTTCCTAATTGCTAATGCTGCAGTCAAAGCTGCTAATATCATTTGCTTAAAAGCACTAATGACCTATCATAAGAAAGGGTTGAAACCTCAGTCCCCTGGTGTTTTTCACTGGGTTCTAAAGAGCAAAAAGAAAGAAAGAAACAAAAGAAGAAACAAAGAAAAAAAAAAAAAAGGGAGGGGGGAACAGGGTAGGAGAGAGCCCAATAGGTTTTTTGTTTGTTTTTTTGTGTTGTGGTTTGGATTCTTGAGGGAATAAGGGATTTGGGGTGGGTACCAACATTTAGAGCTCCACCCACTTGAAAATCCAGATGGGGTTTGGTTTTTCCACTGACTGAGCTCTCTTGTGGCTTTCTGATAAATGATTCTCTTTCCTAGCCCTTGCTATTGGGTGTAGAGAACAGGAAAGCCTAGTTTGAAACCGCCCCATCACAAGAAAGCTGCTCTTTCCCTCTTGTTCCACTCCAATAAATGGTGAAGGGGGAGGGAGATTCTCAATTCTGAGGGCTCTAAGCGGTATTAAAAACATTCCTTTCTGGCAAGAAATAACCAGTTAAATGCAGCACTAGTAGTTAGTATATAGGCTACTTTCCCATTCCCCCCTCCCGCCCACCCCTCAGCATTCCATCTCCTGCCCCCAAATCTACTCGGTTAATGTCTCTAGGTCTAAGTGGTCCGCAAGTTGGAACCTGGGGGGTTGCTGATGGATTTCTGCAAATTGCTGATGTTGAAATTCTGTAAGGAGGCAGTTCCCACAGGTTGGAACTGGCCAAGTGGCTGTGGTGTTGGGCCACCTGTCCCACTCCACTGAGTGCCAAAGGGGGGAGCTGGAAAACCGTACTGCTGTGGGGGGCACATGGACTTGGTGAAGTGACCTAGAGAGGTAGCTGATGCAGCAGAGATGGGGGCAGAACCACCCAGGTTTGAGGTCATGGAGATGCACAGCTGACCAGGTGCGGAGAACTTCCTTGCCATTCCAGGGCCCTGAAAACAAAACAACTACATGTAAAGTCCGGTGTGGGTGTAACCCATGGGTGTGAAATGGGTAGTACTGAAATATAATTCTAGGACTGGGGCTGGTCTAATCTCACAGGGTATAGCGAAACCAAAACTCGCACCAAACCTTCCATAATAATTATCGGCTTTTTATACTTAACATGTTAGGGTAGAATAACTATTCTGATTGGAAGTGGGCAGAGTCATGTGCTTGTGTACATATGCATATGTAGTTCAAGGCTTCGAAAGAAAGGGGGAGAAAAAACTTTAGTTGACAAACAGGGAGCTAGAAATTCAGGGAAGAAAAATAAAAGGGCAACCGGGTGATTTTTGTTTGTTTCTAAAGGGGTTAAAAGTCATGAGCTACTACAGAAGGCTGTGGCATGAAATGTTAAGCACTAGCCTGGGTACTTGATATCCTCTCTGAATTCAGATGTGTGCTAAGTGATACTCTTGACAGATTAGGGAAATGTCAAGAAGGGAAGCAGACTTGCCTCATAATTCATGTGTCCTTTGCTTCCTCTCCTGCCTGAAAGATTCATGGCATCTCGGGCCCAATTGTCTACCAACTTGTGCAGATCATCTGTAAATGTGCCCTTCCTGCTGGACGTCATGGCAGGAGGCTGAGCTTGGGCGGCTTGGCTGTTCACTGTTCCCCCGACAGTATTTGTGCTGCTGGTCCCTAGGATTAAAAGAAGCAACAGAATACAACCATTAAAAGGAGGTTGGGTTTTGGCTTCAGGAAGAGGGAAAACTTCACAGGATGATGAATGGCAAGCCACTGAATGGGGAGAGGATGAGTTGGGAAGCCATGCAAGACGGGAAGGTTCCAAGGTCTTGTTTAGCCAAATGTTTTGGCATAAGAGGGTAATGAAAACAGGTTCTCTTCAGGAGTTGCAGATGAGGCTAAAAAACTCAAGATGGTGGTAGGCACAAAGGGGAGGGACCCCTTTCTGCCCATTCCCATGGCATCTAGAGTACGGAAAGTAAGTTTCAGTACTCTATTCCCAGCATCACGCTGATGAGGGAGGTGTGGTATGGTCAGTGAGGCTCTAGAATGCTGCAGAATGCAGGGCAAAAGAGGATTTCTCGAGCACTGAGGCAGGGTTAAAGTAGGAGTTAAAGGAAAGCAAAGGTAGATGCTTGGCCCAGGAAAAGATGGGCTTCCCACACCATGTGGATACTGTGCCACAGTCTTTAGCCATTCTTTAACAGAAAGAGGTGATAAAAGAAACAGCATGCTCGGTTCAAAAAACCTTTTTCACCTGGACCCGTACACACAAATTTGTAAACAAACTCGGGAGGAATGAAGGCTTCAATCTCTCCCAGTTGCCTATGAGTTAAGAACCAAGATTAGTCATGAGGAAGGTTCTCTGTGGTGTGCCTGAATCTTTCAACTCCAGGAACACATGGTTTTCCTGAAGATGACCTCAGTCTCAATTGGTTCAATTGGTTTGTGGATTCTCACCCATTCCCCCCTTTCCCAGGAGAGCAAGCAAGCACTTGTATGTGGAAGCAACAGGAACATTCAGCTGAGGAAGGAGTGCAAAGGGAAGGAGGAAGCTTTGAGGTTATGATGAAGGAATTCTATTTCTATGGTTTGATGATAAAGGAAGAAGGAGTCTGTGTCCTGCCTGATTTCGGCTCTGCTGGAGGGCACACTGAAGATTATTCGAAGAGGCAAGTTTTAGGGAAGAGGGAAAGAAAAGTCATAATCTTGTTTTTTTTCCCTCACCCCCCACTTTCTTACCAGAATTCACATTTGCTGCAGAATAAATAAAAGCTACTAAGGTAAGTTGTGAGCCACTAGGCCTTAAGATATCCAAATAATGCTGGGGGCTAAATAAATGCATCCATTTTCCTGCTTTCCAGGTCGAAGCAGCACCAGAGCACAGCAGCATGCCCGAAGCAACTCTGCCATTTAAAAGCCCTTTATAATCCACTGCTGGTCTCAAGTTTATACCCCACTGCCCTGGGAATGGCACACACAAGCACGTCTGTATTAGAGGAACAGCTAATTCTGAGGTGAAGCTGCAGAGTGAGGAAGGTCACATGCTTCTTACCACCAAGGCAAGACATGGATTACTGCAGTGTGTGTATTAGCTCACTTCTGAGGGCCCACTGGAGCCACAAGGGGATAGCTACTGCACATACAGCGTAAAGGGCGGAGTAAGTTCTCCTGTGGGACAGGAAACCCAAGTGGAAAAGGATAAAAGCACAGGAAACAAACAGCTTTCCTTGAAAAGCAAGAGAGACCGTGGTGGGGAAGCACAGAGTGGGAAGCACAAGCAATGAGGGTGGCAGTCGTGACAGTAATAGAATCCAGAAAGCAAGCGTATCACATGCATGAGGGCTATTTTCCTGTTTGAACAGTAACTGGTGAGCTTGATGATGAGTGAGACAATCAAAATGAAAACCAGAAACAATCACAAGTGAGAAGAACTGTCACAAGCCAAATATGAGAAGCTCAGTAGAGGTGAACACTGCTTATTCACAAAGAGCTCATGCTGGGGTCACACCTCTCTAGTCTCATGCTAGTCGTCTCTGATGCTGTGAGGCTCCTTTACAACCAAATTTCATTTTTCATTTTCATCTGTCTTACACACTACTGGATTATGAAGGTGGGGTTTATACCATGAGGTTGGCCGTACAGTTAACCTTATTCTGGCTTCTGAAAACAGGCTTTCTCATTAAAGAAGGAAACAAACACATCCCTCTCTGACGAGAAATTAATGCCTGGGAAAAGTTGACTACAAAAGCTAGAAGCATGGATAGTGCATTTAGTCCACTTTAGTAGGAAATGGTTTAAAAACACTTATAATACATATATTTTTGAGGATGCTGCTTGCCTTCCAGAGAGTACACTGAGTAGCCTCTGGACCTTTCTCAGTTCTGCTGCAAAGCTCTAGGAAGTAGTGTATATTTTACCACCCCAAATCCATTTTTTTCTCCTGCCATAATACATTTCCCCTATGTCCCACCACCAGATCCCATGAACGATAACCTACTATGAGTCACAGCTTATTGCCCAGTACCCCAAATACAGAGTTTTCTGACTGTCTAGGTGGCTGATTGGGTAGTTGAATTGCATGCACGTTAATGAGAAGCCATCAGCCTAAGAAGCCAGACTCTACGAAGTAGTGCTTTTCTCCTCCACAATCTAGCAGACGCCTCCTGCTGTGATATGAGGATGTGGACTTTTCCATGTTTTGACCAGTGCTGATTTTCCAGTGGGAGAACAGCGGCTGGCACATATCTGCTAACTAAAGGGCTCTCCCCAAAGAGCCAGGCATCCCTGATCTCTCTCTCTCTCTATCATGGGCATCATCAATCCATAATTGTCACAAAGCCAGGATCACAGAGGGTCATCATGTGAGAGCATTGACTAGGAGGTGATTTCTTAATCTGTAAGGATAGTCACAGGTCAGCAATTAAGCATGTTAAAAAATATATCAGAACAGGGTGCAGAACTAGACAGATGGAAGTTGGGAAATGAGGGCGTTGTGAAGCTTCAGGGTTCCAAGAACTCATGGATAACAGGCTTTGCAATCAAGGACCAAAAATAACAGAAAGAAAAGATAATTACTACAGAGCTGGTTGCAAGGACAGACTTTTTTCACCATCTTCCCTGAAGCACAAAGAGAGAGCAACGTGTTAAAGACAAAGAAACATCAGTGTAAAATATTTAGAATCTCCAAACAGCACACAAAGTGCCAGCAAGAGAAAGCAGAAAGAGAGACAAGTTGGTGGGACCTGGGAGTACCCTGCTATGGGTACAGTTCTATGGGACGCAGCTTGCTAGCTGTCAGCCTTCACGTGGTTATCTGATGGCCAGTGGCACCTGGCTGACGGCTGAGCTTCCACCAGTCTTTGTATCTACAAGTAATGCTCTGCACTAAGGTTCTGGGGGAACCTGGGGGAAGAACTCCAGTCTCTCAGGTCTTACTGCTTGAATTTCAAATACCCAAGCAGTCTTTCCACTGACCCCGTCCCACTTTCTGTTTCTCCTGCTGGGTTGTTAAAAAGCACTCGATAAAATGCATTAAACAATCCTACCACAGTAGACTTAACAGTACCATTGTTACAGTTTTGAATCCTTTTAAATCGGCTAATATATTTCCAAATCCTAGACATACATACTAACCCCGTCCCCTCCAGAAAAAATTTTAAAAGTATGTGGAAAACAAGCAACTTTTGAACATAAATAAAGCGTTAAGCCAAGCCGTGCTTCCAAACCATAATCTATTTTGAGAGCACAGAATAACGCATCCCAAACTAAAAAGACCCTACACCTGGTAAATAAATGCCTGTTTTCCTTTCCCTATTTGCTTTAAATCTGCCTTTCGTAATTTGTTTACCAAGGCTTACATGATGTATACTTGTGTGCCTTCAACAGATGTAGGGCCTCTCGTTTTAGACCCGAAAGGAAGTGGTAAGATTTTATTTCTAACCACTTTCATCTGAACAATTGTGTGCTACCACCTACCTTTAAGAGTGTGGTGAGAATTTATTTAATTAATTAATCTGAAATGTATCACTCACATTGTTCTTCACAAAAAAGCCTTGGTTCTCTTTCTTCCCTCTTCGACGTTTCAGGCTGTATAGCATAGGCCTGACATGTCGCAACCTACTTTGAAACACTTGTCTCCTCCTCCTCCTATTAATGTCATCTCATCTTGCCAGCTGGACATATGCTTATTTAAGTGTCAAGGTGCTAACATGCTTGGTCCAGCCTAGTGTAACCAAACATCACACATGCTTTGGAAAACTACCAAACTGGATAATGTCTTCCACCTCCTTCTTTGTTCAATAGTCCTGGATAGTGATACATGAGGCCCAAGGACCTCTGAACCTCAGCAACAGTGATGTCCTTAGCACATGCATTTAAAAAGCACTTCAGTAACCACATCAGAAGTTTGAGGCCTCAGCAATGAAGATCTTTAACCAAACTCTAACAAAGGTTTTCTACTTGAGCCTTATTTTTGTTTTTAAAATTTTTATTCCAGTATACATTTATTGACTACCTACTATGTTTCAGGTAGGCACTGGCTAATTAGAAGAAAATGATGTGTGCTTCCCAAGAGCTACCAGTGTTTGTGCACATGATCTTATTTTTTTGTACAACAGCCCTACGAGAGAGGCATCATCTTCATTTCATATTTGGGGAAGATGGGCTGGGAAATTGGGTGATTTACTATTGTGCCTTGCTTTTAAGAAAGCTAAGAAATCCTAGCAATCATGTTAAAGAGACCATTTTCACTGGCAGGCCCTGGGCTCTGGTTCTTGAGAATAAATGCTTGATCAGAATAACTACACTGAAACCCTTTTTGAACTATCAATTTTAGGGAGTTAGAAGGTAAGGGTGGTGAAAGGATCCAATGAAGAGATTCTAGCATCATTTCAATGGACAGATGGCCAGGCTAAATTGAGAAGAAAAAAAAGATTTCAACCTACTCGGAAAAAGAATAAAAAAATAGGGTGTAATTTTCCCTTGCTGCCAGGATCTAAGTACATCAGTGGTCAAGATGCTTTCTGTCACTTCTAATGCCAAAGCAAGGGGTGGAAGTGAGTAGGACTGTGGACTTCAGTCTTTATCCCAAATGACCCTGCAGTCTATACAGCATTACCACCTTTTCTACTCTGTCATGGATCTATAAAGAAGCAATTCTACCAGAAAGTTATTTTGAAGTTTATAGAAACCTGTTCTTATTTCTACATCTTTTATCATAATTAATACAGAGACCCAAACTTCTGAGGGTAATAGTTCAGCCAAGCCACTGAGTAGATGATATACAAAGAGACAAATGAAAATGGACTGCATGAAACATCAGATCCAAGCAGCAGAAAAACAAGGACGAGGAAGGAGTAAAGGTGTTACACACAAAGAGCCAAGCAGGGCGTACTCAGAAATCGGGTCCTCCTGCCACCAGGTTTGAATGTCACCTGCTCAGATGCACAGTTAAACTTCGCACAGCCTGTGAGAGGGGAAAAACAGGGAAGAACAGAGAGAGAAGAGACAGAACACAACTACAAGATGTTAGAAACTTGAGGCTGGAGTGGTGAAATGCGCTAAGATGGCACACAGAAGAACAAGCTTCTAGGGAAATGTCAGATAGGTAGGACAGGAAATATTAGGTCTCAATTCCCTTACTTTGCAAAATGTTGAAGCTTTTCCCAGTGTGAATAATAATGCTAGCTGGTTTGTGCTCCCGGCAAGCAAGCACATTTACCTAGTCCAATGATGATCTACCTTTACTATCTGTGATATTGTGGCAAAAGCACCTAAGCAAGTTACCTAACTCTTCTCTTATTCTTTTCCACCCAGACACCTAAGTTCTTCCAATTCTCGTTCTATCGTTACTAGCAGCGTTCTGCTACAGGAAGGTTTTAAATGATCATTAATAAATAAAACTCTATTTAGGAAGTAGATTATAGGTAACAAATCGAATTGTAGGGCTATTTATCTTAGAATGCTACTCCCATACTTACAAGTTAAAAAAGTCTACACTGGCTAGGCAAATGCATTAGCTTTCAGAAACTGCTAAAACTCCTTAATTTTGGTTCAGGAAATCTCAGTCTAGTATTAAAGCGTATGTTGCAAATCCCAAATGAGTCATTAATTTGGTTAAGTCCTCATGTAAGTCACAATACAACCTTTTGCTGTAATCCTTTGAAAAAACCTATTTCATCTGATAGGAGCAATGAATTCACCTAATATAATCATTACTCAACTTCCCTTTCCAGCTCAAGATCCGAAAGTGTTTTAATACACAGGCTGTGTTCTGGTCAGCTGGTCTTCCAACTGACCTTAATAGGATGCTCATCAGGCTTTTGTTGCGGATATGGCAGTATCTCCATTTTCATGTTTTTAGAACATGTTGATTGCTTTGATTGCTTACCTTGACCTGGAGCAGAAAGGCTTGGTACTGAAATGGCACCATCACTGGTGAAGGCTGAATAGAGGTTGTCACTGGAGGGAGATGGCTTAAGGGGCTGTAACAACTGATTCTGCCCAGTCTCTGGGATGTTGCCAGGAGGGTGGAGGGTCTGCTGGGGGTGCAAAACTGAAGTGGCACTCTGACCAGACAGGTTACCTGCCAAAAGATAAAGTGGCATGAGGAAACATGTCCAGCTTTCTCAATAAACTTAACAGGCACTATTCTTATATTCTTATTCTTCAATGTGCCCCACTAAGTGACTAATAATAGGTCAAAAGCTGTAAGTGATGAAAGAACAAAAGGCCTCACTAATGGGAGGGGAAGTGAGAAATGACATGAGAATCAATAGGCAATAGGGCTGGAGTAACTATTCCGAAAGACTTAGTTTAGATAACCTAGATGGTTCCCAAGTCTCAGCTGAGTAGAACACGCAGTGGATATGGGAGAATTCCATTTTACAATTCCATCATTGCTTTTAAAAACCTGTAACACTGAATTGATGCAGGATACAAATAGGTTTGGTGGGCAGTCTCTGCTTAGTTTTCCTTCTAAGTATGTGTCAGGTCAAGTACAAAAGTGGTGTCAAAAATAATGCAGATGACTACAGAGTAATACATATTTAAAATTATTTGTGGCAGGTGGCTTTTATTCCCTAGTCAACTGTCTTGAAATTGACCAATTTCTCTGTTCACTACTAATTGGCAGACTAGCAGGCCACTCAAAAAGTATGTCAAAATTGGGATCAGGATCTAAATTAGCTGATATCCTTTATAATCACATTTCTACTAATGAATGGGTTCTGATGTACTAGAGAAATGGTTTGGGTTTCTGAAAGCTTCCAGAGAATGGAAAGCTGCTAAGAAGTTTGCAACTGCTTTCCAACACATTTATATTAGACCTGGAGAACAACTATGAGGTATAAATTTATTTCAGTCTTTCACTTTACAACCAATTATCTGTTAACATTCTCATAATTTCACCAAAGGGTAAGAATTCTATCACCATTAAAATAGACAAACTGTAGTTTATTACAAGAGATTATGAATTATTTTTTATTACAGCCACGAGCAAGTTCTTTATTTCAATATACATAAATGAAATAAAAACTTTAATCAGGAAAATTACCACCTAAGACATATCCAAACATCTAAATGAAATTTACATTCATCCCAGCTGCAATTATGGATAATCCATTCACTGAAAGGAAAAACCTACCTGAACTTTTACTGAAGTATTTTCTTCCAATTGACTATGAGTTTGGTGTAATGTGAATTATATGAGTAACCAGGCAATGCTAAGTGTTTTATCCTTAAGAACAACTGTAAGTGGCTTGGGTAATGGAGGTAGTTAGTAATATGGGTTACAATGGAATAAGCCATAGTACTCACCCTTCCATAGACTCAACAAATAGAGGTACTATAAATATAAGGAGTGGAAAAGTCAAGGAAGCAAGAATATTAGGAAAGTCAAACTCCTCTGAAATTTAACAAAAACAACAAATGGCTCAATAGGTTACATATAGAGTCAGGAGACAGAAACAAAAGATGGGACAGCCAAGGCTGACCTAGTCCATGGCTTTTTACCTGAAAGCTGGGGGCTTTTATTCCCCAAGGAACTGCTGCGACTAGATTTGCTGCCTTTGCTTTTAGTGGGTCGCCTTCTTCTCCCTGCAAGAGGGGCAGCTGGGGGAATAATGACAGCAGGGGGAACCTTGCCCAGTTTGGTATATAAAGATTCAATTTCATGCTTCTGGCGACTCTGCAGGTCTTGAATCTCTTTAAGATGTCTGTGAAAGATAACCAAACATGAATCAAAAACATGATAATCACTTTTGTTCAAATGAGATTTAACAACATATTCTTTAAACTCTATTCAAGTATTTACTTACTACTCATGAATCTTTCCCCCTTCAGTGTACTTAACGTAATTTCTTCTATTACCTTGAGATTCTAGTTTGTTACTTCATATTGTTTGGCCTCCATTACCCAAGCCAAATTCCAATAAGCTCCTAACCAACAAGTAGTTGATGATATGTTAGGAGAAAAGATTTCCTGATTTTTGAGGCATACACAGGGGTACTGAATTTGCTACTCTGGACCAGTGTGTCAAATATGATCTATAAAACCTGCCACATAATCTACATCCATTACTAGATTCATTTGGTAGACTATTAAATTAGGTTAATAATGATAAAAAGTGCTATTAAGAAAAACAATAATATAGTAATAATACAAAGGTGCTGAAGAAGTTCTAGAAGTAGAAATGCTACGGGTCCTTATAAATACAAGACCTAATGAGAACTACATTGAGGAAACTAGCTTTTGCATAGCACCCTCTGTTTGAAAGAAATGAGATATAAGCATATTGCAGTGAAAAGAATACTAGGCACCAGGAGCTAGATCTTACTATGATTCTGCCATTATTCTTTTACAGAAGAAAATACACTTACTTTTCTCGTAGTCTTCGCAGCTCTAATTTTAAATCTTCATCTTCAATATCTGACTCATTGTCACTACTCATGTAAGAGGAGTTGAATGAATTACTAAGGCTCTGACTTAGATTCTGGATAGGGAGGCTCTTTGAGCTCAGCTGATGGGGGGAGTGTGGACTACCTGAACCATCATCCACATCCCTGCTTAGGAAGGCGGCCTCCAGGTCAGAAGATGGCCCATTCAGATGTGAAGGCTCTGACAGTTCAGGCTTTTCTTTCTTTGGTATCACAGCGGGGAGAACAGCTTGTTCCAAATCCATAAAAGGAGGAGATGCCATTGGTCCCTCTTTCTTTGCCTCAGCAATCTTGTCTTCAGTTCTTGATACAGAGAAACGACCTACTTTGTTCGTTGTAGTTGTCACCTGGAAGCGTCCTACCTTTGTAGGCTGCCCAGTTTCTGACTTTGCTCCCAAGGCAGGAGTTTTGTGGGCACTATCTGGCATATCTGATGAGATGCTACGGATCCCATTAGGCTCTGTCTTCACCAGGGTACTTTCTGGACTACTACTTGATAGTACTGAGGACTCTGAAGTGCTAGACTCAAAATGAACAGACTTTGCATCTTCTGACTTATTTTTACCCTCTTTTTGGACATCATCCATTGCAACTGAAACCTGATGGAAAGAGACAAAAGTGAGATTAAAAAACAAAATCCCCAATATTCAATTTTTAAAATGATAAAAAATTGAATTAAAATAATAAAAAAAATTCAATAAAAAAAATTGAATCACTTTATTTCCCAGTCAGTATCTCTTTACATAAGCCCCTCCACCTTCACTGTGAAAATAAATGGAATACCATTATAGAGAACAAGATCTGTACTGAGATGTACAGATTAGATACAGATTCTCAGTGGCTGGCTAAGCTTACTAAGTTAATAATTTACCTCCAGATCTCATGTTATATACAAGACTTAGATTTATGTCCTTGTGGAAATATAAATAACAGGGAATGGAATCTTGAAGGTTGCCTGTGAATATGAAAACTACAAAGATTAAAGACAATGAATGTTAAATGCCAGCTAAGCTTCAAGAATCAACATAACTAAATGGGACCAAAAGGAACCAGATCCTTGTTCTAATTTGTCCATGTATTATAAACTCAGCCCAGTACAAACTCTCAGAACCTCAGTTTACAAATGAGAAAAATATCAACTGCTATCCCCAACTCCCAGTGCTACCATGAGAATAACTGGAAAGCAGTTGTGAAAGTAGTAAAAAATAAAAAAATAAATAAATCACTAGTTGGACCACCTGGGAAAAGAAAACGATGTATCACTTGATGTTGACTCAGTATTTTCATTTCAGAAATTAATCCTAAAAAATTGTCCTAAACATAGAAAATGTTTCCTGTTACATTACTTATAACGATAGAAAAATTTGAAACAACCTAATGACTAACAATAGGAGAATGGGTTAGGTGAACCAACTACTAGATTGGGGAAAAAAGCTGTAAAATCTCATTCAGAAAAGCAGGGTCAATTGTACACACATGTACATAGAAAAAGGAATGAGGAGAAACACACCCTAAAAAGTAATCCTGGGTGGAGGAGGTAGGTAGGAAGATGGGGTAGACAGTATACTGTTTCTCTACTGTACTAAGTATTCTGCATTCCTTTAATTGGCATGTATTATTATTTTTTAAAGTTTACATATTTATTTATTTCTAGCAATCTCTACATCCAATGTGGGGCTCACATTCATGACCCTGAGATCAAGAGTCACATGCTCTTCTGGCTGAGCCAGCCAGGTGCCCCAGAAGGTTTTTTTTCTTAAACATGTATTATTTTTAAGAGGGTAAAATGATAAAGAACTATAAAAAAGATATATCATCAAATTGGCAATTGTGTCCCAAAGGTAAGTAATAATTTTATTATATACCTATTCACCCCAAAGAGGAAATCAAGGCAAGGGAAAGTAATGGTCTTACCTGGAATCGTCCCATCTTAAAAACACCAGTTCCTGAACTAGTTCCCAGGACAGGACCTTCTGTGATTTGAGAAACTGAAACAAGTACATGGAGGAGAAAAAGAACTTAAGTTGACATCTCTTTTTAGTTAGCTTCTTTTCCTTTTGGTCAGAAATACAGCAAAATAAAAGTACCTATGAGGTGAGAAAAATGGTCTGAGGCAAGGAAAATTTCCTTACCTTCTTTTCTCCTTGGGCTTTGTCCAAAAAGGAAAATAGTTATTATTTACTCTCCTTACTAGATACCTTTAGTCTGAAAGATACTGTTTGTGAAATACTGTCAAAGTCTGAAAATTTATCATTAGTCCTCTACTTTTCCTTTTACACATGTACAGATGATATGTTATTGTTTGGAGGAATAAAAGTTACATATAAGCAAAGCAGCTTCAAGGCTTAACTACAACATAAGAGATACTATAAAAACTAAGGTTAATGGGTAGTAAGAATTCAATTACTCATTCTTTAACTCAAAGATAAAAATAAATGAAGAGAATTATGAGATTTTACTTAGGATATCAAAGACGCATTTTTAAAATGAAAATCATCTATGACAACTTGGTTTATACAACACTTAGGCAAAAATCTTAGAACAGGAAGTACAAGGTGTCAGAATCACTGATAAATAGTTTTGAACAACTTTCAAGCCACCTAGGTCATCCTTTCTAAGGACAACCACTTGAGGTTTTTTTTCCTAGAGATAATATAGACATATACAAGCATTTTCTTTATTTTATACAACTAGTAAGCTCAATTTTATACAACACTGATTTTGATATTTTTACAATGTATCTTAGCATTCCATATTGATTTCTCATTCTTTTTAATGGCTGCAGTGTTTTATGTCTGTCTGTATGTATGCTATATGTATACAAAGTACCATATTTTAAACAGGCTTCTGTGGATGGACATTTAAGTTTTTCAGAACTTCTTGCTATTATAAGTGTTCTACCAAGTATTTTCTTATGAATCTGTGGAATACCTAAGAATGGATGTGCTGAATCATACCCATTTAAAACTTGGAGACACATTACTAAATTGATCTCTAAAGAGGTTGTGTTAAGTCACTGGTGGCTATTAAACTTCTAAGTTTACCAATGAGAGGTTTAGAAATGCTATCACTTACTAGTCTTTTCTGTGATATGAATACCCACCACTGCCCAGTTTTTCATTTATCTTTGGACATCATGGCTTTTTTTTCCATGCAGAAAGTTTTGAATCTATTATTGCTTCTGTATCAGGGATCAGCAAACTATGATCATGGACCAAATTCAGCCCACAGCTTCTTTCTGTAAATAAATTTTATTAGACTACAGAGCCAAACTCATTCATTTACGTATGGCCTATGCTGTTTTTGGGTTATAATAGGACATTCGAGTAATTGTGACAGAGACTATATGACCAGCAAAGCCTGAAATATACAACTTTCTGGCCTTTTACAGAAAGTTTGTTGATCCTACTTCAGACAGTTAAAAAAAAAAAAAAAAGAAAAAGATTTCTTGTATGTTTTTTTACAGCACTATTTTACATTATCATTTTTCATCTTTGACCTATTTGGAATTTATGTTGGTCAAGGCTGGCATCTAAGCTTTCTTCCAGATGGTTGTTCAGTTGTCACAAAGCATTTATTGAAATATCCTAGCGTTTTCTCACTGATTTAAAAGCCCACCTTTTTCATATTTCTTCTTTATAGTTTGTCCATTTCTAAACTTCTCTAGTCTGTTCCAATGATTTTTTTTTAATGTTTATTTATTTTTTGGTGGGTGGGGAGGGGATGCACATGAGCGGGGGAAGGACAGAGACAGAGAGAGACAAGAGGATCCAAAATGGGCTTTTCAATGAAAGCAGAGAGCCTGATGCGGAGCTTGAACTCATGAACTGTGAGATCATGACCTGAGCCGAAATCAGACACTAACCAACTAAGCCACCCAGGTGCCCCTCCATTGATTTTCAAGTCACTTCTTTTAAAATGAGAGTGAATTCAGAATATAATTGCCTTGAAGATAATTTAGAGAGGTTTTAAGTGAAATTCAGAATTTAAGGAAGAAAGAAAGATCTGAGTATTCAGGTAATCTTATTAATAGTTATACAGGGAAACATATGTAGGTGGTAGTGAGGAGAATGGATAAACTACAAAAGGAACAATATTAAGTGTTACACAAAAGCACACTGAATAAATACAGCTCATGTTTAATTATTTTCCCTTTTGAATATAAATGGTTCTAAGAGAAAAGGTGACAGAAAATAGAAGCTTTAAATTTCCTACTTTGTGGGGGGACTGGTGATGCAGTGAAAAGAGATTTACAACAAAATTCAGAAAAGAAGTAGCTGATATGAACTCATGACCAAGAGCATGCTCATAAAAGTTCTCATGGCAATTTTAAGTTGTTACAAAATCTGGAAATATGCTTTGCCAAGAGACTGTGTACAAACACGCCAATTCTAAAGACTCCAGAAATGGAAAAAAATAATGTTTAAACTGATTACAATATATATTTGTATTTCTACCATCCATGCTAGTCAAGCTTATCTCTACCTCTATCTATCTAGTGTCACAAAAGCCAAGAGATTAAGGTAAAGTAACTTTTATAAATAGGCCTGAATTTCCTTCTCTCTCTTAGTAAGGGTCTATCCTAGCTAATAACAAAGGGTCTTATTCCGAGAAACTATCATTACCTTTTGCATGCTAATATTACATGTTCCAAATATTAGTATTAAAGTTCCTAAGTTATGAAATACGTAAAATTGTTCTTTAAAACTGTTCCAAATACACCTACATTCTTAAGAATGTCTTTGAGATAGTAAACTCTATAATCAATTATAAAGAGGACTGGAAATGGTATAACATAAGAGGAAGAAGGATGCTTCTCACCATCCTTCTGAGGCGGTGTTCCTGCTTCTGTAACTGCTGCTGGAGCCACCACGGACACAGGCTGCAAAACACATACACACAGATACCACAAAATCTTTAGCTTCAGTCACTCTTAAACTGTTGCCATGCTGCCTTTCCTCTGGTTTTTATAAAGGGCAACAGAAATACAGTATATGTGAAGAAACACTTGTGTCCAACAGAGTTTTTTTTTTTTAAGCCTAAAAGTAAGTCTGATGTAAAAAAACAAAAACAAAAACAAAAAAATTTTAAGAAAAAATTCTGAGTTGCTTCTATATTGTTGTTTGTTTTTATCCTGGGATACTTAAGAGTATAACTTGGATAATAATAGAAAAAAGTTTTAATCAGAACATTATTGTATCACAAGCTTAAAAGGAAGAAGTTAACTTTTAAAGCACAGCTTCCTCCAAAGCATAAATACAAAACCCATAGAATTCATCTATGGTATAATTCTAACCAGAGGCAAGACAAGAAAAGTACCTTTCAAATCAATAAAATATTTTCCAGTTATACCACTGGGTCAGTGTTAATCTTAATCTGCTTTATTTCTGTTTGCTGGAATAAGCAAAGACTCTGAATTAATGCTTTTAACTCTGTAGGTGTTAAAGGTATTAATAGGTTAGAGTATGTTTTAGGAATGTGATATATTAGGATTATGGAAAGATTCTGGCAAAATTTTCAAAACTTACCCCAACTGTAGATGTCACCACAACAGTCTCTGGACTAAGTGTTCTTCTCAATTGAGCATCAAGATCTTCCAGAGGTTGCTGGGACTGAATGAAACAACTACAATAAGTAGAGGTCTTTGGCATATTCAGAAGCACTACATATAGCTCATCTAAATAAGGAATACTCTTTGATGCTTTAGATTGACACAACGTAACATCTGTCTAGTCACTGAATATAAAACTCAATATATTAAATATTAACTTATATTGCTTGAATGATATTTTATGTCAATTTCCCAAGCCTTAGAGAAATTCAGTCATATTTATGTTTTTACAGTTTTGAAGTCTATGTTTGATGTTCCTTAAAGTGATACAAAAGTTTCTACCTGTCCTCTCTTTAAAAATATATTCTGGGGGTGCCTGGGGGACTCAGTTGGTTAAGTATCTGACTCTTGATTACAGCTAAGGTCATGATCTGATGGGTCATGAGACTGAGCCCCACATTATGGTCTGCACTGATAGCACAGAACCTGCTTGGGATTCTGTCTCTTCCTTTCTCTCTCTGCCTCTCACCCTGCTAGTAAATAAACTTAAAATATATATATTCTGAAAAATGTATCAAGATATTTTGGTAGATTAATTTTTTCTTTTTCAGTTTGGTACATCTTTCTGAGAACTTGTCCTTATGAATAAAAGATGGCATTAATGTATTTGATCACTATCAAGGATACTATTCTTTTCTTTAGATCTTAATCTATACTTCTTATACCCTATAAATGGCAGCAAAAAGGAACTGGAGGTCTGGGCATTCCAACCTGTTAACCAGGTCTTACCACCATTCATCACAAGGCCAGTAACTTTTTACTTTTGATACAGGCCATAATCCCACATCTATTTTGGCTTCTATCACTTATTCTTCTACAGCCTTCATTTATCCTTCTCCCTCTCTATATAGGCATTATCCACTAAACCTCACCTCCTCACATCTTATTTGCTGTTTCTCATCACATTTGAGCCTGAATACGTGTCTGAATACATGTTTTTAATGAGAAAACAGGTGTAAAACCCCTAACTTACAGACTTTCACAATGTATTTTTTCCAAAATGTGGTGACTGATGGAGTGAGTTCTCTTTGGAGTTATTACTCTATCATGGCAAGTTCTTTATATTCTACTGTACAGCTGTAGAAGTGATAAATTCAGACTTCTTGTGTTAGCAATTTATGTTTTTCTTCTATATAATTCTAAAATAAATTCCTGTTTTAGTTTCAATGTTTACTACTTTGCTCATGGCAGAAGCTTTTTCATGGTTATAATGGCTTCATAATAACTACTTTCCTTACGGGACTTCAACTAAATAAATGTGTGGGGTGGTGGGGTAGGGTAGAAAAGGGAAATGATAATTTAAATATTGCAGGCAATTCTGATCACCATTGGGTAGACCCAATGAGCAGATCTGAGTGTGAAACAGGAATCTCACATTCATGTCACTGCTCTCAGTTCCTGTATGAGTAATCTCACGCTAACTAAACTGTGTAGGTTTTGTATTGAAAGATAAAAGACATATTTTTCATGAAACATGACACTTATATCCATCTATATTTAAGCCAATTACTTTATTTGTTGGTCACTGAAAGAAATGTCAAACATTAGAGAAAAAACTGGTTGACTGAACTCACAGAAAAGGGGCATTATCAGTTATCTTTTCCTAAGGAACTTTCAAAGTTAATTCTGATTACTTGTAATTTTTTACTTCCACAATGGTCTAGAGCCTAATCTCATTCATCAGATGCAATTTCACTATTCTAGAAAACTGTGAATGATAGGAGTTATATTTGTCTGGTAAAATGTAAACCCTGCTATTTTCTTTCTTCATAAAATATGAAAAAATATTAATATCAAATGTGTTCTAGATGACTTGAACAAAAGAACCACGAAGCTTCTTACTTTAAATAAGGCCTGGATCATTAGCTATATACACTGTTTTAAGAGAAAGTTGTTACTAAGTCAAAACTAAAGAGGAGCCAGAAGCCAAGATCATGCAATGGAGAATTTAAATAAGCTTTGTGAAGGAAAAAGTAGGAGCACAAAAAGAAATCTGCCAAGTCTTGGGGCACCTGAGTTAGTGAAGGTCCTGGAAAAGGTGGCAGCTGCTCGCTGGGTGGAGTACCAGCTGCAAGTTCAGTACCCACTGGCAGCACCTACAGACAATGAAGGGAAATTCAAGTCCATGAGAAAGACTATATACTGGCCAGTAAATCAACTAATTCAAATGCAGAAATATAAGAATAAAATATATCTATAGTTAAGGCATGATTGTCATCTGGCTTATATTCTGGTATCTATCTTAAATAAAGGACATTATAACCATGATACTATTATGGGGTTACTACTACATACCAATAAAATGAATAGTAAAATTTAGTGGAAGGTTATTCCCTAGGGAAAACAGAATCAAAGGCTGTATGGACATGAGAGGCACAGTTATTCCTGAGCCACTGTTTTGGTACAGTATCATCAGGCTTTTCCTAAAACAAAGACTTTTCTGAGAAAACAATTCAGAAATAACCAAGGGGCAGGTCTGATAACAAAAGTCATCAGAAATCTAACACTATTAAGCAATTTGTACACAGCCTCTATTACTGGCCGACTATAAGAAGAATTTTACAATCAATGGCAATGCAGAAAGATAAGTGAAGCACAGAATATAGTAGAAAAAACACAGCCTTGTTATTTGGAGAAGATCAGAGAGATTGAAGATAGAAGGAGAGGAAATCCACCATAGCGGAATTGGAAAACACATTTTAGTTAACATATTCCTAGGATTAGATTCTTTTTCCCTGTATATGAAATTCATCACCAACTTCCAGTTTTTGTACACCCCAAATTGTACAACTGTGGAACTGAAGCAAAGCAGAAAATCTGCTTCATTCTCATTGAAACAAAGATCACTGTAAACTGCTATTACTATGTATAATTGCTAGCAGAAGCATTTAGCTTCCTTTTGGGATACAGATTTCTTTAGCTGGTGCCAATGAGGAAGGAACGTCTGTATTTTACCTGATTATTATATAGCCTTAGAAAATCATGTAATATAATTAACCCCCAAATCTTGCCATATTCCAAAAAAAGGAGGTCTCTTGTGTTCAATGTATATATATCCTAAAATAATTTTCAATTTATTTAATAAACACTTAATGTCTACTATAGGCCAGGCCATCTTTATAACTACATTTCTAATTTGCAAGGCTGAGTTGAAAAAAGGCACTTACGGGGTTGGGGGAAAGAATAATCATATTTATCAAATTATTTCAAAACAAGAATCTTACTGGAGCTTTAGTTAAAGGTGGCTTTGATGGAGCAGTTCCAGCTTTCACTCCTGACGTAGTGGTGACTGGGGCGGACACATAGCTGACTGGGGTGGAAACTTGTCCAGGTGTGACCACTGGTATAACTGACAAACCAGTTGTCCCTAATGGCAAACTTGTTGGTGGTAAGCATGTACTTGTAGTAGAAGTCATGAGCTTGCTTGGTGCAACAGCAGTGGTTGGGATGCCTGGTGCGACAGTGGTCTCTACTACCAGTGATGTCTCCAGTGAGACAGATGCATGTTGGGCTCCAGATGAGCTGTGTTCACTAAAGAGAGACCGCAGCTTTTCCTCTAGAGTCTTTATGTCATCAATTCCAGGAGCCTTGGGCTGTAAGTCAGCATCTATTTCAGGACAGTGAGTGTGGGGCTGGTTGGGAAGTAAAGCTGGTTGAGGCTGACTATGAATTAGTGTCTGCTGCACAGCAGGCACACTGGCAACAGGTTGTACCAAAGGTGGGATACTAGGTACTTGGGGTAATAAAGGTGTAGAAGTAGGTCCTCCTGCTTGAGGAAGGACAGGAGTAGAAGCTATAGCTGATGGGGTGACCAAAGGATGCACCCCACCAGGCTGAGAAACAGAACTAGATAATCCTGCTCCAGGGGAGGAAGATGATGATGCAGACAGGGACAAAGCCAATCCAGTTGTACTGCTATGAGATGTTTTATCTAGTGAGTGTGCACTAACCACCACTGTTTCAGCTAGAGTAGGAGCAGAGGTGCTGCTGCTCAGCTGAAGAGGCAGCTGGGAAGCTATGCTCGGGAATGGAGTGGTGGCAGCAATGGATGTTAACGTGGCTACCCCAGAAGTACTGCCTGTCGCTTGTTGAGATACTACAGGTGGAGGCTTAGCACCTGAGATAGCAGCACTGCCCGCAGCAGAGGCTAACGTTGAAACTGGTATAGATGGCAAAGTGCCTATGCTAGAAACAACACTCCCAGATGTAGAAGCCTGAACTGGCTGGGATGTTGTTGATATTGAGACAACTGTAGGTATTGTAATGCTTGAAACCACAGTGGAAAATACTGGTGATTCAGATATAGGAGGTACAGGGAGACCACTTGACGGTATCACACCTGTGCAGGTGGCAACTCCACCAATCCCTTTTTCAGTGGGCACTGGAATCTCAGACTGAATTACTGATGCGGACATGTCATTAAGAGGGCTGCTAGTTGCAGGGGCTGATATTGAAGGTGTGGCTGCTGCTGTGGTTGGGACTGCAGCAATGCTACTCATGGAAGGAGGTACTACTGGAAATGTTGGTCCTGTATGACTGAAGTTGGGAGGTGCTGTATTGGGCCCTTCTGTCATTTGGGCATGTCTGAGTTCAGAAAATGCCTGTTGTAGGCTAAGGGATGAAGCAGAATGAGACAAGTTCATTCCAGCGCCATGGGATGTTGAGGCAGCAACTGCAAAGGAGAATACAAA
Source organism: Panthera tigris (assembly GCF_018350195.1). NCBI lineage: Eukaryota > Metazoa > Chordata > Mammalia > Carnivora > Felidae > Panthera > Panthera tigris. The sequence goes on from NC_056666.1 coordinate 36,545,792, forward strand.
ATTCATAATCAGTCCATTTTAAAAGGGTAGATTCAAAATTGTCCTAACAATCTGTTTTTGGGTTACCAACACTGCCACATACCAACAAGGTTTAAAACTTCTCCCGAGGAAATGACAGGCTTTTTCTAAAACAGCGGAGTAAAAGAGCAGTTTGATGAAAATAAGTTAGCTTGTATGAATAGCTATTTTGAGGGTAAAAGAAAATTTAAAAAATTTTTCAAAAAAGAGAAAAAAGAAAGATAAAAAAAGAGCAACCTCAAAGCATATACAATAGTCCTAAATGGAGAAACAAAACATATTAATGTATCTACGTATTATTTATTACACAAGCTATATCTAGGGTGGCTGTCCTTTCTGGCTCTTGTTCTTTAATCCTCTCTATTCATCCTCTATTTCGCTCCTCCATGTTTGCCTATTGATTATAATCTCAATTTTCTACTCTTCTTTATTGTCTATGTCATCATTTGAATTATTGCTTGATGACCAAGCTTCCAGTATAGCAGAGATGATATGGGATTGATATAGGTTTGTGGTAGAAGCAATTCCTTACCCGTATCTGATATTTCACCAGTGAAAAGTTTTGATTCTCGTAATCGGCTTTCTGGCACAGGACTCACTATAAACCGTCTTCCAGCAGAATGAACAACTTGAGTTAAAGAACTGGTAGGAATGCCTGTAAAAAGAAACCATTTAACTGCATTATCTATATATTGTCACCAACATGAAGCTTTAAGATTTCATTAGTATAAAATTTCTTAGGTCAAAGCTAAAAGCAAACATGGAAAGGAAAGAAATTCACCTATTTGCTGTGGCATAGAAGATGCAGGAATTGGTTGTTTGAATTCTCCTTCCAATTTCTACAACAAACAAAAGTGACCAAATTCATTCTCATACACAATCTTTCCCCCCACCGCCCCTAAACACAATCTTAAAGATTGGGCAAAGCAATTGGCCCCATGCAAAGAGGACATAAATATTTGATAATTTTAGCCATTGATGTAATGTGGTATCATTGAACATGTTGCATGGCAAATTTAACACTATAGCAATATTTTAAATAAACAAAGCTTCACTATGGGAATGCTGAACTTACCTGAGAACCTGCAAAGCCATAGTCATCCTTTCCCTGTAGACTCTCCAATCCCTGGTCACCCTCTGGTTCCACACTGACGTCCTCGCTGAGCATTTCATCAGCTTTTTCAATAATTTCTCGTACTTGATCCACAAAGGACTCTCTCTCTATTGCTAAGATAAAGTCATTGTTCACCTGTAAAAGAAATGTGATGTCAGTCTGATTAGTAGAGTGTTATTCATGTTTTAAGTCATTCCAGTTGCCACTTTTGTAACTTCTGCCCTATCTGCACACCACCTGTACTATTATTCATTGATACGTAAGTTAATTCTTCAACACTTAGACAGGTCCTAGACAAAAATATCTCTAAATCACAGGTTTGGTGTGCTAATTATATTCACGTTGAAATAAATACAGAACTGGCAAAACAGATAACAAAATATTGCACATTTGCTTAGGGCAGTGGTTATTAAAAAAGTACTAAAGCAAAATTTGGAACTCCAAATGCAGACATACCATAATTGTTGCTATCTCCTCAGGATTGTCACCATCTAAATCGAATTTGAATGTAACCATTTTCCGATTATGAGTCTCTAACTGACATTCTACTACCCGGTCCCCTTTATTTGAAACCTAAAAAGAAAAAAAAGAAAAAGTACTTCATATCTAAGCCATATTACATATTATTCCATTACTAAATTTAAGAAAGTAATGCAGATTATCACTTGAACTTAAGCCTCATGCTACCACCATTCCCTGAAGACTTGTTGGTATTTACCTCTTAAACTGGTAGCAAGAAAACGTTAAGAAAATATTGGCCTTTGAGCTATTTCCTCATCTTCCACTGAAGTGTCTGGAAGGAGTGTAAAGTCTCTGTTCTACAAATTAAAACTTTTTCTAAAAGGTAGATAGTGCCTTACCATAAAAATATGGAATTTAACAGTATTATTTGGGTGATTAGAAAATTCTAAACTTTCATAACTATACCTGAGCCTTAGAAATATTTAAATGACATTAAGTAACTATATGAAACTCACACAGTAGCAATACTTACATTCAAAATTCTCAATTTTGGACGTGAGGACTTTTCATGACGAGAGCGACTTCTTACAGATTTTCGATAATGCCGTTTTGTAGTTCTCCCTTCATGCCTTCCACTGGATGATGGGACATTCTCATTGCCATCACTCATTCCTGAAGCAACATCTGAATGTGCACTTCGAAAAATAAAGTTCAGTGTTTAAAGGTTTGATGTTTTGAAGTTTTATACCACTTACCAGTTAAGGAAGGAGAATTTTACTTTTACATACCTGTCTATAGAAGAGACCAAAGTGGTAGGTTGTGCCTGTGCCACTGGAAGTGGCTCTGGAGGAGCAACTTGAGAGACTCCCTGAGTACTCTGTAAATAGAAAGGATAATGGAAATCTTGGCAGTAATACATTTTATTATTCATCATCTCCAATAAGCTACACTTTTTTTTTCTTATCCCTCCCAAGTCCTAGAAGCACTAAATTTACTAGTAATTCTCAATATTCAGCATCTAAAGACAGTGGTCTTAAAATTCCAAAGGAAGTTTCTAAAGCTAAGTCTCGGTATAGACTGCATGGTGTGACATCAGCCGACATAGCTGCTAGGGAGTGAGAAAGTACAACTTGCATGCAGCCAGCATCTTCCTAGAAGTGTGCAACAGGACAGGCAGAGCAAAGTGCAAAGATGATTCCTATCTTTCTCCTAATAGGGCAAAAATGATTACTGGGAGCACAGCAGGATAAGATACTTTTATGACTGCCATGGCAAGAATTTGTGAAAGGATTAAGAATAATGACTAAAGTACTAGCTAGAGAAGTGAAGTGCTAATAGGGTTAATCTTCTCCAAGGCACACTCACTTCCCAACAGAACAGCCAGTGGCAACAAGGCCCCCACAATGGCATTTCATTCTGCTGGAAGAAAAAGTCATTTAGAAGTTAGTTTGAAAATAGTCTCCACATGAGTTCTAAACAGGGGAACCTTATGTTTCTTCTTTGTCATTTTTATCCCATTGTGTGTGTGTGTGTGTGTGTGTGTGTGTGTGTGTGTGTGTGTGTGTGTTTTATATATATAAACATGCAGTAATTCCATTTACCTCCAGAGCTGCTTGCTGGGAGGATGTAGTGGGGGCTTGTTGTGCTAAACTCACTGCTGGCTGAGACACTTGAACCTGTCCTCCTATACTGCCCACAGGAACCAAAAGGTTTGATTCCACAAAAGGCTGCACCACTGTAGGAAAGTAACCCGGTGTAGCCAGTGCTTCTGTCGGCATGGGAGGGGATAGGACTGTAGAAGGGATGCAAATAGAAGCCACGCTGGAAGTGGGAGCAATATTTGAATCTCCTGGGTATTGTGGTGGCAGTCGAGGTGGGAAGCCCTGTGACAGAAATGAGGAAGGTGAGTTAGTGCAGGTTGGGACATCAAATTAGCAAAACAGCAAGACATGCACAAAAAACCAACCAACCAACCAAACAAACCAACAAAAAACGAAAGCACATAGTAAAGAAGAACAGTAGTAGTCCCATCTCTTTCTAATAATTTAAAGGAGATTTAAAGATGATTCTTGAAATGAAATGGTATACTGGTTTCAATTTAGGGGACGGGACTCTACAACTACACTTTAAATTACTGGTTTTTCTCCTCTTTCAGATTTAAATAGGAGGAACAAACTAATTCCTTCTAGAAAAATATCAGTTTTCTAGCCAATCTAAAGTGGGAGAATGCAAAAACTCTTCAAGGTAATCATTCTAGTCATATCAAGACAGGCTAATCTGAAGCTTTTTATTGGTACCATGTTGGCAACTCTATTTACCTTACCTATATAAAAAAAAAAGTAGCCTGATGTACTTACTCTCTTATTAGCCATATCTAGCATTTAGTCAGCTTACATCAAATATTGAGAGAACCATCTTCCTCCAAGGAAGTGTCTTGAGAAAAATGGAAATAAATCATTCAACATTACTATCCTATCTTTTCTCTGAATTTTACTGTATTAGCTTCTCTAGTTGAGATCAGCTACACTTTTGTTACTGCTAGTTATTTTGACACTCAACTATTAGGTTTTCAAGTCCTTGATGGTTTACTATTAGAACCAAACCCTCTGGTGCCCTCCTTTTTGCTAGCCAAAACAATACCTGGTATAGAACATCTCCAGAGGGAAGTGGAACCTCAGCAGCTTGTCCAAGGTTAGCTGGTATTCCCATGGACTGAACTGCTGGTTGCAGGAGCTGTGGGTGAACCTGACTTGGCAGCTGAGTCACAGGCTGCAGAAGGGTTGGAAGCTGACTAGGAACCGCAGTTGGTCCCCCTGGGATCGCAGCTGCCGTAGCAGATGAGGCCAAGGTGAGCAGAGGCTGATTAACGCCAGCTGCCATTGTAACGGGAAGGGATGAGAAACCTGTCTGAGCCGCAGACACATGAGGAGTTGATATGGGAATTTGAGAGACAGGATACTGGGGGTGTAAGGAAGTAGAGAGTGGCTGTCCCAGAGGGAGGAAATGAGCACCAGAGTGGACTGGAACAACTGAGGGTTGTGTCGCAACTGGGATCTGAGGTTCGCCTTGGATAGCTGGTACTGGCTGGGAAACTGGAAGCTGGGAAGGTAAAGAAAAACAAAATAGACAGACTTAAAAAAAAAAAAAAAAAAAAAAAAAGAAACGAAAAGAAAAAAGCAAGGCTGCCAAAAGCAAGATTTATGTGTTAGCCAAAAAGAAGGAAAAAAAAACCAAAAACCCAAACCTGCATACATTAGTTTAAGTTAATGTGCCACACAAGAATAGGGAAAGGATAACAGGAGACAGAGAGGCTGACAGACCGGCTGTTTCAAATCTTTTGTTGTAGGAAATTTTACTAATGTTTCATCGTTCGACAATAAAAGAAGACACTTCCGAAAGCAGAGTTTGTTTTTTTACAGCTCTATTTAGACATATTTCACATACCCTAATCCATTGGTATATTTGTTGTCACTACATCTATGACTGCTATTATAGTAGTTACTGAAATTCAAATGAAATTCCTTCTTACTGGAATTAGATTTCAATCTGTATTGCTTCTACAATTCTTTATTTTTTTTATTTTTATTTTTTGCTTCTACAATTCTTAAGTCTAACACTGGCCAAAGAAAGTAGGTATGAGTACCGTATTTCACTGACTCTAGGATGGAATCATCCCTCTCTACCACCTGGTCATTTTAACCTTTGTGAAACTAAGATGTATCTTACAATTAATGGTGTGTCAGTACTTGGTTACATAACATAATGGTGCATTTGACAACTGACAGTATCTCAGATGCGATGAAATACGACAGAAACAATACATTGTGCCAAAATACAAGGACAACAAGCCCCAACGTTAAAGTTTAAAATAGGTCATCCAGTAGAATATACCTTCAAAAGGGCACTTTTCAAGTGATTCAAAGGACGACTCAGAACAACAGAACATGATTCCATATAAGGGGTTTTTATGACTTACTGTCAGTAGGCAATGAAAGAGGAAAAAAATGCATAAATCTGCATGAAAAATACAGCATAGTTGTAAACCTAGAATAATTAGATATAGCTAACTCAATTCTAGAAAATGTCATAGGTTCAGTTACCAAGCACTGTTACTTAACCCACCAGTTCTAATACTTGTCCAACTGACTTCAGACTGATAAACCTAAAAGTTAAGCATTTTTGGATTGTGAATGCTGTCAGTATGTACCTATTTACATTAACTAATTCATGTGCACAAAAGGAACAATTGTCAATTAATTTTTGTGGTGAAAATAACCAACTTTGGTATTTCAACATTAGAGAAGATAGAAGCCTATCCATGAGAAAATATAAATTACATGGAGATTCCATTTAGCATCTATTTAGAAATGAAGAGCTACCTGTTTTCCAGATGATACTTGAGGCAAGACCTGTGGAGTCTGAGACTGACTGACTGGCTGTGCAGTAGTGGCCTCACTGGAGGTTGATGTCTGTGGAAGTGAATACTGCACTGTCTGTTGAGGAGGGGCAGTCTGCTGTACTCCCTGCTGCTGAAAATAAAGTATAATTATTCAGTTTTGTTTCAAGTCATTAATAGCATGGTTCTAAGGAAGTACGTTTGCCTAAAGCCTTCTGTATCTATAAATGACAATATTAGTAATCAAGACATACACAAACCCAAATTCATCAATTCCCCTTCACACATTTATTTCTTTTTCCTCTGGTGTTCTTTATTTGTGATGGTACCACGAAGAGCAATTAACCAATGTTTCAGAATTTGAGTCACTACTGGTTCTTCACCTATCATCCCCCTTACCCCCACAGTAGGTCATTCACAAAGATCTTTAGATAACACATCCAAATAGGTCCTCTCTCCTCCAGTATCTCCTTCTGGTTTTTCCCATTTTTTTGATATCTGTTCTTACTTTGGTCCTATATTAAGCAAATCCAATCTCTTCCCTTTAAGCTCTTTCTCTCATTGTATTTTTGCAACCGTGTAATTAATTTGCTTGAAGAATAGCTCTGATTACAGCCACAAAATAGAAAAACACTGAATGTGGAATTTTAGCTTTACCATTTACTAGTTGTAATACCTTAGAGACTGCTCATTTTACTGCCAAAAAGATACTTCCTTCTTTGAAAACAAGGACACAATCACTCAATTCAAAGCAGGGCAAAGGAATAAGTGACATTTAGGAATCAACCACATGTTAGGCATTCTGGTTTAATACACCTAAACTTAATGTAAGGTACATAATTGTACTCCCAAAACTAAATTTTGTAATAAGTTAATGGCCCCCTCTGGCCTAACAAAAATCTGAACTTCACAAATGACTTTCAAGACTCTCTAATGTCTCTAAGTAATTTAAAATTGTTTTGGTTAACACAAAACAATAGCTGCTTGTAATAAAAATTCTTAGCCAACGTATCAGATCGTTAAGTTAAATGAAATATCCTAACCTCGTTTCTCTAGAGGCAACCACTATCAATGGTTTGGTCATCACCTTTATGGATTTTTTTCTATATATAACTGGTCATTTACACACAATTACATATTGAAATAAAAGCATGTTCATTCTATAAATACAGTTCTCTAACATGCTATTTTCATTTAACTTATCAATGGCATCAATATCCTAATGATGAACATTTTGGTTGATTTTTTTTGATACTTAAAATAATGCTACAACCAGTAGCTTTACGTATGTCCTGGTCTATACAACTAACTAGATACTGCTGGTAAAAAGATATACTATTTGTTTATAAGTATATGTATACATAAAAACTTGAGATTTAACTGACATATAATGATTTAATATAGGTGTATGTTGTGAAATGATCACCAGAAGAAACCTACTTAACATCTATCACCACACACAGTTTTTTTCTTGTAATGAGAACTTTTAAATTTTAAGATCTACTCTTTTAGTAACTTTCAAATGTACAATACCATAGCAATTGTAGTCACTATGCTACACACTGCATTCCCAAGACTTACTTATTTTTATTTGTTTTATATATATTATGATCCTGACCACCTTAATGAACATCCTAGATTTTGTTAGGTGATAATCTGTAAATATTTTTGTTCTCCTGATACTTATTTCTTACTTCGCTCTCACTGTATCAATTAAAATCACCCCCCAAAATGCTGACACACAATGATGACAATAGTCGTGTTTGTTTTTTTCTTGTTTCTGATAATGTATTCTTATTTTAACTTAAATCAGGAACAACTGGCTACTGATTATATAACATTTATTTTCAAAAACTAATAAGATATATATATCCAAATATAAGGCAACTCTGATTATAAAATAATTTTCCATATTTTCACTGAGAAAGGAGAATAAAAAACTAGAGAATCTTTTTGGTCAACTTGAATATATTTTAACTGTAAGGAATTCACACTGAAACGTCTACCATTATCTGAGTCATTAATTTACATCTCTAAATAAGATGGCACATTTACATAAATATATTAACATATATTTACTTACATATATTAACTTATATATTATATATATAAATTATATATTAACATATATAATATAATATATTAATATTGCTCCGCCTCCCTCATTCAAACTCTTCCCACATAATAAACCAGTCTCTTTATCTTCACTGGAGCTATACTACAAAGGCTCTAGTTTTCTGGAGCATAGTATAATACTTTCCCTGTAAGTTGTGTAAAATTTTCAGTGACAAGCATCATAAATAGCTTTAGGACAGCTGGATTTTTTTGCTTTTGTCGTAACTTATAGGTTCATATTCATGTAATCTTTGTATTACCTCCTTACAGTGACCTTTGAATAAGTTGTTCACAATGACAATAGAACCTGGAATAGTGAAGTTGCTCCCTTAAGAATAAGGACCAAATCTATATTTAATTTCTTAGCTTTTATTTTAAAACCAGTTCTGTCAGATGTTGTCTATAAACATCTCCAACTACATATACTTATTTTAAGGTCCTTACAAGCACATGTTTTCACCAGTTTTATTTTATTCCATTAACATTTTTTTGCTTATTGTTCAAAATAAAGGAGAGTGAAAGCCCGTAATGTGCAAATATGATAAAAATTTCAATATGTTCATTTCCTTCTTTACTAAGAGAAAGGGAAAAGTTTGAGGAAAAAAATACACCACTTTACAGATGAGCATATGCTTAACTCTCTCTCACTTCTATCAATGCAGAACCAAGCTTACATCAAGATGTGGATTCAATCAACTTTTTTATGAACCTATACCTTTACTTACTTACTTGTGTTCTAGCTAGACTGAACTAAAGGTTTCTGTTCTCACAGTTTTCTACCTTTGTTGTTTTCTACCTTGCTTATACTGACCCCCCCCCCCCACCCCCGCCACTTTGGCCTAGAACACTCTTTATTCTTACATGAGTTTAACTCACAATCAGAGTTCAGTTCAAATGCTATCTCTTTCATAAAGCCTTCTTGATATTCCCCTTCCTGCTTGAAAGAGATATAATTTCTCTCCTTTGGTGGCATAATTGGGATGCAGTTAAGTGGTGAGTTGTGGAGTCAGACTACTTGGATTTAAATTCTGTTTCTACCTCTTATAAGCTGTGTAAGCTTGGATAAATTACTCATCTTCTCCAGATCTTACCTTAGCTCTCCCATCTGCACAATGAAAATAATGACAGTATACTTACAGAGTTCATACAAGGATTAAATAAAAATACAGGTAAAATGCTTTGCACATTGTATATAAATCTTAACTATTACGCTTATTTGTTTTGTAGGAGTTGACATATATGTTTACTAGATTACTTAGGCTCTTTGAAAGTAGTCATATCTGATCCATCTTGACCCTCAGTGCCTATCTAGCACATGGTCCTTGGGAGCATGAACTCAGTTAGGAAAACAAAAAATCTGTTTAATTACTGGTGTGTGTGTGTGTGTGTGTGTGTGTGTGTGTGTGTGCGTGCTTGTGTGTGTGTGTGTGTAAGAGAGAGAGAGACAGAGAGAGAGACAGAGAGAGAGAGAGAGAGAACTGTTGAGAAATAACAGTTTTATAGACATGTACCATCACTCTGCTTAAAATAAGAGTGAGAGGCACGTATGCCAATTATACCTTAGAGTATTTAGGGAGAAGTGGCACCCCTGGGTAGGCCAGGAATAGATGGTCATCTTTTTGTGCACAATCTCACTGGCTAATAAACAACACTTCAGCCAAATAGGTATTGTTTAGCACAGCAACTTGGAAACATGTTTTGTATAAACCTGCCTCATGAAACCAGTTCAAATAGCCTGTACAGACTATGTACTATCTATTGAATAAGGAAGGGTGCTTGATGGAAAAAATGTTCATGAGCCTCAGTTGAACACAAAGTTAAGAAATACCTGAAGGTTCAATGGAAGAAATAATAATAATAAGAAATAATAATAATAGTAGTAGTAGTATAAAAATTAATCATAAAATAAAATATAAAATTATTATTGGCTCTATTATTATTATTTTACTTATTTATTTATTTATTTATTTATTGAGCTATAAGAGAGTGAGCATGGGTGGGGGAGAGGGGCAGTGGGAGAGAGCAAGAATCTTAAGCAGGCTTCATGCTCAGAACCCGACACAGAGCTCGATCCCATGACTATGGGATCATGACCTTAGCCAAAATCAAGAGTCAGATGCTTAAATGACTGAGACACCCAGGTGCCCCTCTAACAAATTATTAAGTAAGGTGGTTTATGGCATACATGGCAAAGAGCTACTAAGTTTTCTAGTAGGAGGAAGCTATTTTTGGAACCTCATTAAGATACACATACCACTAGAAGGGACTCTTGATCAAAACATGAAAAAAGCAATCCCTTATTGGTTACAGTCCAGAAAAACCCATGGAATAAAGTAAATTTCAGCTAAAGGACATTTCTCTTCTCACTCTAATAAAATTAGAGATATGGTTTCCGAAGGTAGGGTTGGAAACCGACAGTGTAAAAAAATGAAACTCACATCTAAAAATAAACTCCACCCATATAGTACAGAGACAGAGCTTATAACCTTTAAAAAAAAAAAAAAATGAAATCCCAGTAGCTGAAACAAATAAATGCAGATTCTTGAGTACCTCTCCAGAATCATAAGTCCCTGTAGAACTTTAATATAGAAAAAAACCCTATTCTAGAAATGTTGAATTCTGGCTTATAATTTTTAGTTCTATCCACTTACTGGCTATGCGACCCTGAAAAAATTAAGTATTCTAGACTGCATATACTTATATAATTTGAGGGCCCAATTTTATGATTCTATTTAAATATCATCCTCTATTTAACATAATTCACAAAATAAAAGTATCTACAAAAAGCATCACTGACACATAAATTTTGATTGTATTACAGCCATATTTAGCTACATTTTTTCCCAGAAGAGTCAACTACCTAAATTCTTTTAACCTGACCATTTATGGAATTGTCCTCCCTTTACCCCCACATATTTTTCTTACTAATAAACTGAATGGTTTGTTTCACTATCTTCATTTGCTAGTAAGTATACATATTATATGCCCACATATAATATACATAACAAATTCCTTTGGAGAAGGAAGAACAGAGCAAGCACTTAAATTTACTCAGGTTTATTGGTGTTGGCCTGTGTCCAAAGATAAACAAAGTAGGAGTGGAACCTGATAGCACTTCTGCCCTCAAAACAGCTTCATGTAATTTTTAATTTGTATTTTCATTAAAGGTTGTTAATAGAACTGAAATACAATTTGTTAAGGTTGGCAAAAATGTGACTACTCAAATTTAACTGTAATTATATACAGATTCATCTACTTGTCTGAAAGAAAAAGCAGGAGCAAGACAAAGCATATGATTACCAGCCTTTAAATTCTGTAGACAGGGCTGTTTGTTGGTCACCACATAAATGTACGTATAACCAAACTAATCCTGTACAAGGAACAACTAATTTAAACTAGTATCAAATGACTATATGATTACATGCTAGCCTGGAAGGAGATCATCTGTAATAAAAATTAAAAGCTTTGTTTAAAAAAATTAATAGAGGGGTGCCTGGGTGGCTTTGTTGGTTAGGCATCTGACTTCGGCTCAGGTCATGATCTCATAGTTAATGAGTTCGAGCCCCGAGTCGGGCCCTGTGCTGACAGCTTGGAGCCTGGAGTTTGCTTCAGATTCTGTGTCTCCCTCCCTCTCTCTGTCCTTCCCCTATTCATGCTCTGTCTCTTGTTCTCTCTCTCAAAACTAAATAAACATTAAAAATACAATAAAATACAATACAATACAATAAAATAAAATATTAATAGAAACAGAAACCAATTTATGACTTGGTAGCTGGGAAAACACACTTCGCAGGGAACTGTCAATGAAATAGTTCATCAGGAAGTTTTTACGACAAATGTGGTGGCTATCAATTTTATTTGAAACAGCTAAAATATTCAATAGTGTCAAAAAAGCCTTATTCCCATGCAAATAATTGCTATTAACTAATATCAGTAATGAACTATACATGTTTAATTTTAGAATTACTAGTTTTGCTGTTGAATACATTAGCACTGTACTATAATCTTTTGAGTTCTATGGACCTTTAGGAATAAACTCCCCAAATCAAAGTTTAAAAATGTTTAAAAAGTTCCTAACGTAGCTGTTCAGTTCTCTCAGCATAAAATCTGATACCCCATCTCACAGATTAGAAATTAATTAAAAAGGAGTATAGCATTATTAGTCAAATACAATGAAAGCAATAGCAAAATGCTCATAAAAGGATAAGTCACAAATATAAAAAGAAAACTGACATTCTTTGTGTTGTTAGATTATGTGTAGAATCATGTATTTAAGAAGGCAGATAAACATCAGTTAACGATTCTTTTGAATTTCAACATATGTCTAAATTTAGTAGATAATTTAAAAATACATTAAACAAAAGGGAAGATTTTCTAAAATGTTTCTAAAAGAAATGTTATGCCTCTTGATTTTTCTTTCAAGAACATGGCAAACCATTTATTTACGTAAGGAATCTAATTCATGAAAAGATGTTAAGCAGTGTTTTGGTTACTATTAATATATAAAATGTAGCAATGAGTTAGTTGTTCTCACCTGCTGAGAATGTTGTATGGGCAGGGAAGATGGAACCCCTGTTAGGCTACTTGAGGATGGTTGACCCTGGCTTTGCCCCTGTGCCTGAAGGAAAAAAGTGAACACAACAAATTAGCGAAGCCCTATGTAAGTACAGAGAGGTCAGGCTTTTGCAATAAACATTCAAACTCCTGAGAGTTTGCTTGAGCAAAATGAAACATTAGCTTGATTAAGTATGTATGGGAGACCACTGGGGCATCTTTTGTAAGAAAGGGTTAGAGACAGATTATATCACAGAATGTATCCTGATCCCACGCAAAAACCACTAGTGGTTAAAACCTAACTTACTACTGCTGTGTTTGGGCTATAATTTTAGCTGACCAAAGTAGTAAAATTCATAATAAAATTGTCACTGAAAGTATAATAATCAGGAAAAAGTAGCATGACTACCAATGTGAAATAACCCTGTATTGGAATAATTAAAGACAAAGGGTATTTGAGAGTGCTAATTTGGTTCCTTTTGCTACTTCTTATAGTGCTAGGGTGACTTTTACTAAAAATGTAAAAAACTTGTCATTGTCACTAACCTAGAGTAATGGTTGTCACGCAGAAGTGATTTTGCCCTTCCAGGGATCATTTGTCAGTATCTAGAGACATTTTTGGTTGTCACAACTGGGGGAGGTGGTTTCTACAGGCATGTACTAGTTAGAAGCCAAGGATGCTGCTAAACATCCTACAATGCACAGAACCACGACCTACAACAAAGAATTATCCAACCTAAACCATCAAGTGTTGAATTTGAGAAACCCTGACCTAGAAGTCTAAGTTAAAATAATTGAGAAAGTGAGAAATGAATGCAGGATTTCTTACGTAGGTAAGTTAAGGAAATGAAAAGGCCCACAAACTTTGGTGTTCCATTTCAGTTTAGAGGGGTTTCTTTGAAGCTTACTTGGATTTGACACATGTCACTGCATCTTAACCACTATTAAGTATTCATTCTTTCTGCAGTATGTAAATTTACTGCCTGATGGCTTACTTTGGTAGGTTTAAAGAAGAATGGCTGGCAGTGTGTTAAGATTTATAATAAAGGCTGACAAGCAGTGCATTAATGTGAGCACACAGTGAGTACACTGCATGCCGATGCAACGTAATTTTCATTTCTGGATCTTCTTGCTTCCTAGAACTATTCTAAATAACTGATACTTTATGTACACTTTTGGGATTGTTTATGCCCCTTATGAGTGAAGAACACAGGAAGAAAGTATCAAGAACATACAGTATTTTATAAGAGTGGAATATTTAAAAGATCCAAGCAATGCCTTGAATATATAATTGGAAAGTCTCCTATATAGATTTTATAAGACTTATACATTTGATAAAATATATCAAAGGAATATATGACAGTTAATACTGACTCCACTTGAATTCTGTTATGCCCATTACTTTGTCTTTATTTGCGAGAGTACATATGCCCATACCCATAAATAACAAAATTTAATTTGTTGAGGAAAAAACCAAGGCCTGAGATATCTGTTTCTCAGCTTGCAACATCTATCACAAGTTCTTAAAAACAAAAAAAAAAATCCTACCACCCATACTAGATTACAATTTTGTTGCTAAAAATTAGAATCAATTTTATGGATTAGCATTTTATTTGGACATATAATACACAGTGACTTGTTCAAATGATGCCATTTTAAAAGGCATTTTCATTTGTTCCTAAATTCTTAAGATGTTTCTTTTCTTTTAAGATTCCTCCAAACTAATCAAAATTTTGTGTATTCTTAATACTCTTTAAAAAACTCCCTATTTTCCATTCTTTTCATTTTACAGAAAAAAAACCTATTAAAAAAAAAAAAACCCAAAAACTAGCCATGTTTGTTTCTAGGGAGAGAGAAATACTTCATATTAATATTTATAAATAATCAACGATGAGTCAACTTTACATGATAGACAGTTACATTCTCACTACAAATTGAAATTATTCTACATATGGATAGAAGTAACTGATTTTGACGAGTGACTAAAGTTCTAGTTTTTGTGTTCTCTTTTTCAAGGGTTTGCACATATTATAGGTAAATGAGGCAGCTTCTCTCTCATATTTTGTTCTTATATACAAGTAGTTTATAATCCCCCCAAAAGGAGAAATACTAATATTACGAATAAAATTAAAAATAATCCACATAAATGGAAAGGAGGGATAGAAAACTTAAATGTAATGATGCATAGTAGGGTAGTTTAAAAGAATCGTGGAAGTTTTCCTATAACCTGTGGATGGAGTGCAGATCCTCCTGAAGAAAATGAGGCAGATAAAACCTGCTGAGATGTGGTTCCTTGGGGGAAACAGAAGAAAAGTGGGGATTCTTGTAACACTGTCTGAGGCAGACGGATAAAGGGTAATGAGACGTCAGAGCCAAAAGGTGCAGCTGCTCCCCCTGTAGGGGGAGGTGATTGAAAATCACTGGGGTCTGAAGAAGTAATTTGTGAGGAATCACTGGAATATTCTGGGCTTCCTATTGGCCAGTTCTGTCCGATAGGCTCTACCACAGAAACGGTCAATTCTGGGGCATGGTAATTACGCTGTTCTTCAGTCACAGGCTGTAGGCGGCCATGTAATCCAACTGATTGAGGAGGTGGTTCTTCCTGATTGAAGTCCACTGCAACCTGTCGATTTCGGTAAACACGCTGAGGCAAGACTCCTCCTCCTTCTCCCGAAGAGGAGCTTGGAGTGTGAACATGAAACTCAAATACACAATTGCTTCTGCTCTCATTGTTATGAGTTAACACAGCGGGCGCAGAATGAGGAACAAAGACAGGGTGAAATTTCAAACGTGTAGCATCAGTACTGATAGGTGCAGAAATACTAGAGAGGGGAGATCCTGGACTCAATCCAGAATCTAATCTTAAATTCTGAAGGTGTCCTACCAGGAAAGCCTGTCCAGATGGAAATTCAAAGACAGAACTTGAGGTAGGGCCCCCTGGTACTGGCTTCTGTTCAGGTATCTGTTTCATAGGACTTGACAGTACTGGTGAGTTGTATGGAATACCCTCATACTGTTCTGTCACCTGTGCCTGGTAAGCTAGATACACTGGTTCCTGAGGAATAAAATAGTGAGCTTCTTCTGGAAGTACTAGTCCAGGTCTATAGTCACCGTGAACTTGAGTTGGTTCAAACATAGGATGGACCTGTATCTCACTTGGCTCTCCAGTTATTCTACTGGCTGTAGTGCCCAACATAACTACGGCCTCTGGTGTCCAGTTAGTTGGGCTGCCACCAGGTGGAAGAAGATTTTGGCCAACAGTCCTCAGCAGGGGTTGGAAGTGGCGAGTTTGGGCTTCCAAGAAGGAGGTGCTCTTACGCCGCTGGGAAATGGCCACCTTCGGTGGACAGGTGGGAGGTGGTGAAAAAGAAACTGGACGTTCATGAATAGTTGGGAAAAATATCTGTGATTCTGGGTATGTTGGGGTCCCCCCACACGGATGCGCCATGGACTGAGGCTGTATCAACATGAATAAGACAAGTAATTCATACATTCATATGTGAAATTACATTAGACATGCAAAACTGGGTAGCTCTGTGTAACCCTATGAAATGGTTACACAAAATTTATAATTAATAAAGAAATAACAATGCTTTTGGAAATTATGTGCATAGTAAAAATCCATTAAATACATCCAGGGTCAATAAAGTTATTCTGTGGGATTCTTTGCGTTAGATAAGAGCTGCTTTTCCACAACATCTTCTCTCTAAGGAAATGGAAGAATTTTCTAAGTGTTTATTCTGTTTTTACCCCCAATTAATATTCTCACTCTTAAGACTTAATGTATATTTAAATCAGTGGAAAAAGAATTAAAATAGTAAGAGTTAAGGGAAGATAGTAAGCTCAACATTTTTAAGATATAAGAAAGGTACTTCACTTTAATCTGCTATACAAAGTTTTCCTATATTCTATATTATTATCCTGTGCTGTTAGAGGCTTCAGTGTTATTATCAACTAACAGTATGTCATCTAACTAGAAATCAAAAGAAGTATTTTTGGTGGACAGTAAAAGACACACTACTGACTACTGACAGAAATACCTTCCCCCCTATCTATCTTAAACTAGATGCAGTTAATTTTACTACATGAAACATGTTACAGATGTCAAATTGCTGAATGTCCACTTCTCTGATCCTAGTTAAGGGGTGAATAATTTAGTGTTCAAATCAAGTGAAAAGGATAATATAAATAACAGACTTAACAGCACTTTTTTATTCACATAGGCAGTTACAGTCATAAGACTCTATAATTTTAGAATCCTACCTAGCCAAATGCAAACAGTGTACACTGTAATAATTCACTTTTATGGACTCTTCTTAAAAAGAGTAGATTAATTTCATTCTTTCAGTAGGGATAGTCCCCATCAAGTTAGCAAAATGGCTCAACTGTTGCTTCTTCACAACAGCTAAAAGAGGGCTTCTATTTCAGACCAGAATGCTTCATTTTACTGTTTATTCAAGGAGTATCCCAAAGCCATAACATATATATGGCTAATCATTCTCCTAAGTACAAATCTGAATATTTTGATATTGCTAGATCAGAATGTTAACTATATTCTCTATCTGGAAAAGCAGCAGCAAGGTCCCACAGTGTTTAACACAACTTTAAGAGACAGATCTTTTATAGATACAAATGGGGCCAAAGAAAATCTTATATACTACATGTGTATCTAATGTATTCACTAGGGTCACAGCAGCTCTTTCTGCCCATGAGTCCTGTTTTTGTGCTTTAATAAAACTACCATTTTTGCACCCTCCAAAAAATAATGTATTCATTAGGGTCAAGATCCCACCTTATTTGATCAATCTAAGAGACAAATTTCCACGAGGGAACATATGTTTTAGTTTGCCAACACCATCACTTTAAACCGCTAAGAATTAAAAGCAACTTTCAGTCTTCAATTACTCTTTGCTATGGGGGAAAAAATGGACTCATTCAGCTTCATTAGTGTCTCTTTAGAATGACGTGAAGAGAAAATGTATTTGAGTTACTTTTTTGATAAAGAGAAAACTGCTTTTGGTTAAATCAATGAATTTAAAATGAAGTAATACATATTCTTAATATGTGAAAATGCAAGGATTCGTATAGGTCAGTTAGGGATAGGAGAATATAATAAAAACTAAATTTTATTGTGTACACATT
The DNA here is from genome assembly GCF_018350195.1 of Panthera tigris. Taxonomy (NCBI): domain Eukaryota; kingdom Metazoa; phylum Chordata; class Mammalia; order Carnivora; family Felidae; genus Panthera; species Panthera tigris. The sequence continues at coordinate 36,563,593 of NC_056666.1, forward strand.
GATATGTGTCCAGGGCACTATAAGCATTCTCTCTCATTACCTCCTTGCTTTTTCCCCCCCTTAAAGCCTGTAACAAAAAAGTTTCCTATAGGAAGAACTGGTATCCTGAAAGCATAAGTGTAGTCCTTTTTATTTATCTAATTTTTATTAAAATTCTTGATGCCTGGATGTATTCATTGGTAATAAATTTTCATTTGTCAGGAAGTTTACAGTTACATACAGTACTGACAAAGAGGGAAGGCAGGCTGGAGCGTCGGTGCTTGCGCTGAGAGGCAGAGTGCATAGGCAGGACACTCTCCAATGCTTTAGAAAGCTTTTCGGCAAAAGTTTCCTCAGGGGCAATCCGAAGGAGGGAAGGAGAAAGAGGTGCAGACAGCACTGGTGGTGGGGTGGAAGGAGCACTGGGAGAGATGCGGGACAGAGAGGGAACAGCAGAAAGATGGGGAACACAAACCGACATGCTACGGCCACGACGAGGCTAAACAGAAAACAAACACACACATGAAAAACACAATACTTTGAAAAAAAAAATAACCAAATGTACAATGATAATAGGGCATAGCTGACCTAAAGAACTGTCCATCCTCCCCCAATCCAGCAAATCCAATTTTTTTGTGGAGAGGCATAATTCCACAAAGCACACCTGGCAGATCACAACTATGCTCTCTACACTGTTGGCCACGTACAGGCTTTTTATGAACCACCATGATAATGATCAATTATCTTCCTAATATTCTGAAATTACATCAATTGTTATGAATGTATGAATAAGAAGAGCCAACTGACTGAGGTAGTAGAATAGATAGGGAATACAATGAATACTGGCTTACAGTTTTTTTTTAAACTTACTAAGATTAAGAAAGAATTAATTCTATTAGTTTAATGTACATTATAATGTGTAGAAGACTTTAAGACTGGATTACTTTGCCGGAACTCTGGAAATTTCAGAGGTTTCTCAGTTCTATTTAGAAGGGATCAGACTAAAAAAAATTGTTGTCTCAGAGTATTTATTACATTTCCTATCTTTATCTGTAAAGAGTAAAAACTCATTTTCTAACAGGAAAAGCATTAGTTTTCTAGAAGTAATTCACAGCATAGACACATTCTATAGTTTTACCAAAGTAGTCAATGGAAAAATACCTTAAATGTGAGTCTCTGAAGAGTAAAACTTTAAATAAGAGTTTTCTGGCGTATCAGAGATTCAACTTAGGTTTATAAAGTTTGAAGTGTCTCAACATAAAAACTTTAATACAGCTAAAAAGGAGTATGCCTAATACTGTTAAAGTTGTCCTGAGCAAGTTTGTCATTTCCCGTTAGGTATTGTGAACTGTATAGTTGATTGTGTTTTCTTTTCCAAAACTGGCTGCACAGAATGCTTTGAACGAAATTTGTGGCCTACCAGTAGTAAGTACTTAAGCATCATCATACTTATCATACTTAGTTCATTCCTGGTTCTATTTTTTTTTCCACCCTTGTTTCCCTTTTATTCTAATTTTTTTATTGCACATATAAGTGATATATTATTGTAAGCCATAGTAAATTCTTTCTGCATTAAGAAAGAAAAAGAATCATAAGATTTAAAAAATCCTCAATATTTGATGACTCTTCATGATATACCTCCACAGAATACTGTCATTAAAAGGCAAGGCTGTCATTAACAGTCTGCTTTTAGAGCATCAATAAATAAATATAACTATCTTTGTGGCTCAAATATTTAAAATCATAAATGATCATTCTATTTCCTTTTCTAAAATAGAGACGCCTAACGTTCATTACCCTGTGATGAGGGAAGCAAAGAGATTAAAAATAGTTAAAAAGAAATCTAGTTATGATGATCCACAAAAAATCAACCAGAACAAGAGTAGAAACGAACAAGAAATGCTGACAAATAATATTTGTCAGAACACGGAAATACATCTATATAGTCTCTGTAAATTCTTCTACCCTACTTAATTATTTTAAAAGGTCAGAAAAGTAGAAAACATTAGTGTATTAGTCGTTTTCTTTGCGTTACTGTGGCCATTCATCTTGAGACTTAGCCAATGCAGGACTCATGAATGGACTCTGAAACATACAAATGTCTTTTATTCCAAGCCGTAGGACAAAAGAGCAGAGCAAGCAGAAGTATTTTCTTAACAGAGAAAGATTTTCATTTAATGTCGAGCAAAAGTTCCACAAAATTCTGATTTAAAAGCTTTCTGAGAAAGAGAAAAAAAATCTGTCTAAAGATCTCACTACACAAGTGCTATACAGTGACCAGTTATTCTCTTAATTCCTTCCTGAAGCAGATGATGTACTTTATTTAGCACTGAAGACTTCACAGAGGGTCAAAAAAAGAAATGGGGTATTACCTGATACCTATTTTAACACTTTCTATATGAAAAGCAAGAGTGGCTAATGTAAAATATGGGGCAGTGTGTGTGTATCTGTGTTTACATAGATGCATAAAATATTTCAGGAAATAATCTCCATAAGTGGATTCTGAAAATAAATCTGTAATAAAACCATACCAAATAAAGAGAAAAAGCAAATGAACGTATACTGGGGAAGGAATTTGTGTCCAACACAGACTTTAAGGCAGGAACACGCATAGCAACTGATGGTTAACTGAACACAAGCGCTAAATTAAATGGTCATACAAATAAAGGATTTCTTCACTCTAAAGTACTCACATGCAGCATTCTAATGGTTTGAATGTCTTACCTGTGTTTTATACAATAAGAAATCTTATAAAAGATGCTTAGTAATTCTTTTAGTAAGTAAGCTTTTGAAAAACACTCCACACACCCACCCTCAAATCATTTGTATGTCCAACTTATGCTGATTTGAACAGTTTCAACTCTAAAGTGCTAAAGAGGGCATTATCTTTAATCAAATACAGATTAGTCTAAATCTTGTACATAGTTTCTTCACCTAGGAAGTTTAGCTGATTCTCATACATTAATGTTTATGTTCTAGCCTAACTGAACTACTCCAATTGTACTCTATAATAAACCTATTTCCTTTAGAAACATACCATCTATATTATCTACTTCAAACTCATGCTATTACTTGGATAGCAGAAAGAATCTGAAATTAACATATTACATCTATTGGCCCTCATTATATAGGCTTACACTCTCTCATGCAGTTACTTACCATACTTGAGGATGGATATACCCCATGAGGCTGAGATTGTGCTTGGACAACAGAAGCTGTATGCCCTGGGATTGTGCCAGTAGAATGTGCCTGTTCATGTTGGGACCCATATGAAACTGTCTGTTGGCTGCTCACTCGAGATTCTGTGAAGACAGAAGATCCTTGACCACTGTCAACCGTCCCGTCAGCTGAGGGAGAAATAAATTGCCAAAAAAACACAGAGAGACATACATCACAAAAAGGAGGTTTATATTTTCCCATCACAAACCCATTACTCTAGGGTTAGTTTTTTCTTTGTAAAGACCTGAACTAAATAAAAAATGAATACTAGTTATTTTACTAAGTAGATTTCTATGCTTAAAAACATGAAGGATCCATATGGAAAAAAGTTTTAATGTCTTTAAAAAAAAAAAAAACTGCATGGCTGTCATAGAATCTTATTACCTGAAGAATAAGGGAACTAAAATGGAATGCTATTAGTCAGCCATAGGTTTGATGTAGCTTTCAAAGTCTTAACTTTGGAGAGCAGTGCATTCTTAGTATTAAGGAGGTAGTTCAATCAAAAACTAAGAGGTGCATTAGTTTCTAGTCTACATGTTATTCAGCTTTGCTAAAAAAGCTGAACCAGATTAATGGATTCAATTACAAATAGCTAAGATAAATTTATTCATTTTTCATTATTAGTTATATTTCATTTTATTCATTTATTTTTGCAGATGTAAGTTTTAAAAAAAGTTTTTATTTAAATTCCAGTTAGCATACAGTGTAATATTAGTTTCATAATTACATTTTATTTTAAGGAACTGTGAAAAGTAGAAATCTATAAACTGGAACTTCTAAGATGTTGGAACCTGTAAAATTATTTTATATCCTTTTTTTTTTTTAATGTTTATTTATTTTTGAGACAGAAGGAGACAGAGCGCGAGCTGGGGAGGGGCAGAGAGAGAGGAAGACAAGAATCTGAAACAGGCTCCAGGCTCTGAGCTGTCAGCACAGAGCTCGATGCAGGGCTTGAACCCACAACCGTGAGATCATGACCTGAGCCGAAGTCGGATGCTTAACTGACTGAACCACCCAGGAGCCCCAAATTATTTTATATCCTAATCACATTTCCTTACTGTCCTGTCTTAGTCTGTTAGTGGTAATTACTTCAAATTTCTTATTATATATTGGCTTCATGATTCAAACCAAGAGGCCAGTGAAAAATGATGAGTAAAAAGATGAAAAATCACTTAGGAGTATCCTTAGCATACTTGTCCACTTCCCAAAATACTTACATAACACAGATATACTAGTTTGTTGGTACTGTAGTTGTTGATGTTGATCTGCCTCAGGTTCTTCAGGTTCTACTTGTGTAGAAACTGAAGCTGATGTGGTAGAAGCAGGAGGCATGCCAGTACTAGCAGATGGGATCTGTTTGACTCCTGCCTGGGAAGTACTTGATTGTTGTTCTACCTGGTGTTTCTGATTGATCTCTTCCTGCTTTCTTTTTTCTTGTTCCTCCCGTACCAACTGCCGTTGTTCTCGTTTTCTCTTAATTAATGATACTCTATCTTTGATGGCTTTTGCCATGGTCTTGTGATCACCTTCACAGACATACCCAGACTCTACCTACAGGATAAAGGAGTGCGTTAGGAAGCAGTACAATATCAAAAGAAAGCAAACCAAATATAAAACAAAAGAAGCAGGTGTGGGGAAAAAAGTAGGAAGAAGGGGGAAGAGAAAGACCTCTAAGGACTGGTCTTAACCAAATTGTGAAATTATTGGTCTGCATTATGCATTTCTCCACCATTTTTATAGATACTCATAGGGTGGGTGCCATCATCTTTGTAGAAACTCTCAGGGTGGGTGTACCTTCACTCCTAATAACAACAAAACAATGGGGAACCTAAAACCAAAGGTTTTAAACCAAATAAGGCTCATTTTATTCTAGTCACTCGATTTCCCCACTCACATTAACTATTAATATTAATCTGTCTTGTTTTAAACTTTGTTTCACTAGGCAACAACTTAACCAGAAACAACCATGGTAAATACATGAAAGTTACAAAAAAAAAACAAATAAAAACACAAATCTCTAATGGTATAAAAAACTAACAATTAAAATAAATATCTCTTTCATACCTGACCCTTTCTATTGAATGGTTCTTATAAATTCTAGTAGAGATATTCTAGGAGTATCTCTTTATATTCACTATTTTAGGCACTATGGCAACCCTAAAATTGGTGAAGTGTTTCATTTCTGAAAAGTTATATTTTAGACATAATTCAAAAAGTGATTGATCAAAGGCTGCCTACTAAAAATTGATCTTGAAAACTCCCTCAAGTAAAAACAATTCACAGTGTATTTATAGAGTTTATCCCAATAACTGATCAGTATTTATGTATTTAGAAAATATAAATTGTCATTTGAACTCTATAGGTTTATCTAGATTAGGAGTCATTTGACCTTACAGTCTTTCACATTACTTCAGAATACATTTTAGACCCATCCATCCATCCTTATATATCTACATCTATTTATCTTTTCCTTAAATAAAAATAACTTTGGGGCCATTAATCAATACAATTTTGTATCAATGAGATCTGCCATCCACACTGCTTCATAAACTTTTTTGCTCAATAATACCAATATTTGTAAGTCTGTATCAATTTTTAAATAGCAGATCAGTGCTAATTTACCATTTCTTGAGCAACATCTTCTGGCACATCTCTTTCCAAGTCAAAGGAAAACTCAATAGCTTCATTGTCTTTGTATTTTCCCTTTAGTTTCTTAATATCTTCAATACGTAGCCATAATTTAATGGCTATCTTTTCTCCATCATCTTCTTCTGCTAATTCTACCCGTACCCCTGTTTCCTCCTGGAAGAAGGCATGGTTCAAAAGGTCTTTGATAGAATATCTACCAAAGAGAGGGAAGTGAAACAAAAACAAAACACCATTAAATTTAAAACATAATTTTCAAGTGTGGCTGATTATTGTCATGCTTGGAATAATAAAAAAGGACTATTAAAAAAAAAACAAAGATTTTATAACTCATTTCTACATTGCTCCGTGTAAATAGTGATTACAGTTTTGATCTCAAGTTACAGAACATCAGAACAGTCTCATTTATAAATAAAAGTTGAAAGTGATACTTTTTAATCGAAGTGATCTAATCTCATATTAGTTAACAATGTACTAGTAACAGCAAATAATACACAGAATATGATAGCTTCAAAATACCATAGTTTACGTAGAAATTTACAGTTAACAAAAATTCCTCATATGTTAATTTATAGTTAACAAAATTTCCTCATCTAATCCTTCACCAACAGCCAGTAAGGTATTATTTTGATTTTTAGGAAATGGAGGCTCAGAGAGGATGAAAATCTTCTCATAGTTAGAAGGCTTAATGGTTGAATCAAAATTTGAAAATAGGTTTTTTGATTTCTAGTTCTTTACCTTCTACTACAACTTTATTTACCCCAATAAATTCAATTCCTTGTTCAACAATTTGTGTACTAGGCAAAAAGTCTGATTGTGGAATAATCTTCTTTAGATAAATGGTTTCAAAATACCAGTAATCTAGTAAACTGTATCATCCAGAAAAGAAATAGCAATATGTTTTAAGACTGGAAACAAATACTCCTTTGTTTATAGTAAAAAAAAAAAGTTCTTAGAAGATTAAGGACTCCCCTTTCCAAACACTGTATATAAAATTAGAAACCCAAACTAAATTTCTATTGGACAGTCTTAAAGATCATGATGTTAAGCTCTTCCAAATAACAGAGTTATGAAAAGAGAATGAGACTGGAGAAGTGAAGATACTGAATTCTTTAATTTGGATGATATACCTGATTGCTCTCATTCTTAAGGAGATAGATTATACTCAACTTACAATTTATATTTGTACTGGCTGGTCTTCTTTTTCTTTTTTGGAAGGTGAGTGGGGATGGTGAGGGTAGATTATTTTTCATAAACAGACACTGGCTCTTTGCCATGCCTGACGGGTTATGAATCAGCTGTATGATGTATCAGATACTTGCCGCTCCTCTGAGAAAAGTCCTGTTAGTACAAATGACTAAGCCAGATCTCCTCCTAAGCTTTGGGCAAACTTGTCTCTTTTTACTGAAAGGAATTTTGATGTTTTGCTCTTCAATTCTGGCAGAATGACAGCAAATCAAGACCTGTATAGTTGAGCTGATTTCCAAGAGCCAAGATTTTATTTCACCTTTTAGAATTCAATGGGTAAAGAACTAACAAACACATCTGCTGGTTAGAAAGAGATTGAACCCTATTGAGTTTTATAAATTACGCTGACGCTACAGGTTAAGTAGTTGTATCTGAATGTAGCAGCTATGTTTAAGATGGTTCTGGTTCACTTAAACCCTATGACACTACATTTTCACAACATTTCAGTATATCAAGTCTCAATATTACCTTAAATGGACAGAAGCCTACTTTTTAAAGATTTTTAAACATTTTTATTTTTTAAAGTAATCTCTATACCCAATGTGGGGCTTGAACTCACTGAGATCAAGAGTAACATGCTCTACCAAATAAGCCAACCAGGCAGCCCCAGAATGCTAATTTTAAAGATATTCCATGACATAAATAGAGAAATTAATCACAAGTGAAATATTAAATACACTTGAGATTGAGTATTGTATTCAGACATATCATTACATTTTATGTTTTTATGCAATACCTAAGTTAAAAGTGGCAACTTACCTTTCATCTTTGTTTTGCCTTATGCATCCTTCAATAATTTCCTTCACTTCAGGAATTGCTACTTTGTCAAAACTGGCAGGCTTCACTCCCTGAGAAACATAAAAATAGCAACAGAAACATTTAATAATGGCAGGGTCTTTGAACTTTGATTTTGAATTGCCTCTTAAGCTTTTATTAGATTGCCTTCTTACCATCCTGGCTTTTTTCTGATTTGCCTGCAGGAGCTGGTCCATTGCAGGGTCAGAGCTAAGTAGAGGCAATTTAACCACGGCAAGAAAACAAGAAGAGTCAGATAGTGGGGTTTCTTATTTCCATAGCCTCTATATGTGGCTAGGGAAAAATTTAGGCTACTGTCAACATCTTCGGCTGTGTTTCAGGTAAAGGAAGTTATTGGCTAAGAAGAAGGCCAAATGCTCTAACTGGTTAGATCTTTTGTTCAGCCTTGTTCCCTAACACATTAATCAACATAGTATTTAACTACTTTGAACAGTGAATCCACGAATGGGCATGAATTCACATGCTTAGTTTGGCAGGTATTCTATTATCACAGTACTCTGAAACAAACTCAGGGAGTACAGGAGTTAAGGATTTGGATTGTTTTGGCATGATAACAGAAGAGCAAATTGTCTGGTACATATGAAACATAAAATGAAAAGTGATATATCAGATCCATATAAAAGACAAGATTTCTAACTATTTTCAGAAGAAAACTCACTACTATTATATGTAATACTATATAGTATCCTAGTGGTATTTTAGAATCTTCATAAAATGTAAATTGTTTGCAAATAAAAATTTCAGCAATGTATAGAAAATATACATAAGATGTAAGAATAACAAAATACTGAGAGGTGATATGGAGAAAATCACCTCATTTGCTATTCCCACCTTATCTAAGCAACCACGTGGATTGAAGTAGCTGCACTGATATACTGTCCAAGTGGCACATAAACACATAAAACACAGGGAATAGGAATATAGAAATAGAAGGGAGAGGTCCTAGAAAAGTTAGAATAAAGTATATAAATTTTAATCATCTATAGTCTCAGTGACAAGATCAATTAAAACAAAATTAGTGAAAATAATCTGACAAATCACAGAAATGCATGGATTATAATAACATGTATCAAGGATCAACTCTAATTCTCATCAGTTATTCAACTGTGTTATTCAAACTCCTGATTTGGAGGATTCTACCTCTAGGGCTAACTTTCCACAGCAAGGAACTGTCAGTAGGACTGACCCTAAAGTTAAACCCATGTATTTAAAAGGTTCATTTTTTTTTTAATAAATTTTTTTAAGTTTATTTATTTTGAGAGAGACAACGACAGCATAAGTGGGGGAGGGGCAGAGAGAGAGGGAGACAGAGAATCCCAAGCAGGCTCTGCACTGTCAGCATCTGGAGCCCAACATGGGGCTCGAACTCACCAAACTGCGAGATCATGATCTGAACCCAAATCAAGAGTCAGACATTTAACTGACTGAGCCACCCAGGCGCCCCTAAAAGGTTCATTTCTTTTTTTTATTTTTTGACAGAGAGAGAGCAAGTGTGAGCAGGGGAGGGGCAGAGAGAGAGGGAGACACAGAATCCAAAGCAGGCTCCAGGCTCCGAGTGGCCAGCACAGAGCCCGACACGGGGCTCGAAACCCGTGAACTGTGAGATTCACGACCTGGGCTGACGTTGTTAACTGACTGAGCCACCAAGGTGCCCCAAAAAGGTTCATTTCTAAGTAATGACTACAAAGATCACTATTTTATTTTCCCTAATTTTCTTATTTTTCAAATCCAGGTAAGTTTTCCCAACTTGTCTTTGCCTTCATATAATAATTCAAATAAGAGTAAGAAAAATAATGCTGCTGAAGCAAAAGGTTGCTGGTATGGTATTTCAAACTAAAGGGCTTAAGAAAATGGGAACTATTTTGAGAAAAAAAAAAAAAAAAAGGATGATGCTCCCTGAAAGTTCTCTGGTAGTGGAAACACTGGAGATTTTGTGTTATATTTGTTTTTAATGTTCTACAACAAACATGTAAAACTATAAAAGCAAACCTTAAAGATGTTATTTATAAATATAATGGGAAGAACAATCTAAAATACTGTATATCAAGTTTGTAGAACATTTACTATCAGCAGAAAATTTTCTAAAAGAATGTTCTTTGGTAAAACTGGACACTAATACATACTTGGCCTTTGCATGTAAAGTCAATTCAAATATTACAGTTAAGTGGTCAAAGAGAATACAGATATAATTAGGAAAAATGCTTCTTATTCCATTATATATTTTAGGGGAATGTACTTTGGCCTCCTGACAGTAAAAACTCTACATATTAATAAAACACACATATATTGATTATATTAAAGTTCTGTTCCAATTTAGCACAGGCATATTGGAATGATGATTTCAGATTCCTCATCTAGCAAATGGGGACAGTACCTGTCCAACTTGCCAACCTACATTCACGGCAGCTAGAATCAAATGTGGTATCTAGAGTGCAAGCTCTTTGAATTACTAAGTTTGCTGACCTAAAGTCCCTTTTGAATTCAGAGGCAATCACGAAAGATAATAAATCTTAGGGTTAAAAGGAAGCAAAGAATTCTCTTGAAAAATAATCACCAAGATGTAGAGTGAACCTACTTTCATCCTTGGTTATTTTTAAAAATAAATAATCCTCTTGCTAATCCTACCCATATAAACATTCACTACTTTACAAATAGGAATTTCTATTTATAAATAGAATTATTAGTTGAACAAACGAGCTATATAAGGTCATACTGGTAAAACCAGAAACTGTGCATAATATAACACCTTAAATTTACTAGGTTAAGCTATTCAAGATTCAAATATAGAAAGTTCTGTAACAGTGCTATATAATTGGTAATCTGATTGCCACTGCCAACTTAAAAAAGGTATTGCAGGTGCCAAGGTAACCAATAAAACTGAGACATACCTTACCAGTCCAGCAGCTGGTATTAAAAGATTAATTCAGCTTACTGTTACCCACACAGATAATGAAAAAGATAGAAGAAATTTCAGCTACCACCAAGAAGCCAGGATTATCAAAATATCTAGCAGAAGTGTTCTGAACCATTTGAGAAGAATATATGGGGATTATATATTGAAAATGACCCCACAAAATGTAAAAACGAGCATGAAACCTAACACTGAAAGTGACCTACAGAAAAGTCATCTGGGAAACATAATAGAAAGTTGCTTGAAATAAACAAGCACAGGTTTTGATACATTTATCATACTTACAGGCTTCTTAAGAAATGAAAGAACTCAATGTATTTTTTATTATTTTATTTATTTATATGATCCAGTGAAGAAATAGGCAGAACTCAATGCATTTTAAAATATTTTTGGTAACATACTTTTTTAAATAAAAAAAAAAAAAAAGGTCTAGATTATTCTAAAACATGATTTTAAGCACCAGACAGAACAAAACTAATGATGAAAAAATATTTTGCTAAGATTTCATCTTTTCTACTCCATAGTTCATATACTTCAACAAAAACGATCAACTTAGAGCCTTTAAAATCCTCCTAATGTCATTCGTTTTCTTTACTACCTGATTTAGCCTCACTAAATACTAGTCTAGTCCTGTTCTGACCAGTACAGGCAAAGTTTTGCTCACCTCTTCTGAATGAGGTTTAAAAACACAAAACAGAAAAAGAGTACTAAGGCAGATAAATTGGCAGATTAAATATTTTACACATAAGAAAAATTTGGTTAAGGAGAAACACTCGCTCACTCCATTCTTCTACACCCAGCAACCCCACTGTCTCTAGAAATATTCTTGCTTACTTTTGTAACTAACAGGAATCTCTCTTTAGGCAACAGTGCCATGATATGTTTTTTTGACGGGGAGAGTAGCATGTTTCCCTGCATTCAACAAAAGCGCTTCTTGAACACCTTCTTGAATATCTAATTTAAGATATTTCTGGGTTTTAAAAAAATTATGTATTCTCTTAAAACAAAAACAAAGGCCACTTTTGTGCAATTTTCGAGCCAAAAAAGAGAAAAAGAAAGAAAGAAAACAACTGTGACTCCCTCCAAAGGTACATCAGGAGTTGATATAAATGTTTGTTAAATGTTGATTTGAACTAAGAAAAATGGAAAACACATAATACATGGATTTTATAGATTCAATTTTTCTTTGAATTCTATATACTTATGGTTTGCCAACTAATCTGGGGAAAAATAAAACTGAGTCGTAATATGGTATTCTCTGGTTCAATATTCTAGCTAGCTCTTAAAAACTGCCAGCACTTGCTTCTTAAAAGCTTAGGTTTCAAATGTGTTAGGGTAACATTTATGTATCCTTTCATAAAAGTAAAACTTTTCCTAACCATTCAGAATTGAGAAAAGCCTCTTTCCTCCTCATAAGAAATGTAGTGCAAGTTAACTAAACCACAAAACATCAAGTATTTTAAAAAGCATTCTAAAGTAAACAATTTCAGTACTTTAACTGATACTTGCTTCAAATATCACCCAATGGCTACAATATACCTTTTGTATTTATTAGAAATTCTTACCCACCTCATTTACACAATCCTTTTGAGGGCAGCAGCAACAATGAGAATTTACGATGACAAACACTGAGCAGAAGTCTTTCTTTGTAAAATCCATCACAAAAGGCAAAATACACTTGTTACAGTTAGAGGAAAAGAGAGGAAATTGATAAGACCTAAATTAACAGAGTAAGTTAGCCTACAGCATAAGTAAGGCAGACATCAAAGTCAGATCGAAGCATAGATTCTTGTTTAACACTAGCCATGCTTCTCCAACTCTCAGACTCTCCAATTCTCCGTTTGCTCTGCTTAGCCAATAATCTACTATTCTAGATAGGCCCTTTAAACAAAGCTACAGGCTGAACAACAGGGAAACTGTTCTGCTTCTGCACCTCCTGTTTCTCCTCTAAAAGCAACAGAACCTAGGACAAGCAAAATGAGATTTTTACTTGCTCAAAGCTCCACCCATTATATCCACAGGTTCTGCCTCCTTGACATCAAAACCCACACTAGAAATCTATTTATCTAAACACTCTCTCACCCCTCATCGTGTTGGAACTATGCTTTTAAATGAAAATAGGGATTGAGTTCAACAACCAAAACATAAACTCTGAATGTGTAGCCAAAAGAACACTGTTGAAGGAAATCATGATACTGGGCTGGGTTCTCAGGTCAACTTCTCATACACCAGGTTTGTGTGTGGGACTTGGACCACATCCCTTAAACTCACTCGAAAACTGTGGATAATAATTACCTAGTTTTAAATGTTTACCTAATTTAAAAAGAGGTGATATTAAAGCCTTACTACTCTCTTATGTTACATTAAAAAAAAAAAAAAAAAAGGCTGTGAATTAGTACATGGAAATGGTAAAAATTTACTCTTCTCCCTTCCCTTTTATTAAAAGCCTCAACGTGCATATAAACCTAAAGATATTCCCATTTTCCAGGAAGATCTCATGGACCCACATAACTACTACTTTGACTTAGTGATTAAGGAAAGGTTTTTCTTCATGTCACTAACAAAGATGGTAGAAAAAGCACTTTCACTGCACTGTTATAATGGGTAACAGAATAAAGTCCTATTCAAAGCACTAGTTGTTATTGATCTTTGGCTCAACACAATTCATCACTAACTAGGTAGTTTAGAATGTCAGGTATTAGTCAGAAATACAGTAATGTGGTCCAGCATTACCTTTAACTTAAATGTTTGAGAGTAAGCTTGCTTAGGACTATGCTAGCTAAATGAAAATGAAAGAGCTAGAAAACAGGTGACTTGTTACCTGGATTTTAAAATTCTGCTGGGCAACACACAAAACCACAATGAGATCACTTTTTTTGGACAGAGGTATAATACAGGCACAAATATCTAGACCAGTCTTTTCTATATATCAAAATAAGAGTTTTCAACATATACAATAAAAATATCATTCACATATATGTACAAGAGTTTACATCTAAGCTCTAATTCTTCTTTCTCTTTAATTAAGTCAGTGCTTTTCTCTAAATTTCCTCATTTCTTTCAGTGGTATCATCACTATTTCCATGATCCAGAACAGAAAACTTAGTCATTCTTGGATGCTTACTTCTCTCAAAATACTTAAGTATTATTATTCTCTATGAGCTCTTTAAACAAAGATAAATGTTTAAAGCAACTGGTAAACACTTCTGCTACTAGTATTCCTACTGTCCTTCCAACAGTCAAAGATCTCTGGCCAGGCAAAATGAGATTTTTGCTAATTTCTTTGTTACCTCTCAAAATCACTGCTTCTTTTGCATAACAACTGTGACCACCAAAGTCCAGATTATTAACACCTCACCTCTTTAAACTTAACCAATTTCAGATGGGCTTCATTGTTTCTATTCTCTCCATCTCCAATTTGTATTTTATATTGTGACCAGATCAACCATCTGGCTTCATTTAATCATCTGACATTTAGCCCTTTCCAGTCACTTGACATCATTTAACTCACATTACACTACTCAAAAATGGTTAATAGTTCTCCACATCTACAAGACTGCCATAGGATCACAGATCTAGAAAGAATCTGAGAGGTCCTCCTTATTCAAATGAGACCATTTTGGCCCAGAGAGATTAATGCCATATCAAAGCTAGAATCAATTCATTAATTCAACTGGCATCTATGAAGTATCTAGTCTAGTCCACTCTAGTCCTTATTAGACACCTGCCAGATACACTGTATCATCTTTAGCACCTAGAATAAAACAGAATCGGTTTTTATGGGTAACGGCCTCGTCGTCAATGGTAAAGCAAAACCTAGAATCCAGATTCCACAATGCCTAGTTCAATGTTACTTCTAGCCCATGTTCCGGTTTTTTAAATTTTCTTGATCTGGTGTGAAAAGCCCTCACAATCCAACTTCCACCTTCTTCTCTACTCTTCTCTTCCCCAAAATAAGTCCAGTCAAACCGGTTACTTGTTCACCAAATACTTAGTGCACATTTTCACTAATAAGAATACTCTTACTACTCCCCACTTTTTTTAGCCAACTGAGTTCTACACTTCTTTCAAGGTATACTACAAATCATATATAATGAGAAGGTAGCAATTACAAAGTATCTATATATCTTTTGGCATGTAAATTACTTTTAAGATACCAAGAAACTCAATATTGCTATAACATACTTAAGTATAGAAACTATCATTCTATATTCTAGCAGTTTTTATTCTATAGTCTAATGCCCTGTGAATTATACAGCAACATTCAGCAAATATAAAAAAAACAAAACAGCTTTTTTGAGAAATTCTGAAATAAGGATTTCCCAAGTTCCTTAGTACCTAAAACATTAAGAATGATACTCAGAACTCTTTGGTTTAAGAATAACAATCTGATTAAGAAGCTTTAATTTTAATCAAATCACAGAATAATGAAATGCCTCTGAAAATCATGCAAAACGTCCCCAAGATATAGCCCATGATACACATAGGTTTCTTTTACATGCAGAATCCAAATTTACTGGATGGAAACACGAATAAAATTTATAAAGGAATCATGTCAGCTAATTCCAGTGGATTTAGATCTCTGCATTACTATAAAAATTCCAGCTGCTAAAGAAAAACATACAGTTTTCCTCAACTTTTCAAACACTATCTAATCAGGAATCACTTGTTTCAGTTAAAAAAAAAAAGGTGGGGTGAATTGTAATCTGTTATATAAAAAAGTAAAAGGAATTTCACCCTAACTGCTTTAGTTCTGTTTTTCCCAGACAGAATGTTCAAATCTTGCAATCCAATGGCTAATGGAATCAGTGACAAAGTCTAAATTACACAAACAAAGTAATTAAAAATCCCCATTATTTCTAACTTGGTTGTTATGAGGCTGGATTCAGCCAGATTCTTATTGGTATGAACCATTAGTTTACAGGAATTTGAACATACCTTATGATCCCATTGGAAAACAAACCTCTTCAAACTTCCTACAAAATCTACCTAGCTCTATCAAAGGAAATTAGTTTACCTCATGATTCCCCAAGGCTCATTACTCTCCGGATTCATGAAAGCTTGTGTATGGCTCCAACCTCAAGTGCACTATCCTTCATATAAAAAAACAACTGACGACATTGCTTACTGTAGTTTCTATTCTTTTAATAGCAGACAAAAATTGTGCTCATTACTCTTATTTGGATTTTCTCATTACCAATGGCAGATTTTCAAGACAACTGAAGTTTTTCTCCTTTAAACGAGGTATTGTGAACCTCTCTATACAGGGCTAAAACATGCTATATCAGTCTTATGCTGTCCATGTACCCTAATTTCCTTACTCTCAGATGTTTTTCCCTCGAGGTCTAAAAAAAAAGTTAAAAAACAAGTAAAGAAAAAACTTTAAGGTCTGTTATTGTCATATTAGTGATGCTTGATTTCTGACACCACAACCACTACCACCATTATTATTATTATTATTATTATTATTATTATTATTATTGTTATTATTATTGTTATTATTATTATTATTATTTCTCCTGCATGTCCATGGGACAAAATGCTTAACCTGTGATTCTATTTTCTTATCTGTGAAATGAATATATTATCTACTTACCAGGATAAAGATAAGATAGTATATGCAAAGCACTTTCAAGATTATTGGCAAGAAGCAAAATAACAAATAAATGTTAGCTCATTCATTCTAAAACTTGACTTTAGGGGCATCTGGGTGGCTCAGTCGGTTAAGCGGCCGACTTCAGCTCAGGTCATGATCTCGCGGTCAGGGAGTTCAAGCCCCGCGTCGGGCTCTGTGCTGACAGCTCAGAGCCTGGAGCCTGTTTCAGATTCTGTGTCTCCCTCTCTCTGACCCTACCCCGTTCATGCTCTGTCTCTGTCTCAAAAATAAATAAACGTTAAAAAAAAAAATTAAAAAAAAAACTTGACTTTAAGTTCATTAAACACATTTTATAACTGTGATTTACTGAATGTCACTGGATAAAGAATGGAATGAGAGAACGTAATTCACTACTAAGCATGTAATACCGATGCTAACGATAATAACAGCAATACCTACTAAGTACTGATTGATAACTGCATGTCAGGCACTTTGTTATGTTCTACACACATTACTCATTTAATCCTCATAAACCCCTTAGGTTCAGATTAGTTAAATAACTTGCCCAAAGTATCACAGCTAGGAAAGGACATTGCTGGGATTTAAACTCAAGGAGACCCAACTCCAGAGCCCAGTTCCTCCACAGGCAACGTAAAATTGGGTTTCACTCTCTACAGTTCTGTATCCGTGTGTTCATTTCACAAATACTGAGTGCCTATGACTTGCCAGTCTCTAAATACTACAAATACAGCCAACGAACAAGTCAAATAAAATCTCCAATTCATAGAATTTGTATACTAACTGGGGCTTCAGATGAATACTATAAACCTGTGACAAAAGCCATGAAGAAAAATAAAACCATCAGGGGATAGAAGTGTGTGCACACTAAAAAATATTTTCGGGAAAGCCTCTCTGAGCAAGTAATATTTCAAGTACAGACCTGAATAAACTGCATGTACAGAACAATGACATGCAACAATTTATTATCAGTGCACTATAGAATGTAATTACTAAACCACAGTCTATATTTACCCCCTCCACATCAGCACTTACACAGACAAGTTTAAATACTCTTAGGTCACAGATTTGACACTGTAATTGACATTTATGGATTTGATGCAGCATTTTGATATAAGCAGGGGATCTGGAATCAGATAATAACAAAAATAACAGAATGCTCTGTTATTTTCTAAATATGTAATCTTGGGCTAGACTTCCTGGGCTTCAGACCTATATTCACAAAATGTTGATAATAGTAGCATTTACTCTTTACCACCCCCAGGTTACTGGAAGAATTAAGCTATGTAACATATGCAAAGTGTTTGATGCAATGCCTGGCACAAATGATGTATTATTTATTAATATTTACACTGCTGTCACCCACTACTTGTATGACAGTGCACCACTGCAGGGTCAGACATGTAGTAGTGAATTGCTCTCTAAGAGGAAAAAAGAAACCTGTCCTTGAGGGGCTCAGTTCTAATGGGGGAGGGGAGGAACAATAGTTAATATCAACATAATAATTATTATATTAATAAAACAGAGGTAGAGTATGATGGGAATATAGAGGAGAATGATACTGGCATGACTTTCTTCCAAAAATCCTAAAATATTCCTGATAAAGAGTGCCAAGGAGCTGAAGCTACTGATAATTACTTCATACAAAATTTGCTTCACCACCTCTGTCACAATAGGCCACTAAAGTTCTCAGCTTAAACATATTTTTACTGGAACACTGTCTCTGACCCTCTGGAAAGAGATCAAAATCCCCTACTTCTTTATGTCTATGAAATCCACCTTCTTTACTGTAATTACTATTTCAGTGTTTACTGACTATACTAAGGTATACATAGTAGATCTGGGATGGAAACCAGAAATATGGAGTGGCAGGAGCACTGGCTGATGGTGGTGGTAAGGCATTAGTAGGGGTGGTGGGGGATTTGCATCAGGGAGCCCTATGAGCTCTGAATAGATAACCAACATGCTTCCTTATTAAATGACCAATAGTTAGGCACTGATGCTAACATACACTTTAAAACATTAGTTAAATTTATATCCAAAGCAGACTTAACAATCAGGGTGCATTTCAACACAAGAGTCATCATTATTGCTTACATAATTATATAAATCATTATATAATCTATGTATTTACTTCAATCCTCACATTTATCTCAGCACTCAAAACATGAGAAAAATTTTAGAAAACTAAAAAAGGACATGGATGATGTTATTCTTAATTGGAAGCCAGAAGATACAGATGGAGGTTGGTGAAATCAAGACAGCATTTCCCAGATAAGAAATATACTGACTGACAGGACAGAATAAGGGACTGTAGATAATACAGAACTAAATTCTCACAGCTGAGAGGAAAAATAAAGCACAAGTGAATGCCTGCAGTATCGCTAGAAACTAAGAATCCTAACACAGCTCCACTGACTTAAAGAACTTCTCAAGCTTTTTATTCCATCTCTTCCACAGCTTGACTTATTATTTTGCTTTTTAAAAAAGCAACTCCTGGGCCACCTGGGTGGCTCAATTGGTTGAGTGTCTGACTTTTGATTCTGGCTCAGGTCATGAACCCAGGATTGTGGGATCGAACCCCACACCGGGGTCCACACTGAGCATAGAGCCTGCTTGAGATTCTCCCCCCCATTACTCCCTGACCCCGACCCTCTCCCCCACTCATATGCTCTCTGTAAAAAAATAAAATAAAAAAGTAAAAAAGCAACTCCTCAATAAGTCAGGGAAAAAAAATGCAATTAAGTAGGATAAAATTTCTAAATCAGTCTGGTTACTTTTAATGCTAGTAAAAAAATTTCATGAATGATGGAATAATTATTTTCAAATAACGTTTTGGCATTATCTTATTTAGTCTATGTTACACAGGACTGGAAGGGACGTCAGGTGATCACTGTTCCAGCTCATACTTCTCAAACTTTAACGTACATATGAATCACCATTGGAACTCGTAAAATGCAGATTTTGATTTGAGCTGTCTGGGATGAAGTGAAAATTTTACATTTTTCACAAGTGCCCTGGGATGTCAATGTTGCTGGTGGGGGAACTACACTTTGCATAGCAAAGATCTAATTAGAGACTCTCAAAGTGTAGTATTCAAAACTCTTTCAGGGGATGGACAAGGTACCTCTTTTCCAATGACATATCTGTGTGAGGCCAGCTTTTCTTTATACATTTCAATAAAAAAAAAAAATACTGCAACAGATTTCATACAGCAGACATGAGAACCCAGCTGTCTTGTTGCTGACCAGACATTAAAGATGGTTGCAAAAATGTAAAAATGCTGTCTTTTCACTAAATCTTTAAAATTAGTTTTGGACAAAAACATTTTTTTATAAAAATGTTATTGATGTCAACATATTATTGGGCTTATTATGTTATTACATTATAAGACTGTGTTAGTTTCTAATACAGTAAAATAGATATAACATAAGTGAGCAAAAGCTTTCTGGGGTCCTCAATAATTTTTATGATTATAAAGCGTCCTGGTAAAAAGAGTTTGACAGTCACTGAATTAAATCATTCAAATCTGGTAGCTGCTATCTTAATCTCTTCTCAAAGTATCTTAACGGACAGAATCTCAAACCTCTACCAGGCCTTTGCAATGTCTTATAACCTTATCAAGTTCTTTATCTCCAATTATGATTCTTCTTCCTGTTTAGTCTCTTCTAGGTCAAAGGAAACAACTGCTGAGCACTTTCCTTTTCCAGTTACACATTCCCTCAAGAAATCCAAAGGAACAGGTATCCCCCGCTTTTGGAAAGTTTACATTATGACAGTTTGGTTTTTTGTGTTTTTTTGGTTTTTTGTTTTTTTTTTTTTCAGTTTTTTAGAGAGAGAAAAAGGACAAGCAGGCAAGGGGCAGAGGAAGAGACAGAATCACTAGCAGGCTCCACACTCAACTCCAAGCCCGACGCAGGGTCGAACTCAGCAAACATGAGATCATGACCTGAACTGAACTCAAGAGTCAGACACTCAACCGACTGAGCCACCCAGGTGCCCCACACCACTTTGCTTTTATGAAAGACCTACATGAGTACCTGTTTTCACTAACCAAAAGAAATCCAAAAAGGATTTTTGCTTTTATGAAAAAAAGCAAAAGTAGATTTCAGGGCCTGTTTTGCAGTGAGCCATCAAAGCAAAAGTGGCAAAGCTGAGCTCCTTCCCCTGGGAGCTACATTTAGCATCAAGACACCATAGCTTTAAATTGTGCCTGTGAACATCTGCGCTTTAACTTATTTTATGCATCTGTTAGCAAGATATATCCTACGGTATTAGAAAATCTTAAAAGAGGTTATAATTGGAGTCTGAGAATGCTCAAAAAATTTAATATGAATCTATATTAATAATAATTACTCCTTCCCTTTTATGCCTTTTCAGCTTACAAAAGACTTCAAGGGAATGCTCTGTTTGTGGACAGTGAGGGAAACCTGTAGTTCTAAAAACTGAAAATGATGGGTCTCAATGAGAAAGGATCCATGAATCAGGAATTGTCCTGAAATGTCAGAGGTACTAGCAAGTGAACTTATGATTTAGTTTTCCCTATGAAATCTCAGAGAATAAAATGAGAGTGATTATAGGGTAAAAATTATACTGAAACACTTCCAACAAAATACAGACCTAGCCTCATAATGGAAAGAGTTACTTATAAAATAGTTGTTTAGAAATTACAACTATGAGATTTGATAATCGATGGAAAATACATGCATAGATGACTTTTTCACATATCCTTCTTGTCCTGGAATTTTGACTCTTAACTTTTTAAGTTTTTGTTTTCTGCTCTTTTGGTACCAAATAGTTTTACCCATTATAGAAAATATATTGCTTTTATATGTGTTATCTGTTTCTACTTAGTATTATTCAATTTCATTTTAGGATAGCTTTGTTAAAACTTCAAAGGTGACCTTAAGTTTCATTCCTGTTTTGCAAGGTTAATTCAACCTCCCAAACTTAAATAAGTGTCTAACTGACTATATTTGGGATTCCTTTAATTAAATCATTTATTCTTCAAACTATTACTAAATGACTCAATGTGTCATATGCTATGCTATCAGTACAGTATGTACAAAGATTTGATAAATCAAATTCTTGGACAGTATCTTTTAAGACAATATATATTTCATTTTTTCTGTTCTGCAGTCCCTTTCCAGAAGGGAGGGTGGCTATAGATTCTAACAGTTTAACAACGAGAGAAGGAGAAGGAACTATAGAACTAAAGGGAAACAAATGTGGTATATCCATCCATACAATGGAGTATTATTCAGCTATAAAAAGAAGGAAATGCTAATACTTGCTACAACATGGATAAACCTTCAGAACATTATGCTAAGTCAAAGCATGCCACAAAAGGCAAAACAGAAAAACAAACAAAGCATAACACAAAAGGGTATATATCATATGATTTCATTTGTATTAAATGTCCACAACAGGCAAATCAAATCCAGAGAGACATAAAGTAGATGGATGAGTGGTTGCCAGAGGCTCGTTGGAAGGGGGAATGGAGAGTGAGTGTTAATGGATATGGGATTTCTTTTGGGGGGTGATAGAAAGGTGCAGCATGAATATATTTTAAAAACTGAATTTTACATCTTAAAATGAATTTTTATGGTATGTGAATTTTATCTTTAAAAAAGGGAAAAAAATAAAAACAGGGTAAGTACTAAGAATGTGGAAAATGATATTGGTCTTTCTAGGTTCTATTAAATTAACATGAAAAGACTTCTCTCATTTGAGAAGGGGGTTTTGAACTAGAGTCTGCATATGCAAATAAAGATACATTTGTTTTTTAGTGTCTCAAATGCCTTTCTTAAATTTTTTTTTTACTTTTATCAAATAATTTCTTATATAAATTTTTATCTGATCATATGGCAGTGCTGTACCTAACAGTATGAAGCCATATAACTCTAAAACACTCATTTTAGCCGTGAGCCTCTGGTGAGCAACTTTTTAAATCAACAGTTTAGCTATGTTTTTCATCTACTCATCCTACAGTCATTATTTTTTTTTTAATTGTTTTTAATCTTTATTTTTGAGACAGACACACACACACACACACACACACACACACACACACACACAGAGTGTGAGTGGGGGAGGGGCAGACAGCGAGGGAGACACAGAATCTGAAGCAGGCTTCAGGCAATGAGCTGTCAGCACAGAGCTTGACACAGGGCTCGAACCCATGAACCATGAGATCATGACCTGAGCTGAAGTCGGATACTTAACCCACTGAGCCACCCAGGCAACCCCACAGTCATTATTTTTAATCAGTTAATCATATTTGCTGGGTTAGGTACAGAAAAAGGATAAAATTTAATACTGGCCACCTATAAAACTTGCATTTTTAAAAAACTGGTACTACCATAAAAGTTTGTAACTTGATTTCTGTAAATAGCAGTTATTTTTATACTTCATTTTATATAAAAAAAAACCTAAAATTCCATCATCCCTCAAAACATTTTCAATACCAACCTTTATTTAGAGAAATAATAAGGAAGTGAATTAGCAAATTAATCAGAGACACTTATCACTAAATAATAGAGACAGCCCAGTCAATTCCTCCTAGTGTCTCTAAGAGCAGCCTACAAAAAAGCAGAGCCATGGTCTGCTGGTACATAACAAAATTTATTCCCATTTCAAAATAGAAATATTCCAAGACCAACAAAGGAGGCTGGTATGGCTGAGAGATAGCAGAGAATGTTTAAATATTTGCCTATCTAATGTGTATTTCATATCTAGTCTGTTTGATATCAAACATTCAGCACTGATATAAAGGTAAACAAAAGTTATTGGTTCATAAACCCTGGTGTTTAAAATCCAGAATGATCACCTCAAGCAATAATACTGGGTTTAAGATGTTATTTCTTAGGCCAATATCAAAAAATGTGGCCACTGAAAAAATGGGGATCGAACTCACGAACTATGAGATCATGACCTGAGCCAAGGTCAAGAGTCAGACACTTAACTAACTGACTGAGCCACCCAGGCAATCCATAGTTCCACTTCTGACTGAGAGAAAAGACTACCCACAAATTTTTAATTAACAATTTAAGTAATTACTTGCTTGTATTGAGATTCTTATATTAATAGCATCCTACTAGAGGAACATTATCATCATTTTTACAGATTAGTAATTACAGAACTCTTCAGTGGAGAATTTTTAAAGTTCTGGTGACATGTGTTTACAATAGAAGTCAACAACTTTTTCTCTTTTTTATTAAAAAAATTTTTTTAATGTTTATTTCTGAGAGACAGGCACAGAGTGTGGGAGGGGGAGGGGGAGGGGGAAGGGGAGGGAGAGACACAGAATCCAAACAGGCTCCAGGCTCTGAGCTGTCAGCACAGAGACCGACGTGGGGCTCAAACTCGGTTAACAGCGAGATCATGACCTGAGCTGAAGTTGGAGGCTTAACTGACTGAGCCACCCAGGTGCCTCTCAACAACTTTTTCTGGTAAGAGCCCAAACAGCACATTTTGGAACACACATTCTGTTCCAGTTACCACTCTGCATTGTATTGTGTGAAAACAAAGATAATACAGAAACAAGTGTGGTTGTGCTTTATTACTTTATTTATGGACACTGAAATGTTCACATGATATGTTTTTCTTCTTTTGATTTTTTCCCCCAATTAC
Organism: Panthera tigris; assembly: GCF_018350195.1. NCBI lineage: Eukaryota > Metazoa > Chordata > Mammalia > Carnivora > Felidae > Panthera > Panthera tigris. The sequence goes on from NC_056666.1 coordinate 36,587,658, forward strand.
TTAAAATGTGGAAACCGTTCTTAGTCATGGGTTGTACACTGTACAACAAGATAGATCTGGCCCATGGTTCAGAGTTCATTAATCCCTGGTTTAGAGTATGATGGGATGAAGAAAAGCAATATATGGTTAGTAAATAAAATATATAAATTATTCCATATACAAATTGTAAATTTTATAGTCTGAAAGTCTAACGTTATATATTTAACTTCATAATCAAGTTTAATGACCAAGATTCATCTTATTTTAAGAGGATATATATTTACAATGGGTATTTATTCCATATTTATTTTCATAAATGGTAAGTCAAAAAGAACAACTTAGCTTAACTGAATTCTAATTCATATCTCATCCATTCACTCTACTGTAAATCCTAATCTATCCGTCATTCCTTCAGATTACTGCAACAGCCTCTTAAAATAGGGTTTTTAGCTTTTAGTCTTTCTTCATAAATCCATTTTCTACTCTGGAGCCAGAACAAATTTTTTAAAAATTTAAAATTTAAGTCTGATCTTATTACAACTACCCAGTGTAAAGTGCTGCAATGGTTCCTCAAATGTTGGAGTATAATCTAAGCTCTCTTTTCCTCTTTTTATCCTTTCTTTCTTTTCCTGCTTCCAAACTCTATAGACATACAAATATATAGATTTCTCACATGCAACACTATCTTAATCTCTCCCTTTCTAATTTCCCCAACCTGTCCAAACTCAATTAGGCACCACTCTTACATGCTTTCATTAAGTACCTATCCCTAGAATAATTGTTTTTATACCATAAGGTAACTAATTGTCTGGGTTAAACTGTTTCTTCCCCTTCCCCTATTAAGCTCTTAAGAGACAAAGATTCGGGTTTTACCTAACAAGAATATTCAATACCTAGTATCCAGAAAAAAGTCTGGAACAAAGAAAGCAGACCTAAATATTTGCTTGATGAACCCATGAACTATTATGGGTTGAACTGTGCCCTCCCAAAAGGTATGTCAAACTTCTGGGGTGCCTAGGTAGCTCAGCTGATTGAGTACCCAATTCTTAATTTCAGCTCAGGTCATGATCCCAGGGTCTTGAGATCAAGCCCCGCATTGGGCTCTGTGCTGAGTGTGGAGCCTGCTTAAGATTCTCTCTCTCCCTCTGCCCCTCTCCCCTGCTTGCTTGCTCTCTCTTAAAAAAAGATATGAATTCTAACCTTCAGTATCTCAGAATCTGACCTTATTTGAAAATAGGATCATTGCTGGGTACCTTCACCTCTGACTTCAGCTCAGGTTGTGATCTCATGGTTAATGCGCTCAGCTCATGGATTTGAGCCCCACGCCAGACTTTGTGCTGACAGCATGAAGCCTGCTTCCGATTCTCTTTCTCTCCCTCTCTCTCTGCCCCTCCCTGACTTGAGCTTTCTCTCTCTCTCTCAAAATAAAAAGAAGGAGGAGGAGGAGGAGGAGGAGGAGGAGGAGGAGGAGGAGGAAGAAGAAGAAGAAAGGAGCAGTGCAACTGTAATTAGTTAAGATGAGGTCATCCTGGGGTGGGGTGGGCCCTCAATACAATCTGACTGGTGTCTGTATAAGAAGAGGAGACACAGACAGATGAGGGGGAGAACACCATGTGAAACAGAGATTGAAATGCTGCAGATGCAAGCCAAGGAATGCCAAGGATTGCTGGCAAACCATAAGAAGGTAAGAGGCAATGAAAAGTTTTCCCCTTCATGTTTTAGAGACAGCATGACTTTGCTAAAAGCTTCATTTTGGACTTCTGGTCTCAAAATTCTGAGACAATAAATTTCTGCTGGTTTAAATCACCTAGTTTGTGGTACTTTGTTATAACACCCCCTGAAAACTATCAAATATTGGTGAACCACCTTACATTTCAGGTATATACAGTTTCCTGTGTCTCTCTACACTCCAACTCTTAACTCTTCCTTGAAAATTAGGTTTAAAGGGCACCTGGGTGGCTCAGTTGGTTAAGCATCCAACTCTCAACTTAGGCTCAGGTCATGATCTCATGGTTGGGTGAGTTTAAGCACCGAGTTGGTCTCTGCACTAGGTGGAGCTTGCTCTCTCTCCCCCTCTCTCTGTGGCCTTCCCCTGCACACATGTGTCCTCTCTCTCAAAACAAATAAATAAACGTAAAAAAAATTAGGTTTAAAAAATTAGTATGAGTAGATCTGGTGAGGTAACTTTAATGTAATATTATATGTAAGAGAATAAATGATTAAATTCACATATTTGAATTCAAGCAAGGATTTGTATAAGACCTATCAAAACAACTGGGTGGTTCAGATTTGTTTTAATTCAGTATTTTGTCAACCATTCTGTCATTTCTAGCAAAATCTGGAGAGTTAATGAAAGGAAATAAACTCCAAGCCACCTTAAAGGGCAAATTATCCTTTTATGAAACTTTATTTATTATTCCTATAGTTAATTTTTAAAAATTTATTGGTTATTTCAATGAAAAAGTTGAGAATTATGTGTTCATCTTCTCACACACACAGACTGTATAAATACAACAGGAGTGGAATCTGACATATCAAAAAACAGGTCTCTTTTTTCTCATCAGAAAATTCCCAGAAGCCAACACCTACCCAGTTTTTTGTTTTTTCAACTTTATCCTGAAATTCTGTTCATTAAACTAAGAGCCAGACTTTATTTTTTCAATTCTTTCTTACAAGGAAAGCACACACCCACGCTTGCCTAGCCTTGTATTTTCTAAGAGCTATATGTGCAGATTAAATGATCTTGTATATAGACAATCCTAAGGAATCTACTAAAAAACTATTAGAATTAATTCAGTAAGTTTGTTGATTCAAAATCAGTATGCAAAAACCAAAAGTATTTGTAATGAACAATCAAAAATTGAAATAAAAATTCAATTCCATTTATAATAGTACCCCTCACATACATTACTCAAGAATAAACAATAAAAAAAATACAAGACTTATACTCTGAACACTATAAAACACCACTGAAAAAAATTACAAAAGATCTAAGTAATGGAAAAACATCCCATGTTCATGAACCAGAAGACTCAGTATGGTTAAGATGCAATACTCTCCAAATTTATTTATACGTTCAATGCTATACATATCAGGATCCCAGCTGAATTGTAAAAATTGACAAGCTGATTCTAAAATTTATACAGTTACAAAAGACCAAGAAGAGACAAAACTTGAAGAATAAATAGAAGGACTCACACTTCCTAATTCAAAGCTTACTACTACTACAAAGCAATGGTAAACAAGACATATTGATCCATGGAACAGAACTGAGAGTACAGAAATAAACCCATATGCCTATGATTTTCAGCAAGGGTAAAACCATTCAATGGAGAAAGACTAGTCTTTTCAACAAATGGTGCTGAGACAACTGGATAGTTGTCACAAGCAAATGAACCAAGTTAAAATCCTTACCTCCCACCACCACATACAAAAATAAACACAAGGGGTGCGTGCTTGGGTGGTTCAGTCGGTTGGGCGTCTGACTTCAGCCTGGGTCATGATCTCATAATCTGTGAGTTTGAGCCCTGCGTTGGGCTCTGTGCTGCCAGCTCAGAGCCTGGAGCCTATTTCAGATTCTGTGTCTCCCTCTCTCTCTGCCCCTCCGCCACTCACTCTCTGTCTCTCTCAAAAATAAACAAACATTAAAAAAAATAAACAAAAATAAATGCAAAATGAGTTAAAGATCTAATTTAATTGTAAGAACTAAAACTAGAGGCGCCTGGGTGGCTCAGTTGGTTAGGTGTCTGACCTCAGCTCAAGTCATGATCTCACAGTCTGTGCGTTCGAGCCCCGCTCTGGGCTCTGTGCTGACAGCTCAGAGCCCGGGGCCTGCTTCTGATTCTGTGTCTCCCTCTCTCTCTGCCCCTCCCCTGCTCATGCTCTGTCTCTCTCTGTCTCAAAAATAAATAAAAACATTAAAAAAAAAAAAAAAAAAAGAACTAAAACTATAAAATTCCCGAAAGAAAACACATAGGGGTAAATGTTCATGACTTGAGATTTGGCAATGGATTCTCAGGTATGACATCAAAAGCGTGAGCAAAACAAAAGATAAAATATATAAACCAGACTTCATCAAAATGAAAAACTTTTGTACCTCAAAGGGTACTAGCAAGATAGTGACACTATTAAGAAAAGACAACTGACAGAATGGGAGAAAATAATTAGAGATCATCTATCTCAAAGGACTTCTATCTGGAATATACAAAGAACTCATACAGCTCAATAATAAAAAGACAAATAACCCAATTAAAAAAATGAGTAAAGGGGGTGGCTGGGTGGCTCAGTCGGTTGAGCGTCTGACTTGGGCTCAGGTCATGATCTCACAGTTCGTCAGTTTGAGCTCTGCATTCGGCTCTGTGCTGACAGATCATAGCCTGGAGCCTGCTTCTGATTCCGTGTCTCCCTCTCTCTCTGACCTCCCCTGCTCTCTCTCAAAAATAAATAAACGTTGGGGCGCCTGGGTGGCTCAGTCGGTTGAGCATCCGACTTCAGCTCAGGTCATGATCTCACGGTCTGTGAGTTCAAGCCCCGCATCAGGCTCTGTGCTGACAACTCAGAGCCTGGAGCCTGCTTCGGATCCTGTGTCTCCCTCTCTCTCTGCCTCTCCCCTGCTCATTCTCTGCCTCTCTCTCTGTCAAAAATAAATAAACATTAAAAAATAATAATAAATAAATAAATGTTAAATTTTTTTTTTAAAAAATGAGCAAAGGATCTGAATAGGCATTGTTCCAAAAGAAAAAAAAAGACATACAAACAGCCAATAAGCTATTATCATACTGTAATTACAACTGTTTGCTTATACACTGGTCTTCTATATTAGAGCTAATTTTCTGAAGACAGGGACTATGTATACTATTCATCTTTAATTACTCTGGACTTGGCATGTAGCAGGGATCCAGAAAATGTCACATGTATTTGCACTGGAGACTTATTTTATATATGGGATACTAACAGGTACTAAAGATAAGAATAGAGTTAAACAGAAATATTTTGTAGAGATAAGATCACAAATTTTAAAGAATATAAAGCAATAAAAATAAACAGCAAGTACTTATACATATAACACTAAACATCATTTTAAATGCTTTATATTAATTCAATTTTTGAACTCATAAGTAAAATAATCAATTACAAATAAAACTATGATTCCAATCAGTTGAGAAGCTCAGCTCAGAGAAGGCAGAAATCATTATTCAGTGAGGACCATCAGAAAAAATTTTGTTAGGGAAGTCTGTTAAATACAGTATAAGAACTGACTGGATAGCAAAAGAGCATGTACAGAATGTAAATGGCATGTACAAATGGGACAGGAAAAGGGGAAGGATGTGGCATATGTGCAAGACAATAAAAAGAGAAGTGGCCTGACTTAAAAAGGTGTTTAGATAAAAGTAAGGAATAGTAAAGATAATAAGAATTTCTACATGTTTTCACAAGCAAACTGGTATCATTTTAAGTTCCTTACACCAAAAAGAAATAGCAAGAAAGTTCAACTAGTTCAAGTGAAGCAGAAAAACAAATTCATAACGTTAACTACTTCAAGATGATAGTGTAAGGTGTGAAGTAAAAGTATTAGAGTTCTGACAATGGGAATGAAGAAGGCTTGTATCTAAGAGTTATTTTGAACCAAGAACCTGATAAATAGGAACTAGTGAGTAAAAAAACCAAGAAATCAAATATACTTCTTGAGGTTTCAAGAATTCTAAATAAAATACAGGGGGAACTACCCAGTAAATAGCCCATCTTACCCTTAAAGGAAAAAAATGATGATGTAAATTATTAGGTACTGGGGGAAGAAAGGGGAATAAGAATAAAAGACTTAAAATTGAAATTCACAGAACTCTAAGAGGTAAAGCAGATGAACTTTCTAAGGGCAAAACTGTGGAATAGTGATTACAATACTTAATTAGAATTCTCTGAAGGCTAAACTAACTACGTTTACTACATTTCTCTTGCCCTACCCAGCCTGAGACAAAAAAAAAGTAGGGGATAATAGTTACACATTAAGAGACGTAACAGCGGCGCCTGGGTGGCTCAGTTGGTTGAGCGCATCTGACTTCGATTCAGGTCATGATCTCATGGTTTGCGGGTTCAAGCCCCACATCAGGCTCCGTGCTGACAGCTTGGAGCCTGCTTCGGATTCTGTGTCTCTATCTCTGCCCCTCCCCTGCTCACTCTCTCTCTTTCTCTCTCAAAAATAAATAATAAAAACATTAAAAAAAGAGAGAAACGTAACAGTAAAATATTTTCCGTGGATGTTGATGGGCCCTATTTTTTTTTAATATATAAAATTTATTGTCAAATTGGTTTCCATACAACACCCAGTGCTCATCCCAAAAGATGCCCTCTTCAATACCCATCACCCACCCTCCCCTCCCCCCCACCCCCCAATGGGCCCTATTTTAAACACTGACTATAAGCCGATATAACGGGAAATATTTTAATAGGTTAGGGTATTATTAGATGATCCAGAAATTACTGTTAGGCCTTAAACCCTGTGGTATTTATAAATGATTTAATAAATTCATAAATAAATTTTAAAACATTTAAGGAAAAGTCTGTGAACAAAGCAACTTAAGAGCACTACTTTTTAATTTAGATAAAACCTTTTATGGTGGGAAGGAATGAGAACTTAGATGAATAAACAGGGGGTTGAAAACTAGTAATGACAGTATGTTTAAATATATCTCAAAAGAAAAGTTTAAATGAAGGCAAGGAGGATCCAGAATATAGTGGTACTTTCTGATCTTTATTTTTGCTCTCACTAAATCAGAGAAATAAAATCTTTCAACTCCCTCTTCCCCCAACAACTGAGTGTGCTTTCTACCATTGTTTCCTTTTGTATGTTCGATGTTATCCACCTTGGCATTCCTTTTCAGATGTGACCTAAGCTCAATAATCATTTAGGGGAAGACTTACACTGGTCACTCGACGGTAGATCTGCGCAGCATTTTGGCACTCTGAGTAAGGGTATTCAGATGTGGCCATCTCAAGCATGCACATCCCAAAAGCATAAACATCAACAGATTCATCATATTTTTCCTCATACATCTCAGGGGCCATGAACTCTGGGGTACCTTAAATTAAAAGAACAATTCAGATTTAATGTGAGCAGAAGCTACAGATGTTACTCACCTGGGGGAGAAGCAGAGGGGTTGACCTGTGAGAGAGAAGAATGTGGAGGGAACGGAAGGGAAGAGAGAAGAGGAGGGAAGAGGGGAGGGAAGAGGGGAGGGAAGAGGGAAGGGAAGGGAATGGAAGGAGAGGGAATGGAATGGAAGGGGAGGGAAGAGAGAGTAGAGTGGCAGGAGCAGGGAGGAGGAAGAAAATCTTAGTCTGTCCCACCAAGTATCTTATAGATCTTCTGCTGCATGGCCTTCATAAAAGAAACTGGAACAGGGTCAAGTGTCTGTTTACTGTTCCAAACGGATTACTGTTATACAATGTCAAAATAGAGACTTGGATATGAGATAAATCAATATAACTCATCATGAAAACAAATGGAAGGAAAAGGTAAGAGACTAGAAAGAAATAGAGATATAATGGCACCAGTAAGACAGGACAAGTTAAAAAAAGATCAAAATACTTGTCTGCCCCCTACTGTATGGTAGATGCAAGGATAATATTCATGGCTAATTTTTTGCCATTAACATTCCACCTGATCAGTTTCACTTTTTTAAGGAGACCTTGCAGTGAAAAATCTAATATTCCGTGTTTTTTAAAAGAATAAAGTAAAGTGTAATTGTCTATAAAGGCCACTCTCCAGAGCCCCTTTCTTCACAGACTTACCATACCACCTGCAGTACACAAATAAGCCTACTGCATATAAAGAAATAGTAAGGGACATTTTACAGGCAAAAACCAAACACACACAAATAGAGAAGTCAAATACAGACTGAGTTATGAGCATAGCACGTGTGATTCCATAGACCAGGTTTTCTAATGTTTCCAAAGAAATTAATTCTGGGTACTTCAAATTATAGGATATTTCCAAGAACAGGCTTACACACAATGATTTAAGCAAAATAGGAAAAAAAAAAACACCTCTCCCAGGTTAGAGATTTTTAAGGTGCTAAAAAGTCAAAGAAATAAATGTTTCCTTTTCTTATAACAAGACAAAAAAGGAAATTCAGCTTTAAATAACTTTTCCAATTCTTCTTGTTAATCTGTATTAAGAAAATTTAAAAACAGGGGTGCCTGGGTAGCTCAGTCGGTGAAGCATCCAGCTTCAGCTCAGGTCATGATCTCACGGTCCCGTGAGTTCAAGCCCTGCGTTGGGCTCTGTGCTGGCAGCTCAGAGCCTGGAGCCTGCTTCGAATTCCCTCTCTCTCTGCCCCTGCTCATGCTCTGTCTCTGTCTCAAAAATAAGTCAAAAAAAAAAAAAAATCAAAAGAAATTTTAAAAAAAAGAAAAAAAATTAAAAAACAGCATTCCTAATCCAAGTCACACAATATTCTATTTTTTTTTAATGTTTACTTATTTTTGAGAGAGAGAGAGACTGACTGACTTAGTGTGAGCAGGGAAGGGGCAAAGAAGGAGGGAGACACAGACTCCAAAGCAGGCTCCAGGCTCTGAGCTGTTAGCAGAGAGCCAGGCGTGGGGCTCTAATTCATGAACTGTGTGATCATGACCTCAGCTGAAGTCAGACACACTTAACTGACTGAGCCACCTGGGTACCCCTCTAAAGAGAACACTATTTGATAAGAATGTATACATTACTGGTATTATATAGTTTTCTTATTAACACGTAAAATTCTAGCCCACTTAAAAATGAATGGTTTCCCTGTTGTTGCCATCTTTGAGAGGGAGAATAAAGTACATGTGATTTCAAGTGTTCAAACTGTCATGTTCTCTTCAGAGAGTGAAAGCTTACCAAAATAATAAGCATTAAATTATTTTCCCAGCTGCAACTCTCTAACATGTAGTTGAAAGTCTGAAAGGACAGCCTTGTTCTTTAGATCAGTGATTCTCAACAAGAGGGGACAATTTTGTTATCAGTGATTCTCAACAAGAGGGGACAATTTTGTTACCAGGGGACATTTTGCAATGTCCTGAGACATTTTTAGTTTTAACAACTGGCTGGTGGGGTTGGGGGGGGGAGATGAGTTTAAAGGGGGTGTGGTGTGCTCCTGGCATCATCCAAATAATCTTACAATGAACAAGAAAGCCCTTACAACAAAGAACTATCCAACCCCAAATACCACTAAGGTTGAAAAAAAGTCTCCTTTCAGATATATCTTCTGAAGCTAACTATAAGAAAATAATTGAGAAAACCAAGCTTTCAGAACTCTTATTTTCACATTTTAAAATAAAGTCTTAACAGGTAGATACTTTTGAATAATAATACATATCTAATACTTTTTTTAGAAACTAAACTGCATATAAATTCAGTTTCCTTTATAGGAAAGTAACTATATTTATTACATACATAATTATATAATACTAAGTATCAACAGGATAACCCAGTAAGATTGATAGTTACATAAGGTTTTATCAACAAAGTTCACATTACTTCACATAATTTTACAAAACATCGTTAGTCTTCAAGATGATTCTAGAAGCATACAGAGAACTGTAGAAACGATCACTTCCTGAGTTCAAGCTATGGATTTCTGAACGTTTATTTCACATAATAAAAGCTCTGAGAGGGTCAAGTTTCTAAATAAAAGGAATATCAGAAACCCAGCTAGGATGCAAGCTACACCTGAAACATACCTATCACACTCTTGGCAAAAGAAGCCCGCTTCAGGGTTGCCAGACCTAGGTCTCCAATCTTGACTGAGCCTGTAGGGCCAGTGATAAAGATGTTGTCACACTTAAGATCTCGGTGAATAATAGGCGGAGTTCGGGTATGAAGAAACTGAAGTCCTTTTAGGATCTGACGGCACCAGCTTCTTAGAACTTTAATCTTCATCACCTTAAACCTTTTCAGATACCTAGAGAAGGCAAAGTATACCAAACAGGTTATCAATGATACGAGGTTGCTGCTTTGAAGAATTCCATTAAATTCTAACATATCTGAGATGGGAGTATCAAATTTACAATATTAAGATTCAGTAACCTTAAAGGTTAGTGATACTTTTAGCAAAGTTAAAGGGGAAAGGATGATAATAAGTGGTTGGTAAATGAATTCTAATAACAAAGCACAAAAAAATGAATTCCTTAAAGTTGGGTCACTACTAAAATAACTTAAAAGTTAAGAGGTAGAAAAATAAACAGATATAAAAATAAAAAATAAAAGTTAAGGGATAGAGTTTGACTTCTGGTAGATGGTGGAATAATTCTTACTAGATACAGATATAATTATAAACTGTAGTAAAAATATACAAAAAACAACTACCTCAAGGCTCTGGAGAGCAATCAAAATCTGGCATAAATTGGAAGGGAGTTCATATTAGGGAAAAAAGAAAGCACTGCTTGAGTTTCCTATTTTCTAAATCTCCTCAGCTGAGGAAAGGCTCCTGCCTGATTCTGTAGGTCAGCTCAAATCTAAATAAAAGCCTACAGCCTTATTAGCTGAGGAATGGAGGACAGAGTTCAAGATGACCATAGCAGCTAGAACAGTGCTATCCAACAGAACTTTCTATCATGATAGTCTGCTCAATATAGTATTCACTAAATAAATGTGAATATACTTAAATATAAATTAATTAAAATTAAAAATTCTATTTTTCAGCTGCACTAGCCACATTTCAAGTGCTCAACAGCCACATGTGTCAAGTGGTTACCATTTGGATAGTACAGATATAAAACATTTTCATCACCACAGAGAGTTCCAGTGGACAGGACAGAGAAGTGTGATACTGAAGAGAAGCCCCAAATCCTGCATATTCATTCTGTCCAAATCTCTGGTTGACCTCTGAAATACGTATATGTGGAGCAGCAGATTCAAAGCAGCCCAGCTAATGGCTAAACGAATGGAACAGAGATTTCTGATGCTACTCACTGAGGGAAAGATAAAGTTTCTGGATTGGCTTTTTTTCTGAAAATATTCAGGAAAAGTATGAAGATATAAAATATTACATTAGCCTCATGCTATCTTTAAAATACGTATGGCTAATTAAAGGACAATTTATAACACTGTATTATAGGTTCTATAGAATATGTGAATGTAGCATACATAAAAATTATATAGCATAAAAAACAAGTATTAGGGATAATTGAAACTTTATCTGTGTAAGGTTCCTTTACTTTACATGAAATTGTACAGTATCAACCCAAAGTTTATTGTGAAAAGTTACAGATATAAACACAATCTCCACAGCAACTGTTTTAAAACACACACACACACACACACAGGTTTTAACTAAAAAGCTAATACAGGAACTAAAATGAAATTCTACTTCACTTGGATGAGGTAATCAAAGAAAACTAATGGTGAAAGTTGGTTTTATAGTTTAAACAAATATTGAAACATAGTTACCTCTGAAGGGTGAGGAAGGGCTACCTAGGAAGAGCCATAAGAGCATTTACTAAGATAATAAGAATGTTCTATAACTTAATAGTTTTTACTGCATGAGTGAATGCTTTTGTCAAAACTCACAGAATGATACCACTGTTACACTTTTCACTGTACTTAAATTTCACTGTAAGGAAAAACAAAGCATATAAATACAGTATGAGAACTCTAATGAAATGAGCACTTAAGTGTTTACATGTGAAATATTACTGATGCAACAACTTATTTTGGAATGAACAAAATTAAGATAGGGGAATAATCAGAAGGACATATGTGGTAAAGTAAATACGGCAAGTTAATAAACTACAGAATCTAGGGAGTGAATATGTGTGTTCATTGTGTAATTCTTTCAACTTTTCTGTATAACTGAAAAATTGTTTAATAAAATTTTGGGGATAAGTTGAGTCTGTATCATTTATAAAATGATCAATTATATAAAATATAACAGGTAACTATATCGTAACCTTGTATCTCTTAACTTCATTAAATTTGTTTAGAATCACTGGAATTTTCTATGTAAACAATTACATAATCTGCAATCAAGGGCAATGGTATTATTTCTTCCTTTCCAATCTTTATGCCCGTAATACTAGTTTTCCCTATATTTATGCTTTATTGCAGTGGGTGGGCCTCTAAAACCACAGTGAATGTAAGTGGTTAAAAAAAGCATTCTTGCTTTGTTCCTCATCTCACGGGAAACAGTTAAGCTCAACATTAGCTATAGGCTTTTTGGTGGAAGTTGTTTCTCAGTTTGAAGAAGTTCCCCACTATTCCTAGTTTGAATAAGAGTTTTCAGCCACAAATAGATACTGAATTGTCAAATACTTTTACACATATTTTGAAATGATCATATGAATTTTCTCCTTTATTCTGTTAATGTGGTGAATAACATTGATTAATTCAATG